>NC_056530.1:8242111-8282535 GCF_019175285.1 Sceloporus undulatus
CCATTGCTTCGAGTCCTAGTCTCTGGAGCAGCAGAAAACAAGCTTGCTCCATCTTCACTATGACAACCATCTGATATGGGATGGCATCCACTTTTCACTGATTAATTCTTGAATACTGTGAACCATCCTCATAATAATAGTAACATTGAAGGGTAAATGTAAATTTCTCAATAAATACATGAAAATTGGGCAATCTGATTTACCTTTGCACACCTGAACACGTGCACTAGAAGGGAGGCAATCTACTGTAATTTGTTGAAGAGACAGGCACACAATTTCATGTCCAGTGATGGTTAATAAAACAATCTTAAGAAAAGAACCCATTGCTTCAAATTGGAATGAGTCCTGAAGTGTTCTGTCCTGGAGCCTATGCTCTTCAATATTTTTATCAATTATTTAGATGATGGGGTGATAAAATTCTTATCAAACATTCATGTTACAAAACTGGGTTAGCTAACACTGGGAGACAGGAACAGAATTCGAAAGGTCCTTCATAAACTAGAAAAACAGGCTGAAATTAATAAAATGAAATTCAGCAAAGATAAATGCAAAATTCTACATTTAGGCTATAAAAACAAATTCACTGGTTGAGACACCTGGCTCAGCAGTACTATGCAGAAAGGATCTTGGGACTATAGTTTATCATAAATTAAGCATGAGCCAGTAGTGCTGTGATACTGCAGCAAAGGAGACAAATGCTGTCTTAAGCCACATTAATAGAAGCTCAGGTGTGTTATAGACTGAGCTTGTAGGCGCTCCTTTCCCCAGTGTATCGGGGCCTCAGCTGCCAGAACGTCAGCCTCCGAGGCCTCGATCTGCCGCTTTGCAGGCCGCGGGGAAGCGGCATAAGGCTGCTTCCCCGCGGCCTGGAAAGGGGTGTCCTTGGGGCTTCGAGGACACCTGGCTGTGTCCAGCAACACAAAGCTAAAGGCTGTGCCCAGCAACACAAAGCTGGAAGGAGCTCCGAAACGGAGCTCCTTCCGGGGCCGCGAAAAGGGCGCACTAGGTGCCCTCACGCGGCCCCACTACGTCACAACCGCGCTGCCTTGTTTGGAGGTGGCACGGTCGTGATGTAGTCATGGTGGCATCCGTGTGGAACAGCCGCCGCTAGGGTTGGGGGTGTGCGGAAGCGCCACCGCTTCCTAACCCTAGTACGTGCTCAGCATGTACTTAGAGGCCCATCTGAAAGGGGCCATAATTTCCAAGTAGAGTCCCACTGTATTTTATCCTGGCAGAACTCATCTGGAGTACTGTGTTCAATTCTGGGTGCCTAATTTTAAGATGGCTATAGACAGGGAGTGGGTTCAGAGAAGGGGGGGTGAGGATAGTAAGATGTATGAAGAACAAAACATATGAGGAGAGGCTGAAGGAGCTTGGCATGTTCAGCTTGGTGAAGAGAAGATGGAGGGGAGAAATGATAGCACTTTGTAAATGCCTCAAGGTCTGCCACAAAGAGGAGGATGCAGGCTTCTTCTCTGCTGCCTCCGATCATTCTCTGGATGTCTTCAAAACAAGGCTGGACAGCTACTTAGAATCATAGAATCATAGAGTTGGAAGAGACCGCAAGGGCCATCCAGTCCAACCCCATTCTGCCATGCAGGAAATCTCAGTCAAAGCATCCCCATTGACAGATGGCCATCCAGCCTCTGTTTAAAGACCTCCAAGGAGGGAGACTCCACTACACTCCAAGGAAGGTGTTCCACTGTCTAACACCGTCTACTTGCTGGAGATGCTTTAGATGTAGATCCCGTGCTGAGCTGAGGGTTGGACTCAATGCTCACATGATCCCTTCCAACTGTATGATTCTACGATCTGCAAAAACTTCCTACTAGCTGTGACCCTAAATGCCCTAGAGCAGGATGTAGGTTTTCTCACACATCTGGAAAGTGAAACATTCCAGTCCAACTCCTACTATGGATGTGTCTTATTAATTATTAGTATATTATAATATATTCACATCTGCTTTTAAGTGGTGCTTTACCATCTGTTACTCTTTCAGTATTATCAACCACTTTCCTCCTGTTTGTGCTGCCAATTACTACCCCCCTCGCAAATGGTCCTAGTTACTGCTACTATCTGTTCTGTACCTAGAGACAGGGCAGTGTTTGTTTAGATCTCCTCTGTCAAAACCAAAATCTACTGCTTTTTCCTGAAAAGGGAACAGTGAGGGGAGAGGGGACAATTTGGATAGGCTGGAATTATTACAAACGTGATTTGTAATAATTACTATAATAGCAGAAGCAGCAGTGAATAACATGTGGGAGTAAATGCAGTGATATTGCTTTAGTAACATTACTACTGTAGTAATAATAGCAGCAGTAGTACTAGCAGTAAGAATAGTAAGGTACCTACTAGCATTAATTGTCTGAAATCAGAATTAATAATAAATATAAAGTAATTAGTAGTGAGTAATAATAAGTAATGAATAGTATGTAGTAATTACAGCACCAGCTTTAGTGGGAAAGCAATACAGTAACTAGCATGCCCTGTCTGTGCATTACTACTGTAATTTCAACCACAGCAGCAGTATCTGTGTCTGTTAGCATGATCTACCTGTATGATTACAACTAATTTAATATAATACAACTGTAATTTTATTACAATTACGAGTTATTTAGTAATAATAGAAGGCAGTAGCAATATTACTAGTAATGGTTCTTCTAATAGTAATAACAGAGGGCCTATAGATGCATGCCAGTGATATAAGTGAACATAGTACAGGAGCTAAGAATATGATGTGCAGCTTGGGAGTCTTTGTTTCAGACCCCACCTCGGCCACAATTCCCAAGATGACTTTTTGGAAGTTATTATCTCCCATCTTCAGTTACTCATCTGTGCTATATGATTAATAATACTAACCAGCCCTGCAGGATCACAGCAAGATTTATAACATCTGTGCAAAATGTCACTCTGGGCCAATATGGAACAGTGTTTTGAATGATGGGCTAGAATTATAGAATCATAGAATGACTGAGTTGGAAGAGACCGTAAGCGCCAAGCCAGTCCAACCCCATTCTGCCATGCAGGAGGACACAACCAGAACACTCCCAAAAGATATCCATCTAACCTCTTATTAAAAACCTCCAAAGAAGGAGATTCTAGCAGGCTCTGAGGCAGCATATTCCCCTGTTGAACAACTCTTACTGTCTGGAAGTGCTTCCTGTTGTTTAGATACAATCCCTTTTCCTGTAGGTTGAATCTATGCTCCATGTCCTGGTCTCCTGAACAGCAGAAAATAAGCTTGCTTCATCCTGAATATTTAAACATGGCTATCATGTCATCGTGTCTTCAAGCTAAACATACCCCGTTCCCTAAGCTGATCCCCATAGGGCATGGTTTCCAGACCCTTCACTATTTTCACTGCCCTCTTCTGGACATGCTGCAGCCTGTCAATGGACGTTATCAGACAAGGGAAATTAGAAGTATAATCCAATGGTAATTCGAACGCAATCATGGGGTTTAACGTTATTGCATGATAGACTACCACAAGCAATTTTGGGCAATGGCAAGCTATTTTCGGACAATGGGAAGTCAGTTTGAACACAATTCGAATTCACATAAATTCGCTGAACTAGTGCATTCATGTGAATGCGTTCTGGCCCCACTTTCTTTTCATTCAAAATTAAGAGAAATTCCTCAGCTTTCTAGTCTATTCAGGTCATTTCCCCCAAGTTAGGCACTGTTCCCCTTTTCAGAGAAGGTGTAATAATAATAATATCTTTATTTATATTTCCCGCCTCTCCCCATGGCAGGAGTACAATACATAAAATCAGCATTGCAACAAGCACAAATAATCTAAAATTACATCAATTAATGAACAAGACAAATTCATAAAATTAATACTGTCCATACCTATATAAAATTAGTGGAAGAAAGAGAATTACCAAGGTTCCATTATGGCAGATCATATGGATAAGCCCGCCGGAAGAGATCCATCTTAAGTGCTTTCTTAAAAGCATCTAGGGTGTTGATGCGATGGATCTCCTCTGGCAGGTTGTTCCAAAATTTGGGGGCAGTAGCAGTAAATATCCTGTCATAGGTCGATTTCAATCTGATTTTTGGGTACTCTAGTAATATCTTTCCAGCTGTTCTGAGTGTGTGGGCAGATTGTGTAGGGAGAGGCGTTCCTTCAAGTATCTTAGGCCTGAGCCATGTAGGCCTTTAAAGGTAATAACCAACACTTTGTATTGGGCCCAGAAGCTGATTGGTAACTAGTATAAAGATTTTAATATCGGTGTGATATGTTCTGAGCTAGATCTTTTAGTGATCAATCTGGCCGCAGCATCTTTAATCAATTGAAGCTTCTGGGTTTGGTACAAAGGTAGCCCCATGTAGAGCGCATTACAGAAATCTAAATGAGAAGTTACTAGCACATGTACCACTGTTTCAAGGTCCTCCTGGACCAGGTAGGGACGCAGCTGGTGTATCAATCGAAGTTGGTGCCAAGCACTCCTGGATATCGCCTCCAACTGAGATGACAACTATAAAGATGAATCCAGAAGCACACCTAAACTGCGAACCTCATTCTTCAGGGGAATTGTGACCTCATCCAGGACTGGATGGCAGATCTCCTTCCCTGGGCCAGGGGTACCTATCACTAGTACCTCCGTTTTCTCTGGATCCAACTTGAGTTTGTTTTCCCTCATCCAGCCCATTACCAACTCAAGGCAGGCATTCAGAGGCGAAATGCCATCCTTGGTCACTGCTTCAGTCGGAGACATGGGTGTCATCAGCGTACTGATAACAACGAGCCCCATATCTCCAGATGACCTCACCCAGTGGTTTTGTGTAAATGTTGAAAAGCATGGGGGACAGGATGGCACCTTGAGGGATGCCGGATGTCAGCTCTCTCTTACAAGAGCAACTGTCCCCCAGCATCACCATCTGGAACCTGCCCAAGAGGTAGGAACGGAACCACTGGAGTACAATGCCTCCAATACCCAACTTGCTCAGGCGCCCCAGAAGGATACCATGGTCGATGGTATTGAATGCTGCTGAGATGTCCAAGAGCACCAGCAGGGTCACACTTCCCCTGTTGATGCCCAGACGGAGATCATCGACCAAGGTGACCATGGTTGTCTCTACTCCGTATCCCGCCCTGAAGCCAGTTTGAAATGGATCCAGATAATCGGTTTCATCCAAGACAGCTTGGAGTTGGAGGGCAACCGCCCTTTCGATCACCTTGTCCAGAAATGGTAACAACGAGACCAGCCTATAGTTATTTCTAATCAAGGGATCTAGGGAGGGTTTTTTCCAAGAGCGGTTTAATCACAGCTTTTTTTAAGGTAGTTGGACATTTCCCCTCCCTAAGGGACATGTTGATTATAGTCTGTAACAATGTTGTTACCGCGTCCCCTCCCTGAACGGTCAGCCATGATGGGCAGGAATCGAGGGGGCATGTTTTCCTTTTTACACTTCCAAGGAGCTTGTCCACTTCATTGGTAGTTACAAACTCAAATAGATCCAGTCTAATATATTCCACGGAGTAGCTAGACACCTCTCTTATAGTCTCTGTTTTAATGCCGGCGTCAAGATCAGCCCTTATCTGACAGATTTTATTGGCAAAAAAGTCATTAAAAGCATCACAGCAGGCAACAGTTGGTTCTAACAATGGATTCAGGGCGGGAGGCTGTTGAGTTAGCTCTCTAACCACCCTGAGCAGCTCTGCTGGGTGCGACTCTGCCGATGCAATACGGGCAACATAGAACGAATTCTTTGCTGCCTCGATCACCAATCCATAAGACTCTAATGTGTTCTCAAGGAGTGTCTTATCAGTTAAGCGGTGGTGGTTTCACTGGCGGTGCTCTAGACGTCACGCGATCTGCTTCATTTTGCGAAGATCTTGTGTGTACCATGGTTTATTTTTTGGAGCGAGCCGGAGAGGACACTCAGGAGCTATAGTGTCTATAGCCCTGGTAAGGTCATCATTCCAGGTAGGACTAGAATTCTGGAAGATCAGGGTCTTGATCCCTTGTTGTGTATTATTCTTTTCACATTTAGATTTATGAAAACTCCTCTGTGACTTCAAAGATTGCATCCTCGTTTTTTAAAACCAATAGTTTTGAATAAGGCATCATCACCATTTCTTAGGGTTGCTAATCTGGATCTGAGATGGGGATCCTGCATCTTTAATCCTGAACAGATCTTGGAGCAAGGTATCTAAGGTCCATTAAGCAGCTTGAAAATTCCAATCAGGCCAGCAACAAGAACAGAGCTAGATGCTCCTCTGTGTCTGTCTTTCATTGGCAAGGCAATGGCTGTGTTGGAAGGGAATGGTTGCAGCTAAAAGTTGGGATTTGGAACGTGAGGGAGATCTGTTAAGCATTAAAGTTACAAGAGCCCCATTCCAGTTCCAATCTGGCAATCATATGTTCTCAGAAACTATATTTGTCTTCTGTTCTAAAAGGTGGTATAGGAATACATTGGCGCAGTACAGACCACCCCAACAGGGCAGTCTGCCCGCACCTTGTTTTGCTGTGTGGGGAAGTTGCAGCAGACAAACCATGCTGCTTCCTTGTGCAGCAAAAAGAACCTGCAAAAAGCAGGTTCTTTTTGCATCACCATAATGACGCTGCAGTGCGCCAATGGCACACTCGTGACATCATTATGGCGCCATGACATGAGAACACTAAGCTTCCGTTGTGTCAAAATAGTGGCGCCCATCTGTACACGGCACCGCCATTTTGACACCCTCGTCACATGCGAGGGGCGTCTGGAAGCGTCGCCCTTTGCATGTGACGAGGGCGCCCTATCGTGCCCGTCAAGCCCGCGCCTTAAAGTTAAAAATCAGCACTATTGACCCTCAGCTTAAGATGGACATATAGCTTAAGATGGACATACCTTCCAAAATGGAAGAGGCTCACATTAGCCAGCATCCTGCATACATAAGGCAGACTACATATGTAGATCAAAGTATTCACCACTGTGAAAAAGATGTATTCTGCTAACAGCAATGAGAATGGAGTTATACATTCCAGTAATCCTACACATTACAGTTGCACATTGTGCCCAGTCATTGATATGTGTAGTGCAATGCTACTATTCTGCATGGGATTTTTATAGCGCTGGCATACTATATTTCCATGTATGGAAATTTAAGCTATGCACATATACACAAATAGATAAAGTTGTCCTGGGTCATAAGAGGCATCACAGGGATGACAGTTTCTAACATTCTCTTGAGTATTGTTCAGGCCTTTTGTTTTTTCTTGTGGCATAGTTAGAGAACTGAAATATGGGGATCACCAAAGACCTTTTAAGTAACTAAACAGAACAAAAACATGGGAAGGGATCCTTCAAAGCTACAAGAAATGCCTGCATGGCACTTAGAGAGTTATTTCTTCCCCAGGAGAAGGTCTGTGGATTTGTAGTGCAACTTGTGCATACATAGCAACTATTCTGGCAGCCCACTGCCATTTGCATCCTCTTTAATGCCACAGCCCTAGCATTCTTACTGACCATTGTGAGAAAAACCAAACTTGCAAAAATGATAATGGTAAAGCATATTCAGAGAAGTTTCAGTATAGTGGTCTTTTGGGGTGCAGAATAAAAAAAAATACATGAAATGTTCTCAGCAAAATCTCTTCCGATGAAGAGATTTTGGCTCAGCTCTATTAAACATTATCATTTTCAAGTACAACAACTAGCTATCTCATTTTCTTTCTGCTTTTCCAATGTGCATTTCCCCATGCTGAAAAGAGATCTTTCCTTTCCTTTGAAACCAGCTGTCTGTCTGTCTATAACCATCTGTGTGTCTGAATCTCCCCCCCCCCCACACACACACACATACACTTTCTCTCTGTTTCTCTTAATGCACAGACAGGCGGCATTGTATGGACACCTCCATGCTCAGCTCCCCTTGCCAGCCTCTCTGTGTTCTATGGGCTGTGCTCTATGGGTTTCATTAACATGCAAATTAGTACAATCAGAGTGGCTCGTTTAGTTGCTGCTTCTTTCAGACAGTCATGCAACAATGCAAATGCTAATCAGGTTCTAGAAGTGGATGACACTTCTGCTATATTTGTGAAAAAATACAAGCACAGGGACACAGGATTTGGGGAGTTCAAACCTCACTTTCTGCACAGGGCTGGAAGGAAAGGTGGAAGGTGATACCTTACTTTCTAGATCCCAGTGGGGTGGAGTAGCTGTGTTAGGATCTGGCAGCAAAATAAGTCTTATGGCACCTTAAAGGCTGAAGTGGGGAACAATCCATATAAGATTATACCCCATAAAACTTTAGCCTTTCAGGTACCACAAGACACTTGGCTATTTTTCTTAGAACCTGTGCATCTCCTTCCAAAGAAGTCAATCAGTACGAGCCACCATCCTAGCAGGATTGTTCCAGGACTTACATTGCTAGTAAAGCTCACAATATCTAGTTTGCACACAGATCACCTGAACAAGATATTCCCCACTATTAGGGTAAAGTAGTATGTTCCTATTTACTTAATTTTTAACATGCATCTCCACAGAAGCCAGCATGGTGTATTGCTTTGTGTACTGGAGTATGACTCTGGAGATCAGGCTTCGAATACCTGCTCAGCCATGGAAGCTCACTGGATAATGTTGGGCAAGTCGCATTCTCTCAGCCTAAATGGGAGGCAACAGCAAATACCTTTTGAACAAATCTGGCCAAGAAAACACCGCAATAGCTCATCTTAGAGTTGCCAGTCAAAAATATAAGGAATGTAAATCTGTTTCTTCATTTGTCACCTTTTTACCCCCCCTCCCCCATTTTGGACAAATGTGTAAGTCACCATGAATCAATTTCTGTATAAAGGAGTATAAACCCAGCACAATGATGATACTAATACCCCTGCTCTAGGGGAAATACTTGCCCATGGAGCTCCTCTTGTATCTTTAAGGGGGAAAATCTGGGTGCCTGTGACTCTTTATAGCAGGGGTGGGCCACCCACAGACAGTGGGGGCTATTCTTTCCCCTACAGATCCCACCAGAACATCCCCAGTGCACTAAGAGTGACATTATGTCACTTCCAGCTGCTAGTTTAAAAAGCTGGAATAAAATAGCTGGTTAAAAAGCTTGGAAGGTTGGAGATGATACTTGGGGTTGGGGAAAGGCAGCTGGCCTGCTTTTGGTTTAGTGTATTTAGGACAGTTTTCAGTTCTCTGCTTGAGGCTTCTAGGATTCTACAAGTTACCTTTGGGGCCATATGTTTCCCACTCATGCTTTATAGGGTAAAATTTCCACAAAGAAAGATACTAACTTAGAGATACTGATTAAGGAGGAAGCTAGCAGACAATGCCCACAATCCTAAATGTGCGTGCAGTTCCTGACATACACTTCCACATCCTCCCATCACCGAGCTGCCAGGCCCTAGGATGGGCTCCTGGTGGTGCCACTTACTGGTGGGGAGGCAACTCATAGAGAAGCAACTAGTGTCAGATTGGTTGCATAGAGGAGGAATTAGGATGTGCTCTCAAAAGGAAAAGGCAACTACATTCCTTTTCCTTTTCCTAGTAGCTCAACGGAGCCATATCCTAGTGGTTGGGCACTGAAGAACAAAATCATGTGTTCTCAGCTATTGTGAAACATACTTCTCTTGACAGATTGAAGCGGGATTACAGTCAAATTATGCAGTACAACAACAATAATTCTAGTAACAGTATTTAAAATCACAATATAAAAACTATGTACTATCAAAGTTAATACAATATAAAATCTCATTAACATCCTGAGGTATACTCCTATTTGAGAGATAGAATTTTTCATCAGATCTATAAAAGATCAGGAGGGTATGCTTGCCGGAAGAGGTAAGTTTTCAGCGCCTTCTTAAAGGCCTCCAAGGTAGAAGTGAGTCAAAGCTCTTGCGGAAGGTTATTCCAAAGCGTAGAGGCCATAGCCGAATATGCTCTTTGGTGAGTAGTTGTTAATCTCACTTTGGGATGATCAAGTAAGTTCTTCCCAGTTGTTTTGGGAGTGCAGGGCGGATTATGTCGGGAGAGGTGTCCCCTCAAGTAACTTGGGCCCAAGCCATGTAGGGCTTTAAAGGCGATAACCAACACTTTGAATTGCGCCTGGAAGCTAATTGGCAGCCAGTGTAAAGATTTTAATACAGATGTTATGTGGTCTGACCTTGATGTCCCAGTGACCACTCTGTGACACCAAATTAGGAGGAGTAGTTAATACCCCAGAGGACAGGATCAAGATTCAAAATGACCTGAACAGACTAGAAAACTGGGCCAAAGCTAACAAAATGAAATTCAAAACAGAGAAATATAAGGTACTGCACTTAGGGCGGAAAAATGAAATGCACAGATATAGGATGGGGGACACCTGGCTGAAGAAGGCTACATGTGAAAGGGATCTAGGAGTCCAAGTAAACCATAAGTTGAACATTAGTCAGCAGTGCGATGCAGCAGCTAAAAAGGCCAATGCGATTTTAGGCTGCATCAATACAAGTATAGTGTTGAGATCAAGAGAAGTAATAGTGCCACTCTATTCTGCTTTAGTCAAGCCCCACCTGGAATATTGTGTCCAGTTCTGGGCACCACAATTTAAAAAGGACATTGAGAAACTGGAGCCATGTGTCCAAAGGAGGGCAACTAAAATGGTGAAGGGTCAGGAAACCATGGAGCCCTACGAGGAAGGACTTAGGGAGCTGGGGATGTTTAGCCTGGAGAAAAGAAGGTTAAGAGGTGATATGATAGCCCTGTTTAAATATTTGAAGGGATGTCATACTGAAGATGGAGCAAGCTTGTTTTCTGCTGCTCCAGAGAATAGGAGCAATGGATGCAAGCTCCAGGAAAAGAGATTCCACCTCAACTTTAGGAGGAACTTCCTGAGAGTAAGGGCTGTTCGACAGTGGAACATACTCTTTCCTCAGAGTGTAGTGAAGTCTCCCTCTTTGGAAGTCTTTGAACAGAGGCTGGATGGCCATCTGTCAGGGATGTTTTGATATTATGGCAGGGGGTTGGACTGGATGACCCTTGCCGTCTCTTCCAACTCTACGATTCTGATTCTATGGAGATTATCGCACTGCGTTCTGAGAACGTTCCATATCATCACGTGATGAAAACGTTCCTGGAACAGATATTACCGCATTAGAAATCAAAACGGGATCAGAACGGGATCAGAACGGCAGTTTACCGCACTGCGATTCCTTTTTCTTGAAACCGTTCTCAGAACGGTTTGCTGTATTAAGTTTTGTGGGCTGTCTTCTGATGACGTCGCCACTCAGTGGTTGGACGGCTCGGGAGAGGCGCCGCCCCCAGGAAAGAGGGAAAAGGGAGGCTTGGGCCATGGAGCTCGCCTCTCCTGAGTCCCTCGGCTTACTGAAATCCCTCACCTCCCTTCCCCATAGGAATCAACCCAAAAACGGAGTTTTAAAAGAGCAGTGAGCCCTATGGGTCTTCATCTGGGGGGAGCAGAGGATGCTTGGCTATGGGGTTGTCCTGCCATTTCTCCCTCTCCCCTCTTTCCCCATAGGAAAGAATCCAAAAACGGAGCTTAAAGAGCAGTGAGCCCTATGGGTCTTCATCTGGGGGGAGCAGAGGATGCTTGGCTATGGGGTTGTCCTGCCATCTCTCCCTCTCCCCTCTTTCCCCATAGGAAAGAATCCAAAAACGGAGCTTAAAGAGCACTGAGCCCTATGGGTCTTCATCTGGGGGGAGCAGAGGATGCTTGGCTATGGGGTTGTCCTGCCATCTCTCCCTCTCCCCTCTTTCCCCATAGGAAAGAATCCAAAAACGGAGTTTAAAATCTCTCTCAGATGCAGACCCAAAGGGCTCTCCTCTGCTCCTTTTAAACTCAGTTTTTGGATTGATTTCTATGGGGAAGGGAGGTGGGGGATTTCAGTAAGCCTAGGGACTCTGGCCGGGAAAGTGCTTCTCAGCCTCACTGCGAAGTCTTCCCTCCGAAGATTCTCTTGGGAGGGAAAGAAGGCAAGCCCCTATAAAACGCTGGGGCTTCATATGCTGGCATATGTTTGAAGAAAATAGGATAAAACCTATGTAACTTGATGGGCCAAGGGCAGAGTCCCCTCCTTGGCAGCCTGGGCATTAAGGGAGCTCCACGGAGGTCCCTTCAAGCGGAGGGAAAGGGAGGGGACTGGACCAAGGGCAGAGCCTCGGCAGCCATAGCAGCTCTTTAAACCGGTTAGAAAAGAAGAGTCCTCTGCTGTCATCCCATTTCCCCTTTTTGGCAGCTTGACACCCTTTTGCTCCTGTGTGTGTGCATGTAATGTGTGCCTTCAGGTTGTGAGCTTCCCTCCCCGCTTTAACTCTTGTCTGGCTCTTTGCTATGGAATTCTGGGAGTTTTTTGCTTGCTTTTCTGTGGTGCTCCAAACAGAGGAGCTTTTGTGGGTTCCCTCCTGGAGAGAAGGAGGAGAAGGTCCTGGGCATCCCTGCCTCCTGCATTGTGACAGCATAGGAGCCCCACTGGACATGACACTAGAGACCCCCGGAGAAGCAGCCAGACCCTCTCCCTCTTGCTCTCTGCTCTGGTCTCTTTTTTCCCTCTCTTTCCCTGCTTTCCTCTTCTCTTCCTTGTCCCACCTTTCCTCCCTTTTTCCTCCCTTCCCTCCCTCCTTCTTTCCCCCCTCACACACACACACCTTCCCTCACTGCAGTCGCTCGCCTGCCTGCCTCCCTCCCTGCCTGTCATTCTTTCAGCCAATCAGAAGACGGAGGAATGAGGGAACGGATTTGAGAACGGATAAGAATACCGCACACACTTCTCTTGGAACGTTTTCATCACGTTTCAGCTCTCTGGGAACACATTCAGAACACATTCAAATCCGTTCCCTCCTGGAACACATTTGGAACACATTTAAGCGTTCTGAGAACCCGATTGGAACACATACGTGCGGTATACTCAAATGCGTTCCGTTCTCATCACATGATCAGAACGTTCTCAGAACGCAGTGCGATAATCTCCTATGATTTAAAAAAGTTTGTTGTTGTTTTGTGCCTTCAAGTTGTTTTCAATGTACTGCAACCTTAAGACAAAATTTGTACAGAGGGGGTTTGCCTTTGTCTTCCTCTGAGTTTAAAAGAGTGCGGAAGCTGCACCAAAGCTGTGCTCTAGTCCTTAGGACTGGATCATGGCTCTAGCATGGCTTCCAGACTCTTAGTATGCATGCATCATTTAAATAGCTTACCTCCAAAGTGACCCAAAGCAGCTTTATTTTGGCCTGTCTGTTCGGGCCCTTGGCTTCCAAATGTTAGGAAGGATCGAATTAGAGGAATTTTAATTAGCTCAAATATTACGAGAGGCGTGTCCTAACAACGCACGCACGGGATCTTGTCCCTTAGTGTATACCAGAGGTCGCCTAGTCCACCCCCAAGAGACAGAGACTTTGAATGCCAATGTGGTGCAATTAAACTATGAACATTTATTAAAGTCACACAACAAAAGGGATCACACACACACATACATTCAATATTATAGCAAGGGAGGGGTGATTTCGGGGAGTAAAGGAAGGAAGAGAGAGGCACTGTTGGGAATATTACCTTAGAAGTCTTCTCCAGGAAGTCAGATGCAATGTAGGATGGATGGTGGATCGCAGCCGTGGGAAGGGGAAAGGAAAGAGCGGCCGCGGTGGCTTTGGAGCTGAGTTCCAGCAGGCAAAGCTAACTAGAGGCCCAGTGACAGTGAGCTTGGCTTCGCTCAAGTGATTTCAGCAGAGCATGATGCTCTAGGAACTCAGACTCGGAAGTGGAAGCTCAACAAGCCCAGCTTGAAAATCAGGCTTGGAACTTCTGCTCTACAAGCCCAGCTTGGAAATCAGGCTTGGAACTTAATGCTCGACAAGCCCAAGGAAGGGTTAGAAGTAGGGTCCTTTTATACCCCTAAACATAACCTCAGGCTATGGCAACTTGGCGAACAAAGGCTTGATGACTTTATCTTTGGCTAAGCTGAAACCTACACAATGGATACACAAAGAAGAGGTCTGGCACTTTTCACGAGGGGACAAATATCTCGATGGCCAAGCCATTAAGTCAATCACTGGCTCTCAAAAGGAGGAAGCTACTACTACTGTCTTCCTGCTTTGGGCAGCTTGCGAAAGTAGTATGGCAATTCCCAAACTGCTTGCTGAAAGGTTTAGAATCTACCTTTTTTCCTTGACCATGCCTAGCAAGGAGTTGCTGGCTACATGGTCAGCTCGCTCTTAGGGTAATGGCGGTTAGCGATGGGGTCAGTCAGGGGTGATAGATTCAGATCGCATGGCACCCAAAATTTATATAAAACTATACTTGATAACACAGGGGTATTTCTGGCTTGATCTGTTCAAGGACACATTTGTGTGACTGTTTGGCTATCCATGGTATCCTCAGCACTCTTCTTCAGCACCACAGCTCAAATGAGTTGATTTTTTTTACTCTGCTTTTTCACTGTCCAGCTCTCACATCCGGACATAGTGACTGGGAATACGAAGTTGCATACCCCTGCTTAAACTTTAGGAGAAGGAGAGTGGAAAGAATGAGAAAAGATGTTGCCATGGCTTCCCTTAAATTTTCATTGTTTGCATCCAAATCTCATCCAACCCCTCCTCCAGTTGGAAAAAAAAATCTGCTGTGGCTTATAGTCTCTTCAAGAAGTTAATGCATTCACTGATGGGAAGGTCATCTCATTAAGAGGAGCAAAATTTCAGTCACCCACCTCAGGGGTACAAGGTAGCAACCTCCCACTGAAAGATGACCTTTTCCAGCTGCAAGTGAGATGGGCAGAGGCACATGCAAGGTTCGTCTCAGCCCAAATGGCACTTTGTTTCTTAGACAGTTACATCTCCTAAGCAGTAATCTGAACTTTTCATTCTCATGCCTTGTCAGATCCTGAAGGTTGCAACAAGAAGGGAATGGAGGCAAGAGAGTGGACCGTATGCTGAACTGGGACTCATTGCTTTCACTGGAAGCCTAGCTTCTAAGAATTCCAGCCCTGATCATGAAAATCTATTTCTTCATTCCTCTCTGCACATGTGTTAAAGAGTTAGTGCATAATAGCACATAGTAAACACTTTTGAAGGAATGAGTAGTGCAGTTAATGTTGACACGTTGCCCTTTTATAAAGGGGAGGAAACTTGCCTTTCAAAGGGAATATAATGATTGGGCATAATATTATGTCTCATTCCTGGGTACCTGTTAATAATTCTTTAAATGACTTTTAGGGACATGGCGAATCAAAATTCTACTGTCAATCAAATATGAGTTATTTTTTTCAAAAACATTACATTACATTAAGAATAATGGTCATTTTGTAATAAGTTATACAACAAATTATGTTATAAAACACAGATCAAGATCCTACATCAAGCAGGTAGAGTTCCATAGTTGCATGTCTGGCCCTCACATAGGTCTGTTGTTGTTTTGGACAGTGCACAAAGGTCTATCCCTATATGTTTATTTTTGGAAGATGTGGAGGTTTGTATTTACTTTCTCCTCCACAATGACCAAAGCCCCCACTCCCAGATTTATCCTAGTGCTGCTGAAGCCTCAAGGCGATCTCTGTATGGAGGGAAGCAGGGGGAATCAGAGAAGGGTCTGAAATGTCCCCATAGCCTGACACAAAATTATTACATCAGCCACTTAAACCTCAGGTGGATCCTATCAGATCTCAGTGGAAAATGGAATTGCTTCTGTGGTTCCTCCAACTATCCTCCAGGATTGCAGCCATTGTGATGTGTATGTTTGTTATGCCTGTTTCTTAGAAAGTCACCAACCTTTTTTACTATATGTGATGTTTCTTATTCAAGGATGAATTTATTAGTTTATTATTTATTTTAATAAAATGTGGGTTGGAGGTGAGAAGTGTGCAGCTCTCCAGATATTGTTGAACTGTAGTTGCTAGGAACTCTAGCCAGCATAACCAATACACACATACACACAATAGTAAGGAATGCTGGCAACTGAATCATACAATCATTCAGTCTTATGAGACAACAAAGACCATGTAGCCAAAACCTTTGCCATACAAGAATGCACAGCTAAAGCACTCCTGAAAGATGTTCCTTCAATCTCTGTTTAAAGATTTCCAAAGATGGAGAGGCAATTAATTTCCAAGACAATGTATACCAGGGTCAAAAGGTCTTGTCATGGAAACAAGTTCTTCCTAATATTTAGGGGGAATGTCTTTTTTGTTATTTGAATCTATTGGTTCATATTCTGTCTCTGGAGCAGAAGGAAACACGCTTCTACATAACATCACTTTATGCATTTAAAGATAGCTGTCATGTCACCTCCTGCAAGCTAAACATACCCAGGTCCCTAAATCTTTTCTCATACACCTTGGTTTCCAGACCTTTTAAAATTGTCACCCTTCCGCAGACACATCCCAGCCTGTCAATATCCTTCTTGAACTGTGGTGCCTAGAACTGGACAAAGTATTCCAGGTGAGGTCTGACCAAAGCAGAATAGAATGGCAGTCTGTACACTATGCTCCTGTTGATGCAGTCCAGAACTGCATTGCTTTTTTCAGCTGCTGCATCACACGAATAGCTTATGGTCTATTAAGACTTCTAGGGCTCATTTCCATTTACTTAAACCAGTTTGCAATTCACTTTTACTCCGGGTCAGTGAATCAAATCTAGTTGATATAGCGTTCCCACTATGGGAGCAGGTCTTTTCTTTATTTGCTTCTATTTTGGCAAGATTGTCATTCCCACTAGTTTGTGCTGCTTCAAAATGCCTGTCAATCATCTACGCGTCATAAGTGATGCAACCTACAATGCATTCAAGAAAATAGTTTTTTGTGGGCACGCCGCCGCCACAAGGGGTGCCACATCCCATTTGCATGAATGGGGAGTGCTCCCGTGGTGTGCGCCACCGCCATGCCGTCACGGGCACAAGTCCCATTCATTTGAATGAGGCTTTAGCATCCGCATTTTTTCTCTTATGCGGGGGGGGGGGGGGGTCCGGAATGGATCCCTTGCGTAAGAGAAGGGCAGACTATATATATATATATTTAAAATGACAGAATATGTGATTCATTAGTTTTGCAGCCACTTCCGTCGCCGCAGTTTGCCCAATCTGTAGTTTGCCCGATCACCTGGCACAACACCCGAGTAATTGCAAGTAGTTACAAATACAATGGATCACATAAGCTATCAGTTTTTTTAATAAAAAGAAAACATATGCTCATGCGCCCATAGGTCACACCACAAGCACAAAGTCAGTCCTGGGGGAGGAAATGGCTGATTTCCCCAAAACTGAGGAGGGATGGTAAACACCCTTCTGCCAAGCCCCTCTGCCATAGTCACTGCTCTCCAGAATGATGCGCTTCAGATCCCTCGTTCCATTTGTTGAACACGCTTAGGAACAGATTCTTTTCAAAAGAACCACTAGAAAACTAGTGTCTGCAAAAAACAGGGGGTTTTTTGTTTGTTTTTTGCATTTGCCTTACTTTATCACGACAGAAATCGATCAAAGCAGGATTGGCACCAGTTTCAAATGGGAACAACAATCATTTAAACCGAACAGAAATTCATTTTAAATCATAGTGAGAACAAGCCCTTTGATCCTTTTTAGATGTATTGCTTGCAAGCCAACTCTGTTCCATCTTATATTGATTGCTTAATAAATGTTTAATAATGTTCTAGAACCTTTCTTGGTATTGATATCAAATTGACTGGTCAGTAGTTGCTTGGATCCTCTTTTCTGCTCTTTATCGCACTCACACATGCAGTAGGCATCCCATTTGCTTTCTTGGGCTGAACTCCAAAGACTGAAGCAGCTGCTGTATAGAGCAAATGGTTGCTACCTCTACTGCCAACCAAAAGTCCTGTCCCCTTAGATACAAGCAAAAATACCCACAGAAGTTCCCAAACAGAGCATGCAAGCAATCAACTCTGGTCCCTAATGCACAGGCTGACTTTTTCTCTCTGAGTAACATTCAACAGCATCTGGAGGGCTGTGCAATTCCCACCCCTGCTTTAACATACCTGGAGGCTGAATAAGGCTGGTTGTGTGGCACATTGTTCTGTTCCTCAACACCACTTTATTGCTCCTCATAGCATATGCTGCCTGATGGGACTGGCTCCCTTTACCTAATACCTAAGTTATATCTGGCCCTGTTTATTGATTCTTTTGCCTGCTATTGGTCATTTCAGGCCAGGAACAGGCCACCAATGAAGCTCATTTATTCTTCTTTTTAAAAAAGGGGATGCCACTCTTTTGAAAAAAGGCATATATTTGCATAAAATTAGCATATGCTAACTGAATATACAGTTCACACGTGGACATTATTTCTGTCTAAATGCAATACATCAAGGCTGGGAGTGAGCAGGTGCCCATTTTGACTGGTGTTTAGCCTGCTGTCTTCTTCTAGCCCTGATGAGCAATTTCAAGGCTTTTTAAATACTCATTCTTTAATCTTTTGCAGCATCATATACCACCTTTCAGTCAAGACTTTTTAAGTATTCATTCTTTAATCTTTTGCAGCATCATATACCACCTTTCAGTCAAAAAGGCTCCAAAATCAGCTTACAAATCATGAATTTGTAATCTTGCCTCGATCCACCTGGGAGAGGCGGGAAAATACAAATAAACTATATTATTACTATTATTAATTTAACACTTCTCTTCCCCTAGGCATACAATCTAAAAAAAGACATGATACACAAGGAAAAGGGGGTGACAGTGGGGGGAGTTGCCAGCTTGGTAGATGAAGGGAATGCTGTGGATATACCATATCTTGATTTCTGTAAGGCTTTTGACAAGGTTTCCCATGATATTCTTGCAAACAAGCTTGTAAAATGTGGGCTAGACAAGGCAACTGTTACATGGATTTGTAATTGGTTGTCTGGCCAAACCCAAAGGATGGTCAGCAATGTCTCCTTTTCATCCTGGAGAGAAGTAACCAGTGGGGTGTCCAGTGGGGCTCTATCCTGGGGCCAGAGCTATTCAACATCTTTATAAATGACTTGGATTAAAGAACAGAGGGTATGCTTATTAAATTTGCAGATGACACCAAATTAGGAGGAGTAGCTAATACCCCAGAGGACAGGATCAAAATTCACAATGTCCTTAATAGATTAGAAACCTGGGCCAAAGCTAACAAAATGAATTTCAACATGGAGAAATGTAAGCTAATGCACTTGGGATGGAAAAATGAAATGCACAGATATAGGATCATGGGGGACACCTGGCTGAATGAAACTACGTGTGAAAGGGATCTGGGAGTCCATGTAGAACACAAATTGAACATGAGTGAACAGTGCAAAGCAGCAGCTAAAAAGGCCAATGCAATTTTAGGCTGCTTCAATAGAAGCATAGTGTCTAGATGAAGAGAAATAATAGTGCCACTCTATTCTGCTTTGGTCAGTTCTCACCTGGAATATTATGTCCAGTTCTGGGCGCCACAATTCGAAAAGGACATTGAGAAACTGGAGAATGTCCAAAGGAGGGTGAGTAAAATGGTGAAGGGTCTGGAAACCATGTCCTATGAGGAAAGACTCTGGGAGCTGGAGATGTTTAGCCTGGAAAAGAGAAGGTTAAGATGTGATATGATAGCCTTGTTTAAATACTTGAAGGGATGCTATATTGAGGAGGGAGCAAGCTTGTTTTCTGCTGCTCCAGAGAATGGGTCCCAGAGCAATGGATGCAAGCTTCAGGAAAAGAGATTCCAGCTCAACATTAAGAGGAACTTCCTGAGAGTAAGGGCTGTTCAACAGTGGAACAAACTCCTTCCTCTGAGATTATAGTGGAGTCTCCTTCCTTGGAAGTCTTTGAACAGAGGCTGGATGGCCATGTATCGGGGATGCTTTGATTGACATATCCTGCATGGCAGAAAGGATGGCCCTTGTGGTATCTTCCAACTCTATGATTCTATGATTCTGTGATTCTATGATTCTAAGTGATTTTACAATCAGTAGATCCTTGCTGCTCCTTTCTCCCTCCAAGGCCAGAGAACTGGCAGTAAGAATGGCAGAAGGGCCAAGCAGTTACCATTTGTTATGGATGGATTGGCTGGTAGCTTTCATGTCATTGGGAAGGTGAATGCACTCCAGGTTTTAATCTTCATTTGAAAGGAGCTCTCCAGAAAACTGACACCTCTTCCCAGAATAGGCTCAGCACCTTCAATAGCTACCTTCAAGGGTGAAATAAAATGTGGAACAAAATCACTGCTTCATTGACATGGATGTCATCACCCGTCACCTTCAAGTATACTTTCAAATAGAGGACTCTCTTGTAAACCTCCTTTCTCTTAAAGAGCTGTTCTCTCTAGAGTAAGACACATGGCTGCCATTAAAAGGTGCTGGAAGGAACATTGGATCAACAAACCACTCTTGATCCTGCTCTGAGGCAAGCCAGACTGGGTTTTGTTCTGGTGTTTCCTATGTGCTCAAGTTATTGGTGTTGGTGTTCCTCCTGTAAACAGGTGCCTGCTACTCAGCAGGGTATTCTATGGCTGGAACATTCCTTCAGAATAAACATAAGGTCTCTTTCTAATTGCTCCCTTTCTACTCTTATCTTGCTGTTTTAATGGCCACTCTCGTTCAGAGGGCAGCTGGCAATGATGAGTATCTCTCGCTTGCCCTCAGCCTTGCAGACAAGGAATAGCTTGCACTGACCACTATTAACAGGGGAATTCTGCTATAGCACCTGGTTGACAAACTCCATCCCCTTGCTTTTAGAGATAGCAGAAGGAGGGGAGGGAGGGAGGGAAGGAGAGAATGAGGGAAAGAAAAAGGAGGGGGAGCATCTATGGTAATGAGGAACGACCTGCACAGTCTGGTGCACACGCCTTGTTAACAGTCAGTGTCAGGGAGTGTTGGCATTTGCTTCCAAGAAAATGCCATCAAGTCTCCTGAGCATTGAGAGCTGCAGCTTCAGCTGCTCTCAAATCAGATTGTGAGCACTCTTCACTGGCTTCAGTCCAGGGGCTGCAACCTGTCCTGGCCTCCATACTGTACCCCCTGGAGTGCACTCAAGCACTAGCAAGGCGGCATTATGTCATGCCACTGGGAAAGTTACTTTTTGGGACTGCAATTCCCAGAATCCTCCAGCCAACAAGATATGTAGTTATGCTAAAGTCTGGCAATGGACATTTTGTAAAGTAACTTTTCCAGTATCTCACCATTGCTTCTGCAGCTCTGCTTTACTCTTCTGTTACAGACATAGCACACAGTGTCTTAATATAACTCTGAGCCTCCTATTGGGCAGAAAGAGAATATATGTGTATATATGCAGGTGAGTCTGAATTACAAGCAGGCAGAGTAGGCCCATTTCCCATAGCTACTTTTTTGGGGGGAAGGCTACAGGTGGTGCATGATTTTGCTCAAATGATGTTATGCCTTCAGGACTTAATGAAAGACCTTTCTTGTTATTTAGTCTTCCTGTGAAGAGCTCAGGACTGTGTCAACTATTTTCGCTTCTCCAAATATCCTTCTCTGTGGTCCCAAAAAGGGGTATCTTTGGGGCTTCATACCCCAGGACACCCCAACAGATGCAGCCATGGGAGATAAGGGGCCACCCATCCCATTTCTCCCATGGCTTCGTTCCTGTGGCTGTCTGGTTGCCGTCATGACGCCACTTCCTGTGCGCCACGTTTGGGGACTCATGGCAGCGCTAGCATCATGCGCCCCCCTGTAGATGGGGGGCCGCCATGATGACACCGCCGCCATGTACTAGGGTTGTGGGGTGTGCGGATGCTCCGCCCTTAAGCAACCCTAGTATGTGGTACAGCTGGCACAAAGCGCTGGTCTGGACCAGGCCTATAATTCATTGAGAATCGACCATGGACTTCAGACTAAATGGGATCAAACCCAAGCCTGCCTAGTACTCCTCTGATGTTCTGACGTTGATCAAATCTACAAAAGCACATGCTACAACTTATTTCGCAGTTAGTTTCAAAAGTGTTACAAGATCCCTTTGTATACTGATATTCCAGACTAACCCAGCTATGTGTCTGAATTCTACTCTCATACTGTGACTGATTTAAAAAAAGAGTCTTTTATGTCAGGGCTGACCCCATCATTTTTTATTCCAAGGCCTCAGGCCAAAGTCTTTCTCCACCAGCTGCCACCTGGTCCTTCTAACTGAAGATAGACAGAAACTGAAACTGGAAGCATGGCAGGGGGTTGGACTGGATGGCTCTTGTGGTCTCTTCCAACTCTATGATTCTATGATTCTATGACTCAAATGGGTACATACTAATACTAATACTAATAATTTATTTATATTCCACCTTTTCCTGAAGGAATCAGGGCAGATTATAAAACAGAAAATGACAATAAAATGCAAATGACAATAAAATCGTATTTCAGAATAATCCCTTACCCCCACCTCCTCCCAATCATAACCCCCGCCATTACATAATAATGAAGCACAATAACAAAACATTTACAAATGCATAACATAGCATGATAGTCAAAACATACACAACGTAACAATCAATAAAACAATCCCCAGCTCTCCAACGGCAGCAAAAATAACAATCAAATACAAATAGCATACTAGAACTAGAACAGGCCGCTTTCGTTCAGAGCCTCCCTCTGATAGCTAGAACTCACTGGCTCAATGTTCCCAATATTCATGAGGGGTTGGGCACAGAGGTGGTCTCTGTATCTTCCATACTGCCATCAGTACCAACCGCCGCTCTGCAGTTTGCTCCCGCACTCCTCCTCCACCGCACAGCTAGTCCTGATGTTACTGAGCAGGGAGGCAAATCCACACTCAGTAGCCCTCCAGGAAAACGCTGCCCAGGTGTCCTCTGGCACCTCCACTCCAGTGGCGGATACTTGGCAGGGAGGGGAGGCAGGTTGTAAAGCCTCAGTCCTCCAGCATCTCCACTCCAGTAGGGGATACTTGGCAAACATTGAGGTTTATCGCACTGGGGTGGATTTGGAACGGAAAAAAGGGGCCAGGAATGCATGCAGAATGAGTGGGGGACGCATTTTACTGCGCACGAAAGTCCCCATTCCGTTCTGTTCCCCATCCGTCCCACAGAAGGCAATTTTTGAGAACGGTTACTGAACAGTTCTCAAAAATCACCCCCTGTGGGACGGATGGGGAACTTTTGTGTGCGGTAAAATGTGTCCCCCACTCGTTCCGGCCCCATCCCAGCCCCTTTGTAATGCACAAGGCCCGTTCCAGGGGCCTGTGCGATGAACTCCAGAGACAGAGTAAAGCAATAACATCAGGCAGGTGTTGCTATGGGTTGTAGTATTAGAGTGCTGGTCTTTCTTTTTTGTCTCCTCAGTTGTTCCTTCCTCTTGTAGAACCCCTGCAGCTAGGCATGGTGCCTCTAGTGCAGTAGAGGACATTAGTCCATTACCAATGTTACATTTCTTCCTTTGCCGGCACATCTCCTCACCTTCTCCTTTGCCTCAGGGGGGAAAAAGCCATTGGGTAAACCTTAGCTTTTAGTCAGAAGTTCCAATGAATGTGTGAAAGTTAACTTCTATTCAGGTAGTCATATATTCTTCTTCCACACATTTACACCCTCAAATTGTTATGTGAAGAAATGCACCATAGTAAACTGTCCTTGAGACTTCTTGTGGCTTAACTTTGGCCACATAGGAGTTTATTGCACTGTTCTTTCCCATCCTTTCCTCCAGAGCTAGGTGCAGAATGTAAATACGGATTTTTTCATCTGCCTCTGTGCCCAGGCAGGAGGTATCCCATACCCAGTCATGACATCCTGTACCCGATCTGGACTTCTCCCTCACTTTTTGAAAGAACAGGATTTTCCTGTTCTGTTCAAGGTGCAATCTGCCCCCCCCCCCCCAGCTAATCTCCCCATTTTGAAGCAAAGCAGAAGCAGAAACAGTAGCATCAAAACATCATACATTAAAAGGTTAGACAAGTAAGGTATGATTGACAGATTAAGTAAAATCAACCAGGTCCTGGCTTGTCAAGATATTTCTTGTGGACATCCTGAACCAACTTAGGAGCATGAATATATATGTCATCCACTGACTCAGATTGTCCCTCTGGAAACTCATAGATAGATAAGTCTCTATCTGTTTTGCTGTAGCAAAACTGCTGCATTCTGTACCTTCTGAACTGTTAACATGATATAGTTTTTCAGGCTATGTGGCTGTGTTCTGGAAGAGTTTATTCCTGAAGTTTCACCAGCATCTGTGGCTGGCATCATCAGAGAATGCTGGCGTGGAAGTGAGTGGGGTATACATACTGTGTGACTCATGGTTGAGAGGGTCACACAGTATATATACCCCATTCACTTATATGCCAGCATTCCCTGAAGTTGCCAGCCACAGATGCTGGCAAAATGTCTGAATAAACTCTTCTAGAACATGATGACATAGCCTGAAAAACCCACAAAAAACTATGGATGCCAGCCATGAAAGCCTCCAACTTCACATTGTTAACATGATGTTTCACTGTTTTTATATCTTTGGCATAGGTCAGCAAGCATACTATCAGGGGTGGGAATTGTACAGCATTCTAGATGGTATTGAATTCCATTTCCCACCATTCCTCACAACTAGCTATACTGGCTTAGACTGATGAGAGTTGCAGTAAAGCAATATTTGCAGGCCTACACAGTCCCCATATTTGCAGTGCATGGTGGAAAAGGTTAGAGCAAGAATACAGAAGGCAATTCTTAGGCAGTTCTGGACTAAGCAAAGATTTTGTTTTGGACTAAGGCTTCCTGAACTCCCTATCCCCCAACTTTGCTTTTTTCCTCAGTAAAAAAACCAGAGACATTCTGTTTTGCTTATAATTATACCTCACTTCCCACATCAAGAATCAAATTTGCCCTTGCACCGTCATTTTTTCAATAGCTTCCTGTATCATCATTTATGTTATGAAATCATTATAATAGGCCCGGTACATACCAGCCCTTTGCGGCGTCATGGTGACGTGCTAGGGTTGCCTCGGGGTGGTGCGTACACATGCCCTGCAACCCTAGCACGTGATGAGGATGTTGCAGCTGCGCAGCACCATCCACATGGCATGAACAGCTATGACGTCGCAGCAGCGCAGTGTCCAAACAGCGCTGCACAGCTGTGATGCCATCACACCATCTCTGGTGGTTTGTGGCGGCGCAACTGCACCACAAAAAGGAGCCGCTTCCGCACGCAATTTGGTTGCTGCGACGCTCCTGTGGAGCAAGGAGAGGCACCTCCCCAGTGCCTCTTTTTGGCGCTCTGTACCACGCCATAGTCTCCCTGATGTCTCTTTTTCTTTTCTTCAAAAATAAGAAAGGACCACGGAAAATTGCTTTAACTGGTTCAGACCATATAGTCCAGAACCATCCATCTCATCTAATATTGAACTATCACTGGGAGTGACCTTCTCAGATTTCAAGCAGGGTCATTTCCTAATCCTACTTGGAGATCCCTGGTGTTTGCTGGTGAGTTTTCCATCCAAGTACTAACCAGGCCTCCTACTTAGTTTAAAAAACAACAACAGATGAGTTTAAGCGTATCCAATGTGCTGTATTCCTCAGGTCTATCTCAACCAAGACCTTTTTTTCCAAAATGGCCAGTCAGGTGTTTACCTGTCCAGATGTTCCCCAGTGTAGGTAAGACTTGGAGACAATAGCATTCTTCTGTTTTCAGCACAAATGCTTCCCTCCATACACACTTGGTCTCAGTCAGTGATATACTGCTTCTGAAATGTGGAAGTTCCAAAAACGTCTATTTTATACAAAACATATAAGTGGATTATGAAGAACTGTACAAGATTAGACCATCCTAATCCATTATTTTGCTCACAAACACATCTCTCAAAATTTTGAGGTTGCCTTTGCAGAAAAACAACTCCCAGAACTATCCAATTATCACGTCTACTTATGTACAGTGCACCCGTGTCATATGCTGGCACATTATACGCTGCTGAAAGCAGTGCCACTTCTTCCGGCACCATGTGCTGGAAGAAACAATGGCGTGTGCACCCATGGCGCATGTGAGCCACTGGCGCCATGCGCCGCCACGAGCACAAGTCCCATTACTTGCAATGGGGCTCGAGCATACATGGTTTTTTTATGCGGGAGGGGGGATGGATCACCCACGTAAAACAAGGGTGCACTGTATAACTTTATCTGGATCATTCCAACCTTTTACCACTGCTTATCCCCAGCATCCTGTGCCTTGCCTAATTCCCCTAACCCTCCAACCCCACATTTGGACATAGTTTGGCATTTTGCAAGAAGATCAATTGCTCGGAATTCCCTCTCCACTGAAAGCTGGATTCCAGTTTGTGCCTTGTGGATCCCTTGGGGTCCCATTGCATGTGCTTCTTTGCTCTGTCTCTCTTTGCCCATCTTGTGTGGAGCCTGACACAAATTTCATTTCATGTTGTCTTTGCTGCAAATTATTGCCTACACTTGGCCTCTCATAATTAAAATGGAGTAATGAGTGCTAATGGATATTTATTTGACTGCTACCTTGTCATGTATTTATTGATGCAAATAAATTCAGAATCATTAAATGCCTTCCTCAGCCTGATGGTTCACAGTCTCTGTGGGGAGATCAGAATGCTAACTGCCACTGTGGCCTTCGCATTGAGAGAACAGGCCAATTCTGTCTTCACTCATTCAAGTTCCTTATCTTGTACCATCAGTTTACTCCTTCATCAGTTGTTCCCATACCCTGCTACAGCTCCCAACAAACAAAGCATGGTTATCTATTACACTATAAAATGTGTAGACTAAAGTAGAGAGACAAGTATCATCTTCTGCACTAAGAATCAGTGGCGTTGTTGGGCTCAGAGCCTGGATACAAGCAGTTATAAATAATAAGATTTGTAATTGATTCAATGAATCAGTGGGTGACCTTGGGCAATTCACACTGTCTCAGTCTCAGAGAATGGCAATGGCACATCCCCTCTGAACAAATCTGGCCAAAATAGGTATGCCATAGGCATAGGTCAGAAATGGCTTCAAGACAAAAAAACAGGCACACAACACAATTGATTCCTTTTACATGTGTGGTGTAATCGAAGGAAGAATGACTTCACTTCTTTTGCAGTGCAACTGTACCTTTTCATTACTTTAAAGTTATGAATGTGGTGGCTCACTAAATGTTGAGTGATGATGGTTCATGCTGTTGCCTCATGCTCTGTCTCAGGTGATGAGGGAACAGTGACATAGATGAAAGCGTTTTGTCCTACAGACCGGTGGCTTCTGGCATTCAGATGCTTTATTTTAAAAGGGTAGCTGAAAAAAGATGAGCTGAAAAAAGTGATTTCTGGCCATGTTTGGGGTACAGTGTTTAGATGATGCACCCCCTGAAAATGGAAGGAAACCGTGCTGGACCCACATCTTTTTTGGCCTGGTTCCTTGGAGAAGACATGGGTTTAGTGCAGTTTCCCTCCACATTTGTTTTGGGCCATTAAAGAACTATTCTAGATACTTTGGACAAACAGAGAAGTAATAGTGTGTTTAAAGAAGTGCAAGTATAATTAACTGACCAGATCAGTTAGGCTGTGGTTACACTGCTCTGTTTACCACTTTCATTTCTATGATCCAAACAATATATTCTGTTGCTCTGGTTTATTTCTTACTAGGAACTCTTTGGCACTATATAATTATAGCACTATAACTGCCAGGACAAGATCATATGGAATCGTATAGTTAGTAGTGTTGGGAATGGTATTTAGCATTCTCAGCCATAATCTTGCAAACAGGGACGTAGCAAAGGGGGGGTGTTCTTGGGGTCCGGACCCCCCTTCTGTTAGAAAAATGAATGGTGTGTGCTGCTGCACCGCCACACCCAAGCCCCATTATAATGGTGGCACTTAGTCTGGAAACCCACCCACCCCCTCCTAAAATCCTAGCTACATCCCTGTTGCAAATAAAACCCTGGCTTGGGGTCACGATAAATCAGGCTTGAAGGCACACAACAACAACAGCAAATTGGCACAAATTGTCAGTCTGGGTGAGTCATATATTGGGAGCTTCAGAACTGAAACTAATTACTTTTTAAAAAGTAACATTACATACTTTTACTGGGTTTTGATCAATGACTCCTCTTCATCCTAGAAAGAAGTGACTAGTGGGGTACTACAGGGTTCTGTTTCCGGCCCGGGGCTATTCAATATAGCACTGTAATGTAGTGTGATATTGTCCATACTCTCCAATCATATCTGGAGAGAGACGTGCCAGATATCCTAGCAGGGTTCAGGAAAGGAAGAGGCCTTAGGAACCACATCTCAAACAAATGATGGCTTAATGGGGTGATCCAAAGAATTCCAAAAACTAATAAGCTATGGCCTGTTACAGACTGCCAAAATAAAGCTGCTTCAGGTCTCTTTGGAGGTATGCTATTTAAATGATGCATGGGCCCTAAGAGTCCGGAGGTCATGCCAAAGCCACACTCCAGTCCTAAGCACTGGAAGGCAGTTTTGGTGCAGCTTCCGGATTCTTAGGGTGCATGCATCATTTAAACAGCATACCTCCAAAGAGACCTGAAGCAGCTTTATTTTGGCAGTCTGTAACAGGCCTATATAGACTATAGCAGGGGTAGGCAACCCTTTTGAGCCGGGGGCCGGGTTGCTGTCCCTCAGACAACTGGGGGGCCGAAGCCAAAAAATAAATAATTAAATATTTTTTAAAAAATTACATAAATAAATAAACCGGGACAAATGTAGGACAAAATTTTCAAATGGAGGGCACTTTTTAAATAAAAAATGGAGGACACGCAAAAATTTGCTGATTTTTTTTTTAAATGTTAAGATAAATGCATGTTTCTGAGGCTTCTATAGACAATTGCCCCACCATGCCCCTCGCGTGAGACGCCAAAGGCCCCGGCGGCAATCGGCGGCAGGACTGGGCTGGGGCCGGTCCCGGTCCCAAGGCCTCACCGGGCCGCATCCGGCCCGCGGGCCGCAGGTTGCCTACCCCTGGACTATAGCAAGGCTTATAGACTATAGCAAGGCTTTTCACTACATAGATCATGAAAAGCTATGGGATGCTTTTAAAGATATTGGGAGTGCCACTGTACTTGATAGTACTGATGAGGAATTTGCTATTAGGGGGAAAAGCTACTGTAAGAACAGAGTATGGAGAAACAGAATAGTTGCCAGTCGTTCCCAATTGGCAAAGAGGTCTGGCAAGGGTGCTTTTTATCATTCTATCTGTTCAACTTGTATTCAGAAAATATTATATGTTAAGCAGGTTTAAACATGTTAAAGGAGAAAAAAACATCAAGATATGCAGATGATACCATACTACTAATGGAAAGCATCACAGACTTGAAACAATCACTAAAGGGAAAGTGAAAGAAAACAAGTGCAAAGGCAGGCTTAATGTTGAACATAAAGAAAACAAGAATAGTGACCATGTAGAATTTACATAAATTCAATCTAGATAACAAGGAAATCAAATTAGATAAAGATTTCCCATACATTGGTTCAAACATTGTCTTTTGTCCTAATTTTTCATAAGGTACAGTGAGATTATGCTAGTCCTTCAGATCTTTACAGGGGTCAGTTAGTGTTGTTTGTGTTTTGGTGGCTGCTGGTAAGAACACCACCAACAGCAACTCCAGCTGCCACAATTTTTAATGCCCCATAATGCCTTGGCCCAAGTATTATAGTGCTTCAAGCCTGTCCAGTTCTGCCTGAGGTGGAAAAGTGTACAAGCACCTATCCTACCTCCCTACCTTAGCAGTCAAAGGCAAGGAATAGAAAAATGAAATGACTACTTGTCTTCATTTCTTTCACAACAGCAAGAATCTGCTAGCTCTCTCTGCCCAGTGGAACAGCAGACCTTGTCAGCCAAAGACACATAAGAGCCTTTCCTTTATTTTTAGAAGATGGTATAAAATATGCGGAGAAAATTCTACCAAGTGTCCAACTTTTGGGAAGGGATGAAAAACAAGGTCTCCAGAATGTTCTAAAAACATTGCATTTCTAGATTTTTCAGCTCACCTGTGCAATCCATTCCCATTACTGCACCTTGTCCTACATATTCCCATAACGTCATCCTCTCAGGGCTGTGACTGCAGTTAGTGATTTTATGACTTGCATGTATGTGTGTGAGTGTGTGTTTTAAATTTGGACCTTCTCTCCCCCCCCACCCCCATCCCTCCATGAAAGTCACTTCAAAGTGCAGCTTTGGGAGTATCAAGGAGATCCAAAAGGGGCACAGGGCAGCAAGAACACAGACAATGAGTGACAACCTCCTCTAGCGCTGCATAGCAACAGTCTGGTTGCAGCTGATGTCTCCTGAAAGACGCTCACTTCAGCATCATTGCATGAAAGCAGTCAGTCCCATGACGGGGGAGAGGAACGGGTGAGGTATTCGGCTATTGAGCCATTCCAATATATTAGGTCCAGCAGGGGGTGCCCTGGGGCCCACAAATGGCCATCTTGGCTCCCACCCATGCTTTACCACACTCTTGTCTTTCAGTATTAAGAATACAGTACAAACCAATTATATTGGCCATGATAGGAACCAGGATCTAGTCTTTCCATTTTTAAATTTCTATTTCATTTATATATGATTAAAGCTGTGCCTCTAAACCTTCAGCACACAGAGCTCCCTGGGTAGCTAATGGTCAAACAATGCAAATCATCATTTAAAGATTCAAATAGGGAGTGGAAGATAAAACAGAATCAATAAATGCAATAGGAAAGAGCTGATTGGAAACCTTTCATAGGGGTTCAAAAGCCAGGGAATAACAGCAGAACCCTAGACCTGCTGGAGCTTACTTCTCCAGATCATAGAAGCATGGGGTTGGAAGGGGCTTCATGGGCCATTGGGAGCCATGGACTATATCTAGATTCATCACGTAAAAACGGGTGGCTGTCTTATGCCAGATGGACAATGGTACAGTTATACAGTGAACAGTGGAACACACTCCTTCCTCGGAGTGTAGTGGAGTCTCCTTCCTTAGAGGTCTTTAAGCAGAGGATGGATGGCCATCTGTCAATGGGGATACTTTGATTGAAAGTTCCTGCATGGCAGAAGGGAGTTGGACTGGATGGCCCTTGGGATCTCTTCCAACTCTATGATTCTATGAACTACAGGCAAAGAGAATGGTCCAAACCAAAAATATCCAAGATGAATAGTCATGTGGTATCATCTTTAAAAGTGGAAAATATTGTTTATTTGTGAATTGCTATTCAGTTTCAGCTCCTCTGCAAGATAAGTGCCTGTCTCTTTGGGTGCTAGGATATGTTGCGGGAATAAAAAAAACAATTGGGGTATACCCCAGGGCCCCACCAAGGGAACTGGTGTACACCACATAGCACATATGTTAACCAGACAAGTCCATCCTGAACATCCCCTCCATATTTTGTGATAATCAGCTATTATGGGTCTGGAATATATATATATATATATATATATATATATATATAATAACTACAATAAATCAAATGGGTTGTTATCCAGGAAAATGTATGTCGAACAAAATTTGTTTAAGGTGCCACCACCAAGACTAGGTTCGTTGTAATTCAAACACAAAAGTTTATCTCTGAAGATGCCAGCCACAGATGGTGGCGAAACATCAAGTAGAAAATCTAGAACTTGGCCACAGAGCCCAAAAAACCCACAAAAAGTATGGATGCTGGCCATGAAAGCCTTCGACTTCACAAAAGTTTATCTCTTTGATCATAACCAACCATATCTCATACCTCATATATCAAACATTGTGTATGAGGTGCTCATTTTAATAAGTCAGCTCCAAGTCAGAAAAGAAAAGAGCTGGAATAGACATTTCTGACTTCAGAAATGTTGCCTCGTTTCTTCTGTCAAAGACCCAATGACCCATCACACCAAGAACCTGGCACTTATTGAGGGCATCAGAGACCCCACATCATTCTGCATTGTAAAATGCTGAGCCAAGGCATGAGACTCCAGGCATGAGATGCAATTAACCTCTGTACAAGAATACCTACCAAAGTTACCATCAGTCATTGCCTGACAACTGCCAGGTCTTCCCAAATCCTAAAGCAAGGATCTGAAAACAAAGAAAGAAAAATGTAAATGCTACCAGGAAGGCACCTAAGTGCCCCCAAGCCCTCTCAGCAGAAAAGCCCCTTGCAACACATTTTTGTATGGCCTATGTCCAACCCTTTGTGGTGAAATAGATGCGGGATTCTCATCTGTGTGAATCTTGGTATTAAACGAATGTACTGTAAGTAGTACCACTGGGGAAATCACAATGCAAGCTCATGTACTTTATCACATGAAACTGTAACATTCCCAAACATCCACTGTCTGCTCTTCTATTGAAAGGACATTATAAACTTTACACTCTTAAGTTTGCTCACTGGATCATCGCGTTTATAAACCCTATCTTTTTTTTTAAATCTTAATTTTATTGAATTTTAATACATTAAAATAATAATGATAATAAAAATAATAAAATAAAATAAATATACAGAGAAAAATTAAAAACTTGTGAGCCTATATATTTATGTATAGTCTATATATTTATAGTGGTATGAATATAACCGATGTAACCGCATCGTTTTTCCATTTCAGCATGGTCAGTATAGATATAGGTATCTAATAACAACTTCACTTTCCGAAATACTTTTTTAACTATCAGTCTCTTTATAAAAATTGTACATATATCTGTATCATGTCTTAACACCACAGTTTTCCAGCCTCCTCCCATTTATTTTCAAAATCTTGAGTTGTTCTTCCTGCAGCACGCATAGTCAGTCTATCCATAATCAAAAAGTCAAGTACCCTGAGTTTCCATTCTTTGCTAGAGGGAATTACACTAGATTTCCAATATTTGGCACAAACCATGCGTGCTGCCAATATCATGTATAAAATCATAATGTTTTTTCACCTTAGATAGTCTGGAGAGAGTAAGATACCATCTGTGAATACTTTTTAGATAATTTTCTTTTAGGGTTTTACATTTAGTAAATGTTTGGTTATTTTTCCACCTATCTAGCGGTATTGATCTGCCTATATTTTGCATCCACTTAATCACAGGTTTCCTTAATGGATTCTTCCTTTAACTCATAATTCACACACTTTTTAATAAATCCTTTTTCTCCTCCTAATAAGATTTTATCAAAGTCTTTCTGTTCAGTATAAACCCTATCTTTTCACATTATGGAGAGAGTTCTTTTAGCACCTTTCAGACTAACTGAAAGAAAGAAGTTGGCAGCATGAGCTTTCATAGACTTAATTTTACTAGAGAATAGGACCTGCAGCAATGGATGCAAACTATATAGGATGGGGAACACCTGGCTGAATGAAACTACATGTGGAAGGGATCTGGGAGTCCAAGTAGACCACAAGTTGAACATGAATCAACAGAGCGATGCAGCAGCTAACAAGGCCAATGCAATTTTAGGCTGCATGAATAGAAGTATAGTGTCTAGATCAAGAGAAGTAATAGTGCCACTCTATTCTGCTCTGGTCAGGCCTCACCTGGAATATTGTGTCCAGTTCTGCACACCATAATTTAAAAAGGATGTTGAGAAACTGGAGCGTGTCCAAAGTTGATTTGCAAAGTAACTGGAAACTGTCTCCTGCAAGCCAGTTTTCTTTTTGTTCTTTCTGCTTCCAACATTGAAAGTTTCTAATGTGAAGTCCAGGGAACTTTTTTTAATATACTAAATCTCATACCCTCCAATATTTCACTTTCAATGATCAATGGGACATGTGCAGTCAAGCAACCTCAGAGTGAGGTCAAGATGGCGAAAGTTGTGAATGAAAAATAAAAGATAAAGAAGAGACTAGAAGTTCCCTATATTTTAAAATCTTTTAGCCTATATAGAAAAAGAAAATCAACTGCCAAATTACTGCTCCCCTCCCATAATGTGCCAACTGGGGCTTGTCAGAGAAGCCAAGATTTTGCTCAATGTCCTCTCACACACACACACACACCATCTTTTCCAGACCCTTTCATGAGTCTCTTCCATCACTGTGCTATATAATGTTATAATGTCTCAGGTGCAGTCGAGAAAGAGCGATCTAAATTGCATAGTACCTTTGAAATTTTAATTTTTACATTATTTTAATAGGAGATAGGACTCATGAGATAAGGGCCCAGTACAGACTGCCCAAAAAGAGCAATCTGCCGGCATCCTGGTTAGCTCCATGAGGAAGTCGCAGTGGACAAACCACACAGCTTCCTCGGGGAGCAAAAAGAACCCGCGAAAAGTGGATTCTTTTTGTGGCACCACAATGATGCTGCAATGCACCAATGGCCCCCCTCACGATGCTATTATGGCACCGTGACATGCGGACGCTAGGCATCCGTCATGTCAAAATTGCAGTGCTTGTCTGTACAGGGTACTCCCATTTTGATGTACAGAAGGCATGCTAGGGTTGCGGGCCATCTGTAAGAGACACTCCGAGGGAACCCTAGCATGTCATCAAGACATGCTATGGCACCAGTCTGTATCGGGCCAAGGATACTAATTTTCTGATTTCTTGACTGCAGTGTTCATTCTGATTAATAACTGAGCCAATGTATGAAAAATCTTGAACTCTGGGGCTGTACAAATGGGTAACATGCAGCTGCCCCTTTACTGGCCGGATTGGGCTGCGGCGCCGGCAACCTCATGCCATGGCCCCAATCCGGCCTCTGGAGAGTGCTCTAAAGGGTGCCGTAGCTGTGGTAGTGCGGCTTTATGCAGCATATGGATGCGGCACCTGAGGGGCATCATGATGGCACAGGCCGTGTAGTCTGGCATGCACCAAAATAGAGCCCTGGGGTGGAGTTAGTGTGTCAAGGGTGCGAGTGCTGCACCCAAACTCTGCCCACAGGCCGCCCTCAGTTTTTTCGTCATCTATTTTAAATCATTTGTGGTCATTATTTTGGTTTTCTTAATGTTCAACTGTAAACCTGCATTTTCACTTTCTTCCTTGACTTCCATGACTATCCCAACTCCCAAGGCTTTGCTATTTTCCGCTAGTTGTATGAAGTCATCTGCTTTTCTCAAATTGTTGGTGTTCTGCTAGTTTTCTAACATGCTTCCTCCAAGTCTAATCCACAGGGAGAGGTGGGATATAAATAAATTAATATCATTACTATTATCATTATTATTATCATTATTGTTGTTGTTGTATGATACGTTCAGCATGCAAGTTTAACAGAGTGATAAAATGTAGGCTTACCTGACCCCTCTGCCAAATGGAAACCATTCTGTTTCTCCATGTTCTGTCCTGAGAGTAGGGTCTTGTGCTGAGTAGAGGTTTACAGATCAGGACAACCAAATGTTTTGAGACACCAGTTTCTTTAGGAGACATCTACCCAATCCAAGGCACTAAAAATGGTCTCAAACTGGATTATTTCTGCAGTGTGTTTTGGACCATAGGAATGTGCAATACCACCACTGCAGAAAAGTATAGACTGAGTGCACATTTGTTATGTTGTGTAGTTGTTCTTGTTGGATCCTGTCTCAGGAGAAAGGCGATATATAAATTCAACAAATAAATGAATGCCATTGTTATGTGCATTCAGGTACAATATGACTTATGACCATCCTTTCATAGAGTGTGGCAAGATTTATTCAGAGGAGGTTTGCAATTGCCTTCCTCTGAAGCTGAAAGTGGGATTTGCCCAAAGTCAGCTACTGGGTTTCCATGACTGAGCAGAGGCTTGAACCCTGGTGTACCGGAGTCCTAGTTGAACACTCAAACCACTGAGACTGTTAAGGCTGTAAGGTGCACATTTGTGGCGGTTTTGTGGAACTATAATTAAATTTTAAAACAGCAGCCATTAATGGTGATCTGTGGGAATTTTCATAGAATCATATTGTTGGCCCATCCTGTGCTATTACAGAGGCCTGGAACACAAGGGCCAAATAAGGTGGCTTCTGGCCATTTTGAGCGCGTGGTGTTCAAACGACACATGCCCTCAAAGTGTCTGGAAGCCACTCCAGCATGGCCAGAAGCAGTTTAAACTGTCTCATGGCCAGTGGCTTTGAACCACGGGTGATGGCCTGTTTCAGGAGCATGCCCTGCGGTGCCCACAGTCCTGTCTTAATCGCCACCAGAGCAGCATCTGGCCACTCTTTTTCTTCTGCTAAAAGATCCATCTGTTAAAAGATCTATTGTGGCCACCTAGAGCAGGAAAGGAACACTTTTGCATTTCCTTGGCTTTTTGATGATGTATATACTATGTGATAATGGTAATGGAAGTGACTAAAATATATGTTGCAACAGCTATGCCTTAAATGTGCACATCTTTGGAGGAGGAGATTTGCCACTTGAATAATTTGCATGTATATATTTGCAACCTAGTCAATCTTTCACCACTCACAGCATGCAGCCATACTCTTCAGATACCATAATAAGTATGTTCCAGTAATTGAGACCTTGTGTTTTATGGAGCTCAACGTTAATTTGTTTTTAACACCTGCATGTTCTGGTCAGCTGCCCCTGACCTGATTGTCATTGCTTGGAAGCATACAGGAAAACCGCTTTCAAACATTTAGCCACTGAGCTGCTAGAGGAGCAACCAGAGCTTGCAAAGTTACTTTTAAAAAAATGATTACAATTGTAGTGTCAAGAACCTAAAGGTTTTTAGTTTCCATTATTGACTTCTACACCATGTAAACAAAAGAGGGGTAGTTCCGTCTTTGATGTCTAAAGAATCTTTAGTTCAAAACAGAGCTAACTTTGTAGGGCTATCTCACCTCCCTTCAAAATGTAGGAAATATGGAGCATATATCACAAGCCCATTGTTGGCCCCAGCTTCCATCTGAACTATATTCTTTGCCCTGCTTCTATCTGAACTTTCTGACAACATAATAAAAAGAAGAGAGGTACCCCAGGTGTAGGGACCCATTACTATTCAGTATCCAATAACCGGAGCCAGCATGGCATATTGATTTGAGTATTAGACTTCAGCTTTGGAGACCAGGATTCGATTCCCAGCTCAGACATGAAACCCACTGGGCAATCCACATGCTCACAGCCTTAGGGGAAGGCAAAGGCAAACCTCCTCTGAATAAATCTTGTCAAGAAACCCCCATGATAGGTTTTTCTTAGGGTTGTCATAAGTCAGAAATGATTTGAAGGCACACAACAACAGCAACAATCCAATAACTGACATTGTTGCCGAACTGGAGGAAATGTGATTACCTTTCAGAGAGGGGTGTTTTATATGTTGGGTAGCATAATATTTAGGTTAGGTTTCATTAGCCTTGATAGCTTTGTCATTTAACCTTTTTGAGAAGTGGTTTGAATGAGAAAGGAAACCATTTACAGTTAGAAACAAACAGTGGGACTGAATCTTAACACTGAACAGTGTAATGCAATCACTACTTATGACAGTTTACAAGTGGATTCCTTTATATCTGATTTACATGTGGATTTCTTTATACCTGCTTTTTAACAGGTAAAGGTAGTGCCTTGACATGAATGTCTAGTCATAACTGACTGTAGGGGATCGTGCTCATCTCTGTTACTAAGCCAAAGAGTAAGTGTTGTCTAAGGATTACTCTGGTGGTCATGTGGCCACCATGACTGCACCAAACACTGTTACCTTCCCACTAACGTGGTACCTATTTATCTACTTGCATTTGCATGATTTTGAATTGCTAGATTGGCAGAAGCTGGGACTAGTGAAAGGAAAATGGTGAAGGATCTGGAAACCATGCCCTATGAGGAACTACTGAGGGAGCTGGGGATATTCAGCCTGGAGAAGAGAAGGTTAAGAGGTGATATGATAGCCCTGTTTAAATACTTGAACTGAGGGAGCATGCTTGTTTTCTGCTGCTCCAGAGACTGGGACTCGGAGCAATGGATGCAAGCTCCAGGAAAAGAGATTCCAGCTCAACATTCGGAGGAACTTCCTGAAAGTAAGGGCTGTTCGACAGTGGAACACACTCCTTCCTCGGAGTGTAGTGGAGTCTCCTTCCTTGGAGATGTTTAAACAGAGCCTGAATGGACATCTGCTGGGGACGCTTTGAATGAGAGTTCCTGCATGGCAGAATGGGGTTGGACTGGATGGCCCTTGGGGTCTCTTCCAACTCTAGCATTCTATGATTTTATGAATCTATGAGCTTGCCACATCATGCAGCACTCAGGCCTCAAACTGCCAACCTTCCAACCGCATCCCTTATATCTGATTTAAATACTTCCTTCCTCCAAACAGGAATCAGTTGAACTGAATTAATAAAGATAGCAGAGAGAGCCAAGGTGGTATGGTGGTTCAAGCATTGGACTACAACTCTGGAGCTGAGGGTTCGAATGCCTGCTCAGCCATGAAAACCCACTGGGTGACTTAGGGTGAGGCACAGAATCTGAACTCCAGAAAACTTCATGACAGGTTTGCCTCAGGGTTGCAATAAGTTGGAAATGACTTGAAGACACACAACAACATGAATTTAGCCTAGAACTATGCTGCAACTTTACTGTTGTATATGTTGATGAAGTCAAAGTTTGCCATGTTTTAACTGTTTTAAGCTGCCTTGAGTACCAAACTGGGAATAATGATCTATAATTACAGCAGCAGCAGCAACAACAACAGTTAGGCACGGGACAGACTGTCCAAAAAGGACGTTCACCCGGAGCCTAGTTTTGGTCCATGGAGAAGGTGCAGCCTCCAGACCGCAGGACTTCCCCGCGGACCAAAAAGAACCCACTTTTCTTGCGACACCATTATAGCGTCACAGTGTGCCAATGGTGCACTCACGATGTCATAATGGCTCCACGACGTGCAGACACTATGCATCCAGCATATAATGATGGCGGCGCCCATCTGTACAGGGCGCCACCATTTTGATACCCTCGTCATGTGTGATGGGCATCTAGAAGCGCCGCCCTCGCACATGATGAGGGCATCCTTTCACGTCTGTCTGGATTGGGCTTTAATCTCTGATCTTACATAGTGATGTGCTATGCAGGTGGAGACGTAGGTGCTAGGGTTAGCCTGTGGCCTGAATTTCTTTGTCTTCTTTTAAACTAGAGGTTCCCAACCTGGGTTGCCAACACCCCCAAGGAGCATGAGATGGCATTTCAGGTGCAACAAAGAGTAGTTTGTGTCCTTGAGTGAAAGTCACAAGTCATCTCTTGGCAGGCTCCTGGTGTGCCTTGAGAAGGGATGGTGGTTGTGCTGTATAGATAGTAGTCTCATTGTTTATTTAGAATCATAGAATCATAGACTTGGAAGAGACTGCAAGGGCCATCCAGTCCAACCCCCTGCCATGCAGGAAATCCAAATCAAAGCATCCCTGACAGATGGCCATCCAGCCTCTGTTTAAAGACCTCCAAGGAAGGAGACTCTATCACCCTCCGAGGGAGTGCATTCCATTGTCGAACAGCCCTTACTGTCAGGAAGTTCTTCCTAATGTTCAGGTGGAATCTCTTTTCCTGTAGCTTGCATCCATTGTTCCGGGTTCTGTTCTCTGGAGCAGCAGAAAACAAGCTTGCTCCCTCTTCAATATGACATCCCTTCAAATATTTAAACAGGGCGATCATATCACCTCTTAACCTTCTTTTCTCCAGGCTAAACATCCCCAGCTCCCTAAGTTGTTCCTACTTTAATCAAAAGTAGATAGTTTTACAATTTAGAATAGTTTACATGATTCTGAATAAATTAAAATACAATTGCTCAATTTAGATTCGAATTTTGGACACTGAAGTAAAAGCTTTTTTAAAAAAAAAATTCAGTTTGTTCACCTGCAGTATTGTATGTTTCAAATTAGACTTCTTCATCTTCAAATGTGACAGTTTTCTTCTGCAGTTGTTGGGTGCCTCCAAGTAATTTTTGACTTATAGCGACCCTAAGGCAAACCTATCATAGGGTTTTCTTGGCAGGTTTCTTCAGAGGATGCTTGACATTGCCATTCTTTGAGGCTGAGAGAATGTGATTTACTGAAGGTCATCCAATGGATTTTGCCATAGTCATAGTCTAGTGCTCAAATCATTGCACCACGCTGCCTCTCTAAAGGGTGCAAAGATTAACCAAATTTTTCCTAGAGGTGTGGGGCATAGAACAGGATGAAAACCACTGTTTTAAACCTTTATATTTGGAGGACCCTATTAGTAATATGGAGCATGTATGAGGTACATTATTTTGGAAAATTTTCAGGATTTAAAAAAAAATAAGAGAAAATTATGGATACTATTGAAAAATTTAATTAAAAGAGGGGAAGAGCAATTAAAACAAAAATCAGGGTGTCAGATTGGAAATAAAATAAGATGTTTAAGCATTTGGCTTACCAGAAACAATATAAACTTATATGATAACTAATATAAAATAATGTGGAAAGGAATAAGAGAAGAATTACAAAGATGGAATAAACTAAATTTATCCATCCTTGGTAGAATTGCAGCAATCAAAATGTGGATACTCCCCAAACAATTATTTTTATTAATCAATCTTCCAATTACTATAAGATCAAAAATTATAAATGAATGGAATAAAGAAATAAGTGAAATTATATGGAAAGGAGGTAAGGCAAGGATTAAATGGGTCAGCTTAAAAGAAAACAAAGAAAAAGGTGGATGTGCATTACCAGTCTTAAACATATATAGATGGGCATGTAATATGTTTTGGATACAAGACTGGATTAAATTAGAAGATAAACAAATATTAAATTTGGACGGTGCTGACCTACGATTTGG
>NC_056530.1:8297535-8321970 GCF_019175285.1 Sceloporus undulatus
TATTACCACACTGGTGGGATTCAACTATTTGAATCGGCACCCTTGCACATGCTCAGTGGGGGTCTGAACGCATTGTGACCCCCTTCATTTCTGGGGTGAAAAGGGGCACAAGTTCTTGATACCTGTTTTGCATAATTGTGTGATTGTGTGAATATTTGCCTCATGAATATTTCTGTGTCTCCTCCATCCCCCTTTTTTATTTTCCCTTCCATTTCAGCAATTTCAACACACACTAGATAGATAGATAGATAGATAGATAGATAGATAGATAGATAGATAGATAGATAGATAGATAGATCTGTATATTCACATTCATGCACATATACACATATAAAAAATGAGTTGCCCTGAAAGTGAAAGGATCATCGAAAGGAAATGGAGGAAATTGCAGTGCTGCATCATGGGAAATTTGCAACCCAGGGGATTTACGGTGGTGTCCCAGAGCAGAAGCAAAGTTGTATTCCACACCAGACCAATTCGAAGTGAAACTGAAGTGAGCTTGGAAGTGATTTCTGTGAATTCACTTTTTTCCGAATTCATCAAAAAGAGGAGTCACTGTGGATTCATTGCGGAAGTGCCACAGAAGGAGCTCCCATAGAAAGGAATCACATCTGATAACACATTCACGTTATCGAGTGAATTCTCATCGTTGGACCCGCAGCAAAAAGCTGCAAAAACCTCCATGTGATAGACACCTAAGTGTTTTCAACTTTCAGACAATGCTAAAACGTAAGTATCCCACTCTGAATGTTGCCTTCAGAGCATTTGCAGTGGTCTGTCAAAACTGGGGTGAGGGGGAGCTGAATTGTGTGCTTAGTGGTAGATGGATGTGACTGGTTCCCTTTGGGCTAGGTTCCAATATGAGCAGACTTTTCCAGCAGCGACCAGATGGTTGCGTGAGCTGGTCCTCAGTCATACTTGTGCTGTGCAGATTCCAGTTCCCCATTAGCACTGGCTAGGTCCTTTTCTCTGCCTCCCATTCCCTACAAACATACAAAAGACTTGTTCTTCACATAGCCACTGGGTTCATGGCAGCCAGCTAAAAGCCTTGCAGGTGTCATGTCTAATAGCCATCCAGTAGAAAGAGACTCAAGCTTTACAAACTTTGGCATGAGAACAAGTCAGCCAAAGTTTTTAAAGAACAGACATTATGTTTAGCTAAGAGCATCTTAATTTGTATGTAGTCAATGTGTGAGAGATCATAGCTTGGTGGGGGGGAATGAATGCTGTGCCTGCAGAATATGGGGGATCACCAGTGTGGCAGAGTATACAAACGGTATCTAACACTTGTGAAACTGTCCCGCATGACGAAAAACATCTCTCCAAAATGTTGGAGAGGCTGTGACACCTTGGGCTCCTTTGAACACATGTGGTTAAAGATTTTTTGGAATGTAATACTGATGCAAATCTCTCTTATTGTAAAACAACTGTAACCTTCTGTCTGGGCCTTGTCTTATTGTCAATTTATTGTAAAGAGAACACCCGTCTGAAACATCATAAGCTTATCACTTTTCTCATCTCAGCAGCCAGGATTATAATTGTGAGAATCTGGAAAACAGGGAATGTACTGATAAGTGACTGGTGGGAAAGAGTTTGCAACTCTGTAATGGGCGACACACCTTTTTTGATGATTGGCCAGTTTTTATTGATTACATCAATAGCAACTCATTTGCTATAGGACCTCCTACTCATCAAGTTATACTTTGATCCCAACTTCATCAGCGAGTGAATCTGAGTGATGTCTTTAGGACTTTGTTACTGCTATAACCTTCAAAAGATAGCTATTATGCAAGTTTACATATAGTCCTCCAAGGCTATTTTTACTTAGGTATTAATTGTTTGTTTTGTATTGTTGTTATAAATTAGTTTTTAACACTATTAATTTTATGCGATTGACTTTTTTTTTAGTAAAGCAATTTTGGGTGCCATTAATGGGAGAAGTTTGGAATATAACTTAACTAGAGAAATAAAATTGCTAAAGTATTAGTTTTAATTTCAGAAACAGTAAGTAGGTAGAGATGCAGAACTGGGCTGGCATATGGGACTGAGGACTTTCCGAACCATCCCTAGTTGGGCATATGGTCCAACTCCATTTCTTTTTGTCTGTGTAGTTTATCTGTTTTCCAAGTCACTGCTAAAGTGTCAAAAACATAATTACATTCCATCTATCTTCTTCTATAATCACCATATCAAGTCAATTATGGGCTTCTGGCCTATCTGTAATTATTGTGATGTCCCAACGTATTTTCTGCTTCTCATTTCCCATCACTATCTCTGTCAAGAAACCTGAACATTCCCCTTTCTTAGAAATAATTGTGGAACTTAGCCTGATGAGCAAGTTAATGCTTATTCTCGGTGGATACAAACAATGAGCTGTTTTATGCTTGGAAAAGTCTCCATTAGGATTTTTTAAAACTCTTTTTCTTCTGCTTTTTCCTCTTCTTTCTACTTTTCCTCTCTCAAAAGCTGTGTTCTCTCCTGCTAAGATTTCTGTTTTTAGCTCATTGACATAATCAATAAACAGGATGATGGGTGAGAATGGACATTGATTTAATAGCTTCTGTACTGCCTTTGTGTCAAAGCACTCGTGTAGCTTTACAGTATAAAACAATAGTTACAATCTAAGATAAATGAAAAAACAAACAAACTGAAAAGAGGAATGGGAACATACCAACCAACATCTTCATGCAGCTATTTCAGGTGCTGTCACCAGACAGAATGTTTGCTGCAGATGGCAGATCTTGGAAGAACTATTGGAATGGCCACTGGTTCTAATGGATCTGGTTAACAGAACCTCACTTTTTCACTCAGCCGGGAAGTTATTTGTGAGAATCATAGAATCATGGAATCAAAGAGTTGGATGAGATCACAAGGAACATCCAGTCCAGCCCCTATCCATGCAGGAACACACAATCAAATCACCCCTGAGAGACGGCCATCCAGCCTCTGTTTGGAAAACTCCAAAGAAGGAGACTCTATCTCACTCTAAAGGTGTGTGTTCTATTGTCAAACAGCTTTTATTGTAAAGAAGTTCCTCCTAATGTTTAGATGGCACCTCTTTTATTGCAGCTTGAATCCATTGTTCCATTCTCTGGAGCAGCAGAAAACAAGCTTGCTCCCTCCTCAGTGTGACACCTCTTCAAATATTTAGGCAAGGCTCTCATATCACCTTTTAACCTTCTCTTCTCCAGACTAAACATACCCAGCTCCCTAAGTCTCTCCTCATAAGGCATGGTTTCCAGACCCTTCGCCCTTTTGATCTCCCTTCTCTGGACATGCTCCAGCTTCTCAACATCCTTTTTCAACTGTGGTAACCAGAACTGGACATTGTATTCCAGGTGAGACCAGACCAAAGGAGAATGGGGTGGCACTATTACTTTCCTTGATCTAGACACTAAATTTGTATTAATGCAGCCTAAAATTGCATTGGCCTGTTCAGCTCCTGCATCGCACTGTTGACTCATGTTCAACCTGTAGTCTACTGGGACTCCTAGATCACTTTTACACATAGACTTGTTAAACCAGGTGTCCTCATCATATATCTGTACATTTCATTTTTTTTCAACCTCCTGGTTGAGGTTTATATTCTTAGTTTTGGCCCAGCTTTCTAATATATTAATGTCATTTTGAATTTTGATCCTCTCCTCTGGAAGATTAGCTACCCCTCCTAATTTTTTGTCATCTGAAAATCTGATAAGCATGCCCACTTTTCTGTCATCCAAGTTATTGATAAAAATGTTGGATAGCACTGGGCCCAGGACAGAACCCTGTGGCACCCCTCTGGTCACTTCTCTCCAGGATGAAAAGGAGCCATAGCTGACCATTCTTGAGTATGGCTGGTCAATCAATTACAAATCCACCCAACAGTTGCATTGTGTAGCCCTCATTTTACTAGGTCATTTCCAAGCTAGTGTGGGGGGGGCTTATCAAAGGCGATACTGAAATCGAGGTATGCTATATCTACAACTTTCCCTTCATCTAACAAGATAGGAATTTTGTTAAAAAGGGAGATCAGATTAGTCTGGCATGACTTCTTTCTCTGAAACCCATGTTGACTTTTTGTTATTATAAATGTTCACAGACTCTCTGTTTAATGATCTGCCCCAGAATCTTTCCTGGTACTGATGTCAGACTAACTGGAGGATAATTGTTGGGATCCTCTTTTTCCCCTTTTTGAAGATGGGGACAACGTTTGCCCTCCTCCATTCTGCTGGGATTTCTCCTGTTTTCCAGGAGTTTTCAAATATGATTGCCAATGGCTCCGATATTACATTTGCCAGCTCTTTTAATACCCTTGGATGTAGTTACTCTGATCCTGGAGACTTGTATTCATTTAGATTAACCAGGTATTTCTGTACTACCTCTTTACTTATTTTGTGCTGCATTTCCCATATTGTCAGGTCTGCTCCATTTCCCTCAGTTTGAGCACCCTTTTCCTTATGTGAGAAGATTGAGACGAAGAATGTGTTGAGTAGTCCTGCCTTTTCTCTGTCCCCTCTTAGCATTTTGCCAACTTCTCCATGCCAGGGACTTAGCCGGGGGGTGGGGGGTCAGTGGGGTCCGGACCCCCCTCCCCTTCCATTAGATGCAATGAATGGTGTGTGCTGCTGCGCCACTATGCCCAAGCCCTTTTTAATGGTGGCACTTAGTCTGAACCCCCCCTTCCCAAAATCCTGGCTATGTCCCTGCCCTACCATTTCCTTCTTCTTCCTTTTGCTGTGGACATATCCAAAAAAGCGCTTTTTATTGTTCTTAACCTCTCTAGCAAGCCTGAGTTCATTCTGAGCTTTAGCTTTTCTGTCTTTACCCCAAAACATGCTTGCTATTGGTTTGAATTCCTCTTTGGTGATTTGCCCATTTTTCCATGTCTTATACATGTTCCGTTTAAATCTTAGCTCAGTTGAAAGTTCCTTAGTCATCCATCCTGGTTTCTTGGGACATCTCCCACTTTTCTTTCTCACTGGAACTGTTTGAAATTGTGCCTTCAGTATCTCCCTTTTGAGAAACTCCCATCCATCCTGAACTTCCATCTCTTTTAATATTTCTGACCATGGGATCACCCTCAATATTTCTCTAAGTTTACTGAAATCCGCTCTCCTAAAGTCTAGAAATGCGTGTCTGACTATGCCTGGGTTCTCCTTTCCACTGTATAACAAACTCCAGGAGAACATGGTCACTTCCACCTAAGGATCCCACCACTTGCACCCCATTAACCAAGACATCCTTGTTGGTTAGGATCAGATCTAAAATAACTGACCCCCTTGTTGCCTCTTCCACCTTTTGGAAAATAAAATTACCTTCAAGGCAAGTGAGGAATTTGCTAGACCTTGAGGATTTGGCTGAGTTTGACTTCCAATAAATATCTGGATAGTTGAAGTCACCCATCACTACTACATCTCTCCTTTCTGAGTGTGTAGTCATCTGTTCTAAAAAGGCATAATCCATTTCCTCCGTCTGATTTGGAGGTCTGTAGTAGACCCCCACCATAATATCCTTGTTGTTTCCCTCCCCTTTAATTTTTATCCAGATGCTCTCCACCTGGCTTCCAGTATTGATGTCCTGGATCTCTTCACTGGTGTAAATGTCCCTGACATATAAGGCCATTCCTCCTCCTTTCCTGTTTGGCCTGTTTTTCTTGAAAAGGTTATACCCCTCTATTTCCACATTCCAATTATGAGACTCATCCCACCAGGTTTCAGTGAGGCTTATTATATCATATTTGCTTTGTTGTACTAGGAGTTCGAGTTCATCTTGCTTATTTCCCATGCTCTGTGCATTAGTGTAGAGACATCTTAGACCATGGGTCCCCTTTACTTTCTGCCTGTGCAAGTTTTTTTGCCTCCCACTTTTGGGTCCTTTCACTCTTTGTCTTCTTCCCTTTATAACAGTTTGATTATTTTCTCCATCCCTTTTGCCTTCCAGAATACTGTCTCCGGTCAGTGACAGTCACTAGGCTTGACAAGCCTTGTCAGGCTCCCTGTCACTTCACGGATCTTTGCCCCAGGGAGGCAGCACACCTCCCGAGACATCTTGTCAGGCCCACAAACCACTGGTTCAGTGCCTCTCAGCAAGGAGTCTCCCACGACCACCACACCCCTCCTCCGAGGTGGGACTCTGCTCTGTCCCTGAAGTCTGTCCATGATGCTCTTCTTCATCATCCTTGATAACACAGAGAGATTCAAATCGATTTTGTAGCTGCAAGCTCACAGAATGATCCCTGGTTTCCCTACTTCTGTGTGTGACACTTCTCCAACCATCTACTTCTGTTGTAAGTGTAGTGACCTCCTCCTCCCCAGCAACTTCCTCTGTGTGTTTCCCGTCCAAGACCGTTTGGTCCGTTGTGGTCAGGAAAACCTCTTGCTCCCTATGATGCTGAAGTGTAGATACCTAAGCCTCTAGCTGTTGGACTTTCTCTTCTAAGAGGGCTACCAACTTGCACATGGTGCACGTGGAAGTTCCCCCACATCTCTAGGCAAGAAGAGAAACATCTCACCAAGAGGCCTCAGTGTATGGCATCATTAGTTTGCTTCTGGCTAAGGAAAAATAGACAGACTCTTCTCCAATCCCCTCTGCTCTCCACTAGCAACAGAATGGCTGTTTGAGGACATAGGAATGCTATCACAAAGGGGGGGGGGGGAGTCATTGCAGAGACTGAAAAAAGACATATGCATACATAAGGTGCACTCAGGCCTCTATTTGTTTGTTACTAACAGGATGTTACTAACAGGGTCTAGGAGGAAAAGCTGTGGGACTGACGCAGTTGCCTCACAGCATCTGTCAGTTGAGGCTATTAGCCCACTGGATTATTATTCATTATTCAATATTCCTTTATATTCACTCTTCTCAAAAGTAAAGTTTTGCTAGCAATGGGCCAGGCAGGATGACTGCTGACAGAAAAAGTTGTGGGATGAGATGGGAAAATGGCCATCTCTAGTCCCTCGTGTCAGTTGATGTGATTTTGCCTTACACAGGAACCCTCACCAACATCATTTCCGATGCGGCCAAATGAAATGGCTGCTTATGAAAGCAATTCAGGAGAGAAACCAAGGAAGGTGACATTTGGGCATGGGATTGTTGGTTTTATTTGTTTGTGAATGGCAGTAATAAAGGATGACTGTACTCTGGGTGCAGCTTGACCCAAGAAGAATCTGGGCTGGCAAATAAGGGCATGATTCCCATCACCTTCTTTTCCACCTGATGTTTCTTCCTGATGCATCTCCTAAGAGTGTAGATGCTTGACAGACCAAATTCATGAAGCCAGGATTGGGCCTATTTGGGGAGTGGCAAGGGAGCCCTTTTTGTCCTCTCTGTCTCCTACAACCAGTTTACTTGCCTCTTCTAATCCCCATGAATGCTAAGATATTTAAATGTGGTATTTTCAAGTCTAATCAAGGCACTAAAGCTGCTCCGCCGCCACTCAAATTTAATTTGATCCCTCGGCTAGCTTTGTGGTGCATCTAATCAAAGAGAGGCTGCAATTGGGTTAATGTCAGGGGTCACTTATAAGAGCTGGCCTCCATTCAGCGCAACTGAAACGAAGATCTCCCATAATAAAAGGTGGGGTCTAGTGAGTTTCAGAAAAAGAATGGGGAAATCTGAAAATCTAACACAAGATGATTCTTTCCTTCTCCACGAATGAATGATATAGTTGTTTCTGAAAGGAAAAAATTCAGACAATCTTTTGCTGGGTAAAATTTGGAAGCGTTACGTTCTCCCTTTTTTTTTTTTACTCCCACTGACTGAAGGATTTGGATGTTCTTAAACAGTAACTTTTCCAATCCCTGTTGTTTGAGGCAGTAATATCACTAGGATTGGTGTCACTCCGTGTGGTAATTCATGGTGTCCCACATCCGCATGGACCTCCTCCCATACCACATAATACAGAAGCCTTAATAATTCTTTTTCATACTAAAGTGGCAATTCCCATATATCACTGAATGTAATGACAATTAGTTATGACATAAACAACTAGCAAAATAAAAACTATACCTTTAAATTACAATAGCATGCACACAGAGTAAATATATTTACATGTACATCATTTCGTATAGTAAAAATTTGGTAAGAGGTGATGTTTTTAAATGAAATTTTAAATTAAAAAAATTAAAACCTGGAGTCCCTCGTTTCTCCTCCCACTGACTCTACCCTACGCACACCATCTCTTCTGCTCAGCTTCCACATTTTAAAAGGATGCAGGCACATCCCATAGACCATTGTAACCTGTCGCGTTACAAAAGGGGGTGTGATGGGAACTGAAGGTGGCATAGAACACTGTTTACTGCACAGGAGAACGCTTGTTTTCTGCTGCTCCAGAGACTAGGGCCCGAAGCAATGGATGCAAGCTCCAGGAAAAGAGATTCCAGCTCAATGTTAGGAGGAACTTCCTGAGGGTAAGGGCTGTTCGACAGTGGAACAAACTCCTTCCTTGGTGTAGTGGAGTCTCCTTCCTTGGAGGTCTTTAAACAGAGACTGGATGGCCATCTATCAGAGTGCTTTGACTGAGAGTTCCTGCATGGCAGAAGGGGGTTGGACTGGCTGGCCCTTGTGGTCTCTTCCAACTCTATGATTCTATAAAAATGGATTAAATATCTCCTTCTGCAACACAACAGGGTTTTATCAGCATATGTCAGCATAGGATTCTAGCCTGTATGTCACATATTTTGATCTAGGTCCCTAAAGTAGATTATTGTTTCATTTACAGGGGAGGGTACGATCCTACGATTAGCGCCAAAGTAAGAGCCAATAGCCAATTCAATTGGTTTCAGTATGGTGAATGGGTAGGCTCTATGCTACCTGTCAGAACAGGACCTGAACAGTTCTGTATCTCACACAGAAATGTTCAATGACTGAACTTGGTTTCTTCTTTCTGGTTCTGTTCTGGACCAAATTATAGAGGCTGAAATACAGTTGAATGTGTCTTGCTATTATTTGTCATAGCTCAGATTAAATGCATAACACAATTTTGAAGATTCAGCTCTGAAGTCTTAACATTCTCCTGTTTCAGAACTGACTTTGTTTAACCCAAACCAAATGTTGGCCTGCAATGTCTTTGAATTACATCTCACATAATCCTCCAGCCAGCAGTAACCAGTGTCTCCATCGGCTGGGGGAACATGGAATTTGTGATCCAAAATTTGTCTGAACTCTGGTTTAATCTCTTCATTCGTGGGTTTGTCAGACCACAGATTCAAGAGGTGTTAGTGGTGGTTATGAAAGCTAATGGAAGGCAACCTATTTGCGGCAGCACAGGGCCAGCAGGAGAAGCAGCTGTTGCACGTAGGAAGGGAGAGGAAGAAAGGGAAAAAAGGGAATAAACAATTTCTAATAGATTGGAGTTGGAGGAGGGACACAACAAACCAGAGCAATATATTCATTTGGAGCTTAAGAGACAGGAAGCATCTGTGTAGGAGAATTGTATGCAGGAGCCAAAAGAATGACAAGAAATTGGCCCAAAATGCAAGGCTTAGACCCATGTTTGCAGCCCAGTGAGGTGCCATGTGCAGCTGACGAAATCCTGTGGTTTAAAACCAAGATTTGAAACTCCAGCTCTGAGAGCCTGGGTTCCTTCCCTAGACTCTGCACTACTCCAACTAAGAATAGGACGGGGGAAGAGGGGGGAATTAAGATACACATTGGCTCCAGACATATTTCAAAATGCATGAAAATGCTCTAAACTCTTTTTTTTTTAATTAATTAATTAATTAATAAACACAGCACAGGCCTATATACCTTCGTCTTCACTGAGAATAAACAGGATCAGCCTATTAGTCACAGTGGAGAGTGTGCCTCATTCTTCCCTAAGAGTAAACAAGACTAGTGCTCCCATTAGCAGAGTAAAGCCTCAGAGTGGATTGGGAGAAGCAGCAGATGTCCTGCAGCTGGCACTACCCTTTCACCTTGGCTGCTTCATGCCACAGAAACACCCTGAAGAGGGAGAGAGGAAAGAAGTGTGGTCACCATCACTGCCAGAAGCTCCAGGGTGAAGCTACCAAAAGTATGGGAGAAATCAGCATGACGACCACCAAGAACTGACTGGAGAGCATCTTTAGTGAATAGACCTATGTGAAATAGGGAACCAGTGTAAAATGTGGCCCACTGCAACATTTTCCCTCAAGCCTGGATTCTGCCCTAGTATATTTGCAAATCTTTGTTCAATAGGCAGTAACACCTGATAAGAATGCCTTCTTTTAACTGCATCCTCCTTCCAGTTCCCCCAACATTTCTTACTATTAAATCTATTTGCCCTTGATAGTGTCTAATCCTATACAGAGAAATCCTGCACTGGTGCAACATTGGATTTTGGAATAAAAACACAAAATATTCCATGATCAGCACACCACAGTCTTTCACAGATCAACCCCAACCCAGTTCTATATTGTCCTGCAATGCTCCCTTTTGAATGCATCATCCTCAGAGTGGTAACAGAGAGGAAAACGAACACAATGCAGGGAATTTATTCTGTAATAGGAGTGTTGAGTTATCAACATATAGCAGCAGCAAATAAATTAAAGATGCAGCTAAGCAGTTATTGTCTTTGATGTACAGAGGATAGCTTTTTTTGCCTGTGCATTTGGGTCCCCCCCCCCCGCGCGACACTCTCTATTGTACAATATTATTGCAGAAGCAGTTTCAGTAGTGATATCTGTTTTCCTTTGTTGGATATTTAATATTGCCTAGGAGGAAAGCCGCTGCTGAATAAGCACAAACACCCAATTGGAGAGAAAAGGCCACAACTTTATTATTAAACCATAACAACAACCAAATAAGGTTGGCCAATCAGCATAAGGTCTGGATCTGTCATCCACCAACCCCTGGTTGATGGATGAACCCAACTGCCTGGTCTTGGCCAAGCTTTGAGATGACAGAGGGATAGAACCATTAAACGCCCAACTGGTAATCATCCATGTGGTTGATCGCATGTTCGCACATGTGATCATTCACTTGTCTGTCCCTTATCAACAGGGGACGCTGTTGCGATGTAGCCCCCACAACGGTTGCACCACCTCGACCTCAGCACCCGCATTTCCGATTTGGACTCCCGATCCAGGGCTACTCAGCCCTGGAAACCACACCCACAGATCCTAGACCTATACGACTGCAAAGTTGTGACAGCAACCCATCAGCATAGAGGGAGGGTGGGTGGGGTGAGTCGCGCAGCAAATGGCACCGACCCGGGCATCTCATGGCCTAATATAGGCCTGGCAGCCAATGGGAGGCCGTGAAAGGAGGAAAGGTCCCGCCTCCCGGCCTCCCCACCGATCCAGGGTGGCACCAAGGGATGACGCCGCCCAATCGGAGGCACTTCCGTGCCCCAGTGCACGCTGGGACTTCTAGTCCACAGCACTGAGCTGGAAGTGCCTCCCCTTCCGCATGCCCGGGCCAATCCCAACTCAAGGATCCCACCGCATGGCCTGCTGGGATCGGCCCAGTCTGTCGGGCGGCCTCATTTGTTCTAGCTGCCTGCCTGGGATATCTGCCAGAGAGCAGGAACTCTGAACTAACTGAAGGACCCAGTGGTAATCTGGTCATCTATGGAGCCAACATCTACTGGCTGTGTTTCACCCACTTCCTATAAATCATACCCTCGGATATTTTATAGATGACTGTTTTCTTATCAAAGATCACTGAACTTCAGTTCCTCTGATTATGCATTCCTAAATACTTGACTCTACATGCTGTCAAAGCCCAAAGAGTGTCTCTTCCTGGGGTTAAAAATGTAATAGAAGAAAGCAATTGTCCTACAATCTGTTACCAACCTTGCTAGTTGCAGCATTTGAAATAGCAGGCAGTGAACTACTTGAGTCAATTAGATCCATGTGCGCTAGAGACAAGCTATATTCCACTATACTATCATTACTACTATGCCCTCACCGCACCACCTAGAAATGTAGAGTACCTGGTGAGAACTGATTTCTGAAGAATAGCCAGTCCTGGAACTACCAAAATGTTAACACGACAGCCAAAATTGGGGCTAAGGCAGGGCCCATAATATTGCATCTAGACTACTGTTTTTCACGATTCAGCCAGACAGCCATGCCATTTTGGGAGACACTGCATCCCATTCCTTCTTTTACCCGTTTCTTTTTACTTCTCTAACATCCAATCAGTTGTTAGTATTAGCATCATTAACATTATCACCATCACCATGATTTATTCAGCATAATAATAAATAATAAATAAAATCTTTATTTTTATCCCGCCCTTCCAGAAAGATCAGGGCGGCTTACAAAAGTGCAATGAGTGCACACAAATACAAGTTAAAAACATAGTCTCTCTCTCGCACATACACAATTGCCAGCTGATTTTTATTCTCAAGTAATATTATGAAGCCATCTATATAAATGTTTGAAGCTGTTTTAAGGTACAAAGAGGAGTTAACTGTGGTTATCTAAAAGTAAGTGGAAATACTGCGGTTTATTCTGAGAAATTATTACAACAATTATTATGACTACTACTATTACTGATACATTTAGGGTGATCGCTACCACTACAATTACTGCTACTATTTTTAGAGCCTTCTTGGTGATTACTGATAGTAGTAGCAATGGCAGGATGACAACTGTATGACAATTGCAACAACTACCATCACTTTCATTATGCTTTCTACAAATGTTACTATTGCAGATTTTATGAGAATTATTACTACTGCCAGAATCCTCTGTTAAGGTCTATGTTATATAGCTTTACATATACTTAACTACATAGCATAAGAACCAAGATGCCCTGTTGAGGAACAGTCAAAATGTATAATGTGATACTGGCAAAAGTGTACCGATGTGCATCAGGCTCCACCAATGCACATTGGCACTCCCACATCAGTTGTGCATTGGTCACTTTGTTGGATTCCCTATGTAGTAACATCATAGGAGCCTCTTGATGGATAGAGGTGTTATGGAACTGCCTGTTTCTAATTTCTGCAGACATTAGTGCATTTATGAAGACTTAAGGTCCAAAACACACTGTGTTTGTAACAAGCATTTTCACCACCACCATTATAACTAGTCATAATCATCATAATATAAAAGTAGTGTCTACACTCCTGTTGGGGACTTATGGACCAAAATACACTTCATAGAATCATAGAATCATAGAATCGTAGAGTTGGAAGAGACCACTAGGGCCATCCAGTCCAACCCCCTGCCATGCAGGAAATCCAAATCAAAGCATCCCTGACAGATGGCCATCCAGCCTCTGTTTAAAGACCTCCAAGGAAGGAGACTCTATCACCCTCCAAGGGAGTGCATTCCACTGTCGAACAGCCCTTACTGTCAGGAAGTTCCTCCTAATGTTCAGGTGGAGGAACTTCCTGACAGTAAGGGCAATTCAGAAACAATCTAGTTTGAGACTGCTTAAACTGCCCCAGCTCAGTGCTAGGGAATCCTGGGAATTACACCTTATTTTCCGGCGTATAAGACAACCCCCAACTTTTCCAGTTAAAATATAGCGTTTGGGATATACTTGCTGTATAACACTACCCCTTTTCCAACGCACACCAAATACAAATTTAAAAAACATCAGATTTGATTTCAATATGGTAATTTAAATTTGCTTTGGTAACTTCGAGACTGGATTTCTGCAACGTACTCTACATGGGGCAACCCTTATACCAAACTCGGAAGCTGCAAATGGTGCAAAACATGGCAGCCCGGCTGGTCACTGGCGTATCCAGGACCAGCCACATAACACCTGTGCTAAAAGATCTTCACTGGCTGCCCATTCGCTTCCGAGCTCAATATAAGGCGTTGGTTATTACCTATAAAGCCCTAAATGGCTTGGGCCCAGGATTCCTGAAGGACCGCCTCTCCCCGTACATTCCGCCTCGCACCCTCAGAACATCTGGGCAGCAACTCCTGAAGGTGCCTGGGGCTAAGTTGGCTGTTACAGCCAGAAGATCTTTTTCCACAGCTGCCCCAGCCCTTTGGAACACGCTGCCCACGGAGCTCCGCTCATCTTCCACCCTGGCCCAATTTAGGAAGGGTCTAAAAACCTTCCTATTTAATCAGGCATTCCCCGACTAAATATCCTGTGGGCCTCCCTCCTCTCTCGTGGCCGTGAGGTTGGGCTAAGGGGTTGTTTTTATTGTTTTTAGGATTGTTGTTTATATATGTGCTTTTAACCTGTATGTTGTTGCACTTTGGTGCATTTTGTTAGCCGCCCTGATCTTTTGGAAGGGCGGGGTATAAATAAAAATTTTATTATTTTTATTTTATTTATGACATGCAGGTACTTAGCAGGAAAACTTGTTGCATACAAAGCCTGCTTGGCTTGGTCAGCTCTCTCTGCCTGCCCAGCCCTCCTTGTCTCCAAGACTGTCAGAGCGGTAGCGCAAACACGGCTCTTTTTTCCATACCCCAGGCATCCTGGACGCCTGCAGCTTGCACTGCTCTTCACTTACACCTTCTGGGTGAGGCATCCCCTCACCTCGTCATTGGGACCGCGTTAAGTCACTTCTTTCCACAGATCTTAGTGAGTGGATTTTCTTCTACCGTACTTGTACAGCGCTGCCCTTGCTGCTTTCATACGGTCGCCGTATATGTCGGGGATGCGGCCATGGCCGTTTTTGAGCTCCCCAACCATATGCAGCGACCACAGATTCTCCAGTCCGGCTCAGATGTTTCAGCACCTGCCCTATAAGATGACAGAGTGTATAAGACAACCCCCGACTTTTGAGAAGATTTTCCTGGGTTAAAAAGTAATCTTATATGCCAGAAAATACAGTAGTTTGTTGTGGTACCAGAGCACTCTGACAAAGAAGGCTAAGTGGTTCACAAAACTACAGTTCCCAGAATTCCCAAGCACTGAGCCAGGGCAGTTAACGCACTCTCAAACTGGATTATTTCTGAAGTGTATTTTGGTCCATAAGTCCCCAACAGGAGTCCAGGCACTACTTTTATATTATGATGATTATGACTAGTTATAATGGTGGTGCTGAAAATGCTTGTTACAAACACTAACACTCTATAATGTACTGTTATTATTACTACTATAGTGCACCCATGTCATACGTGGGTGCATCATACGTGGCTTCCAGCATACGCTGGAAGCCGCGCCAGGAAAAAGACTCAGGGCCTCCTCAAAAAGAGACCTGTCGCTGAGGTCTCTTCAATCTGGAGATGTGCCTTTTGTTAAACATTCTGTTTTCCTAGTTGTACGCAGGTCCAAGTGCGATCAGCTTGGTTGAGGTTCGACCATCATCTTGAGATGGCTCTGTGGCTCTCACCTTTGCCCAATCTGAACCCTTCACAACCTTTGGTCAATTCACCTTCCAGTCAATGGTTCCTTGTTTATCCACAGTGATGGATCCCCGTTGACACGGTTCCAGTTTGTGCCTGTGCTGCACATGGCTGTACATCGCTTGTGTCATGGCCAGCCCAGATCAGCTCTTGGAAGATGAGGAGGAGAACGAGCTTCCTCCAGAGCAAGAGCTAATTAATGCCACACCAGGTGGTAATCCTGCTCTGCCAGGTCCCAGCTGTGCTCTCCCAGCCCCAGAGGAGGAGGCCCAACCAGGTCCTAGTGCTAGTGAGAGGCCTCCTGTGGTGCAACAGCCTAGTGGTGACTCTGGGGAGGAAGCTTGCCTGGATGTGCCTACTTACAAACAGAGAAGGGCTGAGAGTGCTTGCAGACGCAGATCCAAAAGGATTGCAGAGAAGCAATTAGCCAATCAGCCTCAGGTGGCATGGGGGAGAGTTTCCCTTACTTAAGCTGTAGAGAGGCCTCCACTCAATGGCAGAGTTTATTGTATGATTCCTTGGTGTGATTGCTGCTGGCACTGGCTCCTTGTATCTTGACTCCTTGTTGCTTTGACCTCGGACTGGACCCTTGTTATCTTCTGGTTGCTTTGACCTTGGACTGCTTTGACTACTCTGACTCCCAGTATCCAGACTTCGGCTTGGCTTTCGGACTGCTCTGACTTCAACTTGGCTTCTCGGACTGCTCTCATGCTTACTCCTTGCAAGGTCTGTGTCCTGCTTCCACTTGCTGGGCTAAGCCATTCTTATCAGCGTGTGTCTGTGTGTGCTGGCTGCAGTCCAGGACAGCTTGGGCTTTCTTCCTGAACAATTTGGAGGACATTCTTTTCATATTGGAGTGGCAACTTCTACATCTCAATCTGGAAGACCTGTAGAATCCATCAAAAAACTGGACAGGTGCAAATCTAGAGCCTTCACTGGTTAGGTTCGCCTGCACTTGGACTCTTGTGTTGGACTTTAATTTGTTCAGGTGTAGGGTTGGCGGAAGGCATTCCTGCTTGGAACGGCCTTTTGTGGCAGCAGCATAGGTCATGGATCTGGTGGGCGTGGTTTCCAGGGCTGCGTAGCACTGGATCAGGAGTCCTTCGGGACACGGGAGCACTGAGGGCATGCGTTATGGCCATTGAGGGGGCCACATCGTGGTAGTGCCTCCTGGTGACTAGGGGCTTGATTGAGAACATGCAATCGGCTGGTTGCATGTCTGCGAGATGTTGTTTCCATAGCCCCTAGATCTTCTTAAAGCCTGGCCATGACCAAGCATTTTGGTTCGTCGAACAACCGAGGGGTTGTATGATGTTCCAGATCCAGACCTCATGCTTTGTGCCAACCCTACCTTGGTTGCCGGTTCTTTAATAAAGTTGTGGCCTTTCCATTTGCGGATCTTGGTTTTATTATGGTGGCACTCCTCCTAGGCAAATAAAATTTTACTCTAGCAGTTTTAGCCCTCAAAGGTAAATGGGGAAAAATGAGTAATAGTGTAATCCTAACTCAAAGATTGGCCATCTGGAGTGTTTTAGGATCAGGTGTAATCACTCCATCCCTTCTCTGCTCTTCTTTTTGCTTTTCAGATGGACTAGTCTTAGACCAGCTGATGTTCCCTTAAACTGGCATAACTGCCTTCTGCCAGCTGATTTCAGAGCTCAATCAGTTGGCAGATCAACTGTCAAAAGGCCTGAGATCAGCCAGCTGAAGAGATGGAGTGGAGGAATTATGCCACATTCAAACTTTGCTCAGCCCAGAGACACAGCTCCTCTGGCAGAACTAACATAGGCCAAGTTTAGGTTTGACCTCAGTTATTTCCAACACATAGAAAGTAATGGGAGATAGTCCAAAGTAAAATTCCTAGGTCCCATTCTATTTGCCAGAGTCATGACTATCCTGGAAGTACGGTGGTTTGGAAACAGCACAATTTCAGCTGATCTAATGTTGGTTCAGCTGACTTTTGGCCTATTTGCTGAACATTGTAAATGTTACTCATTGCATGAGAAAACTAACCACGTTACCAATCTTGTTTGTTGTTTTTAAAAGAAACTTGGTTTATCTGACTAGTCTGAAAAGGATCCTAGATTAGAGCTTTAATATTTCCAGGTAGAACTAGAAAAAAACCCTGCCTGAGACCTGAGAGAGGTGCTGCTGGTTGTCAATGTGCTGCAGACAGTACTGAATTGTGTATGCGTGCGCACACGTGCATGTGAAGCTTTCTACTGGTTTTGTTGCTACATGGTAGGCCTCTTTTTCAGTTCCTGCCATCTCCAGGAAGATCTGGAAAGATTGCTATCTGAGACCCCAGGGAGCTGCTGCTGCCAGTCAGTATTGAACATGCAGAGCCAGATTGACTAACGGTTTCATACAGTATAATCTGTGTTTTTCTGGGGTTGGAGATAACAGGGTTGAGAAAGTTTAGACTTATTCCTTTAATCTAGCACCGCAAAGTGCTTTGTGTTTGCATGGGCCCCTGCTGCTTCACAGCATTGCCCCATCACAGCTAGCCATATGGATAGCATCAAGGTGCCAACAGGGCCCATCTTAGACATTTGGGCATTTTAGGCAAGAAAATTTAAAAGGAGGCTTTCCCAGCACACAGACTTTCCAGGCATACTGACAAATAAGAGCGGATGAATCAACACAGACAGAACAGGAAAGTGTAGCATTATTCATTCACCACACCTCACTCTCTTTCCTGCAATGTACCACCAATGACTTTTTGCAAAACAGGATTCCTCCTTTGGTGTGCCACCCTAGGCAGGCATTCACTTTAACAATGCTAGTCCCTGGGGCTGCAATAGCTTCAGAGGCATTGTATAGGACAGTTACCATCTTCCACTAGCATCTTTACTCCAAGGTTCAAAGTACAGTATTAGACCTGAAGAAAATAGATAGATTTAGGCTAAACTAGTTGCAAACCCTTACCATTGTGAAGAGGGCTCTTGCACCTTTAATGGCTGTGAAGAAGAGGGAATGTCTGCCTGTGATGCTTATTATCTTGCTGTACCATTAAAGGTACGATTTTCAATCTGAACAGAAATTATACATCACTAGGGGAGGACCATCTCAGGTTTTCAGCCAGAAAGCTTGGGGCCTGGGATAGTCCTAACCTGGGAACCCTATGTACAACATAAGAAGCATTTACCTTCTGAGTAAATATATGCAGAATGGAATGGTAACTTTCCTGGGAAAATATTCAAATTGGTAAAGAATACACTGAACTGCTTTCACTTTGTTTTAGCCCTGACATATGTTCACAGCCCCAACAACTTCTAGAATGACTCCCTGAGACCTTTTCCAGATTATAATTCAGATCCTGAACTGGTGGTGCAGTAGTTAAATGCCTGTACTGCAGCCATTCACTCAAAACCACAAGGTTGCGAGTTCAAGACCAGCAAAAGGGCCCAAGCTCGACTCAGGATTGCATCCTTCCGAGGTCGCTAAAATGAGTACCCAGGCTGTTGGGGGCAAATTAGCTTACTTGCTAATTAGCTTACTTGCTGTTCACCGCTATGATCTTTGGAATAGCGGTATATAAATAAAACAAATTAATTAAAAATTAATTTGTCCAGCCTTCCCAGATATGTATAGCTCCTATTGAACAGTCTAATGATTATATATTTGCTTATGACGATATCCTAATATATTTCCAGTCTTCTGTCAACGCACATTCCCATTACTATTGATTTCTGCATTTTGGTGTGCTTTTAATTTTGACAATTGCATACATTTTTTGAAAAAACAGATGTTGGCATATTTTAATAACAATTGACCCAAGGCTAGCATGACATTGCACCCATTCGAAGTTGCTCAAATTGAGCATTTAATAAGAAAAGTTCCAGAATTGCTCTTCTTCATAAGGAACAAAATCTTTTACTTTTTATCAACCTCACTTATTTCCATTATGAATTACAGTATAACTCTGAAGATGAAATAAAATATTATATTGCATAGTTAGTGTGTTATATTAATCCTATATGCTTCCTTGCCCCTCCCCTCTCCTCACTCTGAACATTTATTTTTCTTAGTGTTTTAAAATAACTCGTCAACAACTTTCATTCTTATAGAGACTGAAAAACATCGGCAATTCATAGTCCAGCTGCCTTTTTGTCCTCTCACTTTTGTCTTGATCAACAGGTGTAGGACATGCTTTGATTTCCCTTTCCTTTTAATGTTGTTAGAACTAATTATCAGCCTGAATTTGGTGCAGTTTTACTCCAGTTGCAGCAATAGGTACAGCATGGAATGATGTACCAAAGAGTGTCACTATTTTCAGATGGCTGGTGGAAAACCTGGCAAGGAGGGGGTCATAATTTTAAGAAAACATGTCAGAATTTTCTATTTATTTGTTCATTCATTTGTTTGTAATAATGCCACTCCATTCTGCTTTGGTCAGGCCTCACCTGGAGTACTGTGCCCACTTCTGGGCACCATAGTTCAAAAAGGATGATGACAAGGTGGAGTGTGTTCAGAGGAGGATGAGCAAAATGGTGAAACCATGCCCTATGAGGAGCAACTGGCATTAAGAGCTGTTCAACAGTGGGACACACTCCCTTGGAGTCTGGCGGACTTTCCTTCTTTGGAGGTTTTTAAAAAGAGGCTGGACGGCCATCCGTCGGGGTGCTTTGATTCTGTGTCCCTGCATCACAGGGAGCTGGACTGGATGGCTCTTGTGGTCTCTTCCAACTCTGTGGTTCTATGATTTGATGAATACCAACATAACACAACATACGTGGATCAACTGTCAGTGTGCAAGGCCGATAACCCATTGTGTGTGCAATGGACAAAGGCAACCCATAAAGGCAATGTGTATTCACAGCCTACTCTGTGTACTTCAATGTGCTACTATACAGTGGACCCTTGTTATACGCTGGGGTTTGGTTCCAAGATCTCCCGTGTATAACAAAATCCGTGTAGGCTCAAGTCCCATTACATATAATGACATAGCAAAATGGTGTCCCTTATAAAACATGGAAAATCAAGGTAAATTTATACTTTTTTGGAACATTTTCAAACCGTGTATGCTTAAATCCGTGTATAAAAAATCCATGTATAAGAAGGGCCGACTGTATTTATAATGGTCCCCCATGTGGAAGTCCACCTGCGCTGGTTACAACTGTTATACATTGTACAAAAAAATTACTCTGTATACATAGCACAATTTACCTTTGAATATGACACTAATCAGATAGCAGTCAGTGCTGATTTGAATATATTGTTTTATATGGCATCTTTTGCTATGCTTGTACACTACTTTGAAATTAGCTATTAATAACTACTCATAAATAAATAAAATAAAAACAAAAGCAGCATATAAACACAACCAAGATGTTGTGATAACTCACATAAAAGCTTTGAATCAGATCTTGAATGAAGGACCCCCAATAGAATGGGGACATAGAGAGAGACGTTTCTTCCTACTTTCATGATACTAACACCCAATGGGGCCCTCCAATAATGGTGAACTGCGAGAGATTAAATGAAGTACTTTTTCTCAGAGTAAATAATTAAACCAAAGAATTCAGTACCGCAAGAGGTAGTGATAGCTGTAAGTTTGGACTGATGGGGGAATCATCCTATTGCTGTCTATACTGGCTATATTATTACATCAAGCATTAGAGACAGTGTCTTTCTGAATGCCAATTGCTAAGGAGCATGAATGGAGGGGACCAAATGCATGAATATCCTGGTGTAGGCTTCCTATAGGCAACTGGTGGCCACTATGGAAACATTGGCCTTTTTAAAAAATTAGGTGATGTCTTCTGATCCAACTTTTGCCTAAGAAGCATGCTTGGGGGGAAGTTTCATTGCTAGGGTGCAACCACAGTAATGGCCAGTCTTGAGTCAAAGGGCCTTCTTGCTGTGCAGGCGGCAGAGGAGAAATTCTGGTTTATTAACATGCATTTGGAAGTCAAGCCTCTCTTTTGCCCTCTCCCCCTTGAATCTCTGTTTCTACATTCTCACATAAACTGGTTTGATCCCCACTGGTTCCAAGGATATGGCAACTACAACAGAAAGGGAATGCTCAGGAAGCAAGTAACATTTTTTAAAAAGGCACCCTGAAGTTTAGGACTCCTCTCCTCCTCCTCCCCTTATCACCCCCTCCATTTGCTTGCAAGGAGTTAAGGCTCTGATCTGTTGCTTGCGTTCTGATGAGGCGAGACTTGACACGCTGCGCCAGAATAATGAAATGCAATACACATTAATAGGACCTCCCACTGTTTGATCGCTTCTGCTCCACTAGCCCCATTGAAGATTTCACTTTTCTTTTAACAGTCACAATAACAGAATGTGACATTAAGCCTTTTACATGCAGCAATTTATTTTAAAATATTGGGGCACTCAAAACAGTATCCAGAATGTTAAATAAGATATGCATGAGATGGAAATCAGAGCAGCCAGGCTCGGAGGAGACAGGCCTCAGACAGAGGGAAGCAGCTCCACTTTTATTCTTAATTGCTGTTTAAAGCACAAAGATATAGTTGAGCTTCAAGGAGGAAGAAGGGAGAGAGGATTTCTTAGCTTAGACTGCTCCCGGTACCAGAGTCTCTGCTGGCTACTCAGCTTTCCAAGACAGGAGAAAGATCCACCATGTGCAGGAACTAGAAGGAGAGCATATTATGGGGCAGGAAGATGCCAGGGCTGGCATTCTTGGAGCCTGATCCCAGAGAGGTTTGTGGCATCTATGTCACCAGATCATGTATCACCAAAATGATTTTATTCCCAGAGCACTTTGCAAATCACTCACATGCGAACAGATGACAGTAAAATCTGTGTCACCCAAGCTGAATGCATCTGTGACAGATGGAAGGAGGTCCATGATTCAGATGTCAGCTCAGTGACCATAACTGGGTTGACTATGACCTGGAGTGTGAATTCAGCTGATAGACACATTCCTTTCTATTTTAAGCTAAAACCATCTTCATTTCTATTTAGTTATTTTTGCTACTTTATTTTGCACTGCTTCTTTCCTTTCATAGAAGCATAGAATCGTAGAACTGTAGAGTTAGAAGAGACCACAGGGCCATCCAGTCCAACTCCATTCTGCCATGCGGGAACTCTCAATCAATATACTATATCCACAGCATTCCCTTCATCTTCCAAGCTGGTAATTTTATCAAAGAAGGAAATCAGGTTTGTCTGGCATGACTTGTTTCTCTGAAACCCATGTTGACTTTTTGTGATTATGGCATTGCCTTCTAGATGTTCACAGATTCTCTGTTTAATGATCTGCTCTAGAATCTTTCCTGGGATTGATGTCAGACTAACTGGACGATAATTGTTGGGATCCTCTTTTTCCCCCTTTTTGAAGATGGGGACAACGTTTGCCCTCCTCCAGTCTGCTGGGACTTCTCCTGTTCTCCTGGAGTTCTCAAAGACCAATGGCTCCAATATTACATTTGCCAGCTCTTTGGATGTAGATCATCTGGTCCTGAAGACTTAAATTCATTTAGATTAACAAGGTGTTCCTCTACTATCTCTTTACTTATTCTGTGCTGAAATCCCCCTATTCTGTCCTCTGCTCCATTATCCTCAGGTTGAGCACCCTTTTCCTTTTCGAAGAAGACTGAGGCAAAGAAGGTGTTGAGTAATTCTGCCTTTACTCTGTCTTCTGTTACCATTTTGCCATCTTCTCCATGCAAAGGCCCTACCGTTTCATTTTTCTTCCTTTTGCTGTGGACATATCCACAAAAGCCCTTTTACCCATACTCTGCCCTCCATTTTCATAAAGCTTGACTCCAGACTCAGAATTACATCAGAGACACACTTTGGAGCTAGAAATTTGGATTGCACAAGTTCTAATGGTCCAGAGTTGGGGAGTGGTCCCATTAGGGATCCCTAAAACAGTTGTGCAACCATCAAGGTTTTCACACCTGTCTGGATATGATTATTGAGCATGGTCCTAACATAAAAAAATCTAAGGGCCAAAACACACTGCAGAAATAATCCAGTTTGAGACCGCTTTAACTGGCTTTGCTTAGTGTTAGGGAATGCTGGGAACTATAGTTTTGTGAGACATTTAGTTTTCTCTGTCAGAGAGCTCTGGTGCCACATTAAACTACAGTTCCCAGGATTCCCTAGCACTGAGCCAGGGCAGTTAAAGTGGTCTCAAACTGGATTATTTCTGCAGTGTGTTTGGACCTGAGAGAGAGAGCCTTTATAAAAGAAACAGATAACTTTTGCCATGCTGCATGTTGCAAGAATTCTTCAGTTGTTCTCTGCCTTTTGGGAAGATAAAAATTATGTTCAGTCATGTGCAATTTTATGCAGATTTAATTAATCAATTAAATCCCAGATGTTGAGTCAGATATCTTTTGTTTGGAAACAGGTCTAATAACAATTATAAAAAAACCATAGAAGCATGTGGATAATTCTCATCCAAAATATTAGCCAAAATTTCATAATTTTTTCCCAATTTTTTAAAATTGGAAAATAAAATTATCATCCCTGTTTGATCGATCACTGCTACCTAATAACATTGATCAACATCATTCCTATCTTACAAGCTGAGAACAGAGAGGAAATTATCTGGAAAAGTAAAAGAAGACTTTCTCCATCCCTAGGCTCCCTGCATTTCTCATGGTTAATAACCATTCCTGTTTTAATACAGCCATCTAATTAAATTTCCACCAAAACAACTTATGGCTATCATTCTTCACTACATCATGTGGCAATGAATTCCATAGATTAATGCCTCTTTACATGAAAAAGGATTTCATTTTTGTTAGATTTGCATCTATGAACCCAAAGTGCATCCCCCTTTAGCAATATTTAGCACTGACACTATCTCTACACCTTCGCAAATAAAAGTTTAATCCACAAATAGGGCATCTGTGATCTTCCAGATACTGTTGGAGTCTAATTACCATCAGTCCTTCCCACCCAACATTGTCATTGATAAGAAAAGGAGAGCATAGGGTCCAAATCACAAAAAGTCAACATGGGTTTCACAGAAAGAAGTCATGCCAGACAAATCTGATCTCGTTCTTTAATAAAATTACCAGTTTGGTAGATGAAGGGAATGCTGTGGATATAGTATACCTTGATTTCAGTAAGGCCTTTGACAAGGTTTCCCATGACATTCTTGCAAACAAGCTTGTAAAATGTGGGCTAGAAAAAGTAACTGTTACATGGATTTATAATTGGTTGATCGGCTGAACCCAAAGGATGGTCAGCAATGGCTCCTTTTCATCCTGGA
>NC_056530.1:8322070-8332893 GCF_019175285.1 Sceloporus undulatus
AAGTCAACATGGGTTTCAGAGAAAGAAGTCATGCCAGACAAATCTGATATCGTTCTTTAATAAAATTACCAGTTTGGTAGATGAAGGGAATGCTGTGGATATAGTATACCTTGATTTCAGTAAGGCCTTTGACAAGGTTTCCCATGACATTCTTGCAAACAAGCTTGTAAAATGTGGGCTAGAAAAAGTAACTGTTACATGGATTTATAATTGGTTGATCGGCTGAACCCAAAGGATGGTCAGCAATGGCTCCTTTTCATCCTGGAGACAAGTGACCAGAGGGGTCCCACAGGGCTCTGTCCTGGGCCCAGTGCTATTCAACATCTTTTTAAATAACTTGGAGGACAAAATTGGGGATATACTTATCAAATTTGCAGATGACACCAAATTAGGAGGAATAGCTAATACCCCAGAGGACAGGATCAAAATTCAAAATGACCTGAATAGACTAGAAACCTGAACCAATGTTAACAAAATGAAATTCAACCCGGAGAAATGTAAGGTACTGCACTTAAGGCAGAAAATGAAATGCATAGATTTTGGATGAGGGGCATCTGGCTTAACATGACTACATGTGAAAGGGATCTAGGAGTCCAAGTAGACCACAAGTTCACATGAATCAACAGTGTGATGCAGCAGCTAAAAAGGCCAATATGATTTTAGGCTGCACCAACAGAAGTATCGTGTCTAAATCAAAGGAAGTGATGGTGCCACTGAATTCTGCTTTGGTCAGGCCCCACCTGGAATATTGAGTCCAGCTCTGCGCCTCACAATTCAAAAAGGATGTGGAGAAAAGTGGAGCATGTCCAAAGGAGAGCGACTAAAATGGTGAAGAGTCTGGAAACTATGAAGCCCTGTGATGAAAGACTTGAGATGGGGATGTTTAGCCTGGAGAAGAGAAGGTTAAGAGGTGACATGATATCCCTGTTTAAATATTGAAGGGATGTCACATTGAGGAAGGAGCAAGCTTGTTTTCTGCTGCTCCAGAGACTAGGACCCAGAATAATAGCTGCAAGCTCCAGGAAAAGAGAAACATCCTTAACATTAGGACAAACCTCCTGACAGTAAGGGCTGTTCGACAGTGGAACACACTTCCTTGGAGAGTAGTGGTGTCTCCTTCCTTGGAGGTCTTTAAACAGAGGCTGGATGGACATCTGTCAGGGATGCTTTGATTCAGAGTTCCTGCATGGCAGAATGGGGTTGGACTGGATGGCCTGTGTGGCCTTTTTTCAACTCCATGGTTCTATGATTCTAAGAGGGTAGGAGAAACAGGTGATGCTGGGATTTTCCAAGATTCTAGGCATCTCACCTGGTGCTATTTGAATGACTATGGCCCAGAACAGACGGGCCTTTGAGGCACCCTTGTGACATGTGAGGGCTGCCTGGTGGGTGGAGTGTCCACATGCCTGGCAGCCCTTGCACGTGATGAGGGCGCCATAGCTGCAGCGTGCCTGCCAGACATGGCGTGTAACGGTTATGTTGCAGCTGTGCAGCCTCCAAATGGGGCTGCACAGCTGCTACACAACTGCACCGTCTCTGGCGCTTTGCGGCGCCGCAAAAAGGAGCCTTTTGGGGGGCTCCTTTTTTCCTGTAGAACAGAGCCACGCAATTTGTATGCTGCGGCGCTCCTGCACAGGAAAGAGAGGCACCAAGGAGGTGCCTATTTTTGGCGGTCTGTATCCCGCATATGATTCTTTGGTTCTTTGATTCAGACTTCCCTTACCAGTTCCTTCTACTGAAGTTGCTCCAATACCATCCTTCTCTGATTTTTTGGATTGTTGTGATTTGAAGGTTCTGTTGCAGAGAATTAGGAATAGGGTCATTATTTCAGGATTTGAATTGATCTGATAAATATCAGTGCAAAGGTTGTCTCAAAACTGAACTGTGGGTCAGAGTAGTAGCTGGAATGGAGGAACCAGACACACAAGTTTTTAGCTATTTTAACAGCCTGCCATCTCTGCTTGCCTCGAGAAAAGGAATTCTTGCTGTCAAAATCTGATTCCTTAAATTGAAAGTGGGTCAAGAGAATTAATGTGTGGAAAATACTGCAGCACTTTTGAATGCACGGCATTTACGTCACTGGGGTGGAGGGAATCTCAATTTGATGCTTTAATGGGACTCTCTTAGCAATAGGTTATACAATGACTTGTCAAATACCCTATAGGTCGGTCCCCTGGGCAAAGGTCTAATAAGGATCCCTCTCTGTTTCTATAGGAATGCACTCATCTTCCCAATTAGCAGATGCAGGACTCCCATAATCCTTATTGTTTCCATTTCCCAAACTACAGAACATCCCAGATTTAAAACCAGTAGCTCTTTGCATGCCAGTTGTGCTTTTTGGACCATTTCCATACTAGGAGCCCTGTCACTGTGGTTATGGTCTGTTGGGCAAAATATCTAATTCAGGAAATGCATAATAGCTACCTGTCAGTTTTTAATGGCTCAGAAGAAGTAGATCCAGGCCCAGAATACAAGAAGCAAAATGTTAGTCCAGGATCTTTCTGATGCTTTCTTATAGGTCAGGGTCTTTCTGTTAATGTTGTAGAATATGAAAGCAAAGATCATGTTAAAGATCATGGGGATGTCAAGGAATGTCCTAAAAATCCTCTGCCAGCAGTTATATAGAATTAGGCTTTAAACTCACACTTTAAAAGTTGAAGATCTTACACAACCACAATGGACACAGAGAACCAGCCTTCCCTTTTGCAAGGAATCCTAGAAATCTTCTACCATCTAATCCAGGAGATTTCCCTGGTTTGAGGTTTTGGATTGCTTGTTTGGTTTCTTCTCAGGAGATAGGCTGAATAGAGTGGTTGGTGGTGATACCTTGATCTTCCAAATTTTGAGTGAATCAAGGAATGAATTAAGTTTGTCTCGGGGGGCCAATTCTTCTGCATAGAGTTCAGACTATGGAATTTATCAGACGAGGGAAATTGGAAGCATAATCCAATGGCAATCTGAACGCAATCATGGGGTTTAACGTTATTGCGTGATAACCCACCACACACAAATTCGGGCAATGGGAAGTCAGTCCAAACGCAATCATGGGGTTTCATATTATTGCGTGATAGACTGCCACACGCAAATTTGGGCAATGGCATGCTATTTCCAGGCAATGGGGAGCCAGTTCGAACCCAATGCGCATTCACATAATTGCGCTAAACTAGCGACTTTAAGTGAATGTGTTATGGCCCCACTTTCTTTTCATTCGAATTTAAAAATCCTCCCCCTCCCGGGTGATAAACCATATGTCAAACTGAGAGGTTTTGATATTGCCATTTGGGGAGGTGATGGCCCGCAACATTTCTTTTTTTTTCTGGCTTTCTGTTTTGCTAATCTAGCTAGTAATTTAGGTTTCCTATTATTGTTTTCATAGAATGTAGGTTTTCAATGCATGTGCCAATTTAGTTGAATTGAGTGTACGTCTAATTCTTCTTCTTAGTTGAGGCCTTTTTTTCCTAATAATTCTTTAAGTAAATCTGAATTTTGGGTCTTCTTGTGGGAGTCTGACAACAATTAATTTCTTAATATCAATTCCTGGTGTCTTAATTTCTTTTGTTTTAGCCCCCTCCGTGTGTAAACAGATTTCGAACATCACTTGCGGTTTGTTCTTCAAGGAGGAGCCCTGGTGGCGCAGTGGTTAAATGCCTGTCCCCTGCAGCCACTCACTCACACTCAAAAAAATAGGTTGCAATTCAAGACCCAGCAAAAGGGCTCAAGCTTGACTCAGGCTTGCATCCTTCTGTGGAGGGAGCTAAAATGAGTCCCCAGATTGTTGTGGGCAAATTAGCTTACAGTTGTAAACCGCTTAGATACTACTGCTGTAGGGCGGCATGAAGCGGTATAGAAATGAAGCTTGTTTTTAGAGGTGCTTCCAGATCTTTTCTAGATAAAAGTTTCTATGGTCTTTTCTATCTGGTCTTTTTAAAGGCTCATGCATTAGGAGTGCTGGACCTAAACTGCCAAGATTTTCAAGTCTGGGAATGTCCTTCTGTGTCATGGCCAGCCAAAGATCAGCTCTTGGAGGATGGGGGAGGATGAGCCCCTCCGAGCAAGGGCTGATTGAGGCAACGCCAGGTGCTGATCCTGCGCCGGGCCAGGTCCCAACTGTGCTCTTTCCAGCCCCAGAGAGGAGGAGGTTCAAAACCAGGTCCAGTGCTGAAGAGAAGGCCTCCTATGGTATCACAGCCAGTGGTGGCTCTGGAGACGAAGTTTGCCTGCAGGTGCCTTCCTACCAAGAGAGAAGGGCAGAGAGTGCTTGCAGGCGCAGATCAAAGAGGATTGCCCGAGAGGCAATAGCCAACCAGCCTCAGGGGGCACGAGGGAGAGTTTCCCTTATTTAAGTGGGAGGAGAGACTGTTGCTGTGTTGCTAGGGTTTTATGATGATCCCTTGTGGCGTGAAGTGCTGCTGGCACGAGCTCCTCACATCTTGATTCCTTTGGTACCTTGACCTCGGACCGGAACCTTCGTTTCTCCTGGCTGTTTTGACCTCATACTGTTGACCATGCTATTTCCTTCCCGGTATCCCTGACGTCGGCTTGACTCCAGAAGGTTCGGACTTATGGATTCCTGACAATAGGCTTGTATTGCTCGGACTGCTCCGTTTGCTTCCTTGCAAAGTCTGCTTTACTTTCAACTGGGCTGAAGGTACTGTTATCAGCACTTGTCAGGGTTTGCTGGCAGCATTCCTTCTGGACATTATGGCACCCATTGGTGAATGGTCTGAATATAGGATTGGATTAATTGTGGAATTTAAAGTTTGTCTAATAGGGACTTACCCTGTCAGTATTAGGTAGCGCCAGCATCATCTCTAAATTCATTGTTTACCACAAAAGGACATGATTTTTTCTAGGAGAAATAGTTACCCCTTTGGCTTTCGCTTTCCCCATGCCCCCAACTACCATAAGGTTTTCAAAAACAATTTTTAGGAAGGATGGGATCAGTACCCTTATGGTGTGTTTCTTGAAGGAATAAGAAATTGGGATGAAATTGTCTGATTTGTTTTAGGATTTTCCCTCTCGTTTTTTTCTTTTGCTGAACATAAGCCCTTAATGTTATAGGAAATGACTCTCAAGGATGCCATGTAATACTATAATGCATTGAAAATGGAACTTCCGTTCCTATTGCTCATATCATTTGTTCCAATTGAAGGTTAGCATGAGGATCTAAAAAGGGGCAGTTTGCTACATTTGGGATATCCTGCACATTTTTTCCCTAAAATTTTAAGAGATCATGACATGTAAATAAACACTCAATAACATGACAGTAAGGGCTGTTTGACAGTGAAACACACTCCTTCCTCGGAGTGTGTGGAGTCTCCTTCCTTGGAGGTCTTTACAGAGGCTGGAGGGCCATCTGTCGGGGAGCTTTGATTTAGATTTCCGCATGCAGAATAGGGTTGAACTGCATGGCCCTTGTGGTCTCTCCCAACTCTATTATTTTAGGATTCTATGACAGGGGGAAGGGGCACAAAATAGTGAACTGTTGTCTCTTGGGGGCTCCTAGAGAAAGACTGGTAATTTTGTGCCCGTTTTGTGGGAGATGCAAGAAGGTTGGAGGAGAACTGACAGGTATTGGGATACGCCCTTTCATGACCTATGGGTTGGAATCTCCTTCACAATCCAGATGTTTTCCCAGCCCTGCTCTAGAATACAAAAAGGCCTCAAGGATTTCCAGAGACACCCATTCTGGAGGCAGAATTCTGGAAGCTGCAACGATATATGGAGTATGTGTGTGTGTGGCAAAATGAGGAATTGTCCCTCTACCAATAAAAAATTCTCCCTGCATTGACGTAACTTAAAAAATCAGATAAAATTTGGTTTGCTCCGCGAGGAAGCTGGCAGCGGAGCAAAAAGAACCCGCAAAACAGCAGATTCTTTTTGCGGCGCCATAATGAGCCGCATTGCGCCAATGGTGCACTCGCAACATCGTTATGGTGCCCATGACATGCAGAACCTAGGCATATGTCGCGTCAAAATGGGGCAGTGCCCATCTTGTACAGGGTGCCACCATTTGATGTACAGAAGGTACTAAGGGTTTGGCAGGTAGGGATGTAAAGAATATTCTCCAAAATTCGAAAATTAGGAGAAAATGTCAGTTTCGAACATTTCTATAAAATGAGCTGGAGAGGAGAAATTCTGAAAATTCTCGTCAATGAGTAAGAATATTGATGGATAGTCATTTCGAAATGAGAGGGAGAGAAGAATCCTTCATCGGACCTCGATAGTCACTATTGCATATTTTGTGTAAGAAAAGCTACCATTCATCCTGGATGCTAGTTCTTTTTGTTAGGGTGATTTGCTCCAACTGTTTGCGCTAATCACAGCAGCTTTGCTTTGAAAAACAAAGAGAACAAAAGGTGAGGCTTCTCGCCCTTTAGGCCAGGCTCTGACATTCAAAGTCTCACAGAACAGAAGAACTTGAAATCTCAAAACTTAGTAGGGAAAGGTCCTGGCCACAGTTTTTGGATTAAGACAGGTATTTTGATGATAAAAAAAATGACTATACTTTGATGAATATACGTTAACCATTCTAGATCTGGAGATTACCTGCAGTGGAGACATTGATGTTGGGTTCTCCAAGGCCAAGAATTCAAGTACTGTACATACAACACACACACACACACCACAACACACACAATGCAAAATAAATGTAGGTTTGCCTTAGCATCACCCTGAGAGAGCTGGAGAGAGAGGTTTGTCATGTCGCGCTCTCTGAGGCTGAGAGAACTGTGCCAATATTATTATTATGATTGCAATGACCTCTTAGCTCACCATGGGAGAAGTGCAGAGAGAGAGGGCAAGGAAATGTCTAACAATATGTAAGCTGGCTCTGATACCAACCAGACTGCTGGGAACTGCAGTCTAATAAGGCTGCAGTGCACACTGCAGAAATAATCCAGTTCGAACAATACTTTAATGCTTATGGAACTCCTGGTTGTGCCACCAGAGCTCTCTGACAAGAAGGCTAAATGTTCCACAAACTACAACAGCCCAGATATTGTTGTTGTTGTTGTTGTTTTCTTATATCCCCCGGCACAGACTCGTCAGCCTCAAAGGGAGGCACTGCCCTCCCCAACAGCCTTGCATGCCAGGAGAGGCCTAAAATAACAACACACGACAACAGCCATGTTCCAAGAGGTCATGGGGAAAGGGAGCTCAGGGGCTTGGATGGCCATAGGAACCCGCTGGGAGGCCTTGGGCAAGTCACACTCTCTGGGGTCTCAGAGGAAGACACTGGCATGCCTCCATGGCAAGAGCCCGCTAAACACACACAAACCCACAACCCCCCTCTTCTTGCCCCGTTTTGGCCAGGGTCCCCCCAAAGCACTGAGAGTGCCCACCAGAAGGCAACAAACATCAACAGCCAAGTGTGGTCACACTGGTCCATCAGGATGACATCTGGAAGGATGGGACAAACCAAGGGTTTTATTGGCATAAAGAGGGAGTTTTTGCATGGGATGCCCCTGAAAGCTGAGATAGTGTGACCCTCACAGATGACAAGGGGAGGGGTTGGGCCAGGGGTGGCTCTTTTGCCAAGGCAGGAATCCTGAAGAAGGACCGAAGTGGGGGGATGGCAAGAGTTCTGCCATGAATAAAGCCTACCAGGAAGGAATACTTAGGAGTGGAAGCTGTGAGGATGTGACTTGCCCAAGGTCAGCCAGTGAATTTCTATGGTGAACTGGGAGCTAGAGTTGGGGTACCCTCAAGACCATCCAGTCCAACCCCCTTCTGCTAAGCTAATACAGTCAGCCAGTGAATTCTAGTGTGAACTGGGAGGATCCCTGCTCAGCCATATAAACCACAGGGTGACATTGGCCTGTTAACAACTGCCAAAATAAAGCTGCTTCGGGGCTCTTGGAGGTATGCTATTTAAATGAGCATGGGCCCGACCCGAGTCTGCGGAGGTTGCGAGCCAAGCCACACTCCTTCCTAAGGCACTGGAGTGGCAGCGTCGGTGCAGCGTTCTGGATTCTTAGGGACGGCCATGCGATGCACAAAGAATTCAACATGGCTGACACTGTGATTGGACTGTGCATGAGCGAGAAGGGGGGTTGGACTGGAGGGTCCCTTGAGGGTACCGGCCCAACTGCAGCCTCGCCCAGTTCACCAAGTAGAAGTCACTGGCGGACCTTGGGCGGTCAGCAGCCTCTCAGCTTCGAACTCGGCAACTGCCTAAGTATGCCTGTCATGGTAGGTTTGAATTCATGGCAGAATTCGTGCCATCGCACCCTACTCTCCTCCTCGCGTTCAGATGGTCCTGCTTGCAGAAGAGCGAGTGCAGGGCCACTGTGGCTCCGACCCCTCCCGTGGCTCATCGCGCGAGGGTCGCACACTGGGTCTCAGCTTCGAGCGGGGCATCCCTGCCAAGGGCAAAACTCCTCTTTATGCCAGAAAACCTTCAGTTTGGGCTCACAGTTCCATGGTCATCCGCCTGATTGGTTGAACAGTGGGTCAGACTGACATGCCCTCAAGTATGCACATGTATTGTCCTAGTATTACTTCATAGGCAGGGAGGGGGTTTGGTAACTGGATGGTCCTTGAGGGGTAACACCGCCACAACTCTAGCCCTCCCTCCCAAGTTCAACACGCATAGATTGCACTGGGCTGACACCTTTGGGCCAAGTCACAGATCGCTCACAGCTCATTCAACTCCTAAGTATCCTTCGCTGGTAGGCGTTATTCATGGGCAGAAATCTTTGCCATCTCCCCCATCGCCCTCTCCATCGCCCTCCCCCTCCCCCCATCCTCCCCCGTGTCTCCATCCTCCCTCTCCCCCCTCCCCCCGCACTCTGCTGCCCTTGCTCAGATTGGCCTGCTTGGCAGAAAGAGCAGTGGGCCACTTGGCACCCAACCCCATTCCCCTTCTCATCTGCTGTGAGGGTCACAAACACTGTCCCAAGGCTTCAGGGGCATAAAGCCCGATGGGCAGAAACTCAAAACAGGGGGGGCAAAAGAACGTGCAAGCAAAGCAGCAAGTAAAGGGAACCACATGGTCTTAGATTGCCCTCTCACACAATGGCACAGAGCATGGGAATAAGACATGTGAACTTGCAACTCCTGGTACAAACAAAGAAGCAAATACGAAAAGATATAGAGGCATCGATCACTGAAACTCTGGTGGGATGAGTCTCATCGATTGGATGAAGGGTGTGGACATCGAGGGTAAACTAAAAAAGAACCGTTTTCCACACGAGACCACAACAAGGCCAAAACCAAGGAAAGGAAGGACGTGGACTACATCGCCCTATAATGGCAGGAATGAGTTTACAATTTTACAACACCAAAAACATTACCATTACAAACACCAGCGTGAAGAGGGATCCAGCCGTACATCCATCAAGGCAATCCCGGGCGCCCCAGGGTGGAGAGCGATCTGGATCCAAATTCACTGTGGGCAGTGGAACCACAAGGATGTTTAGTGGTGGTAGTCGAAACTACTTCTACTACTACATACATCTCTCCAGAAACCCCCACTAACTAACACACAGGAAATAACACTACTCAACGACCCCCCCCCCAGTCAGACAGAGGAAATGTGGGATGATGGCCTTTCTATGACAGATGACCACACACACACAACGACCACAAGTCAGTCAGAAAAAGTGAGAGATGTAGTATTGTGATGTTGGTGACTTCAAACTACCCTGAGATATTGTGTTTTAATAGCGAACACAACGTCAAAAACTCAAGCCAGATTCGCTCAGGTCTGAGTATAAATTCCCTTTCCTCCATTCCTCCTAAATTCCTCACATTCACGTCCCCCTCGGTAGCAATTTCATGTTCATGGTCAAAAAGGGCAAAAGGTGGAAGAAGGCAACAAGAAATTGGATCGACAGCTATTTTAGATCGTGGATCCTCCCGAACCAACAAGGACAGGAATGACTGTGGTGAATGAAGGTGCAAGTGGTGGTGGGTTAATGAAAGTGCAAAGGTGGTGGGGGTGGGATCCTTAGGTGGAAGTGACCATGTTTTGTTTCTCCCTTGTCTCTTTCTTTCTTCCTTCTCCTCCTTGTCTCTGTTCCCCTTGGAGTGTTGTTATAAAACAATGGAAAGGAGAAAGCCCAGGCATGAGTCCCAGACAGAAAGACAAAAAATACACGCACAAAAATTTCCCCTAACTAGACCTTTAGGAGAAGGAGAAAAGAAGCCGGATTGTCAGTAACTTAGAGAAATACTAATGGGACTACTAAATACTGGGGTGCGAATCCGCCATGGCCCAGGAATACAAAAGAGAAGGGAGTTCAGGATGGATGGGAGGTTTGGCTCAAAAGAAGGGAGATACGAAGGAAGGGCCAAAGTAAAAAAACAGGTTTCGCAGTGGAAAGAAAAAATGGGAGGTGTCCCCCCGTCGGCAAGAACCGGCAGGCATGGATGGCAAACAAAGGGAAACTTTGTTTCCAGCTCACAAGCTAAATTTTTAAATAATTGGACATGTATAAACAGAGATTGGAAAATAATTGGGAAATTTGGAAATACCACCAAAGAGGAATGTGCAACACAAATAGCTAGCAGGGTTTAGCGATAGAGGTCAGAAAAGCGAAATAAATAAGCACAGATGAACTCGAACTCAGGCGTTGGAGAATAACTCAGCACAGCACACAGGCTTCTAGAAGAGAGGTTAGAAACAACAAAAAAAAAAAATTGGAAAAAAAGAAAAGAAGAGAAAAAATTAAAAAGGTAAGAACAACAAAAGAAAAGGAGAAAAAATAACAAAACAAAAATGAAAAACAAATGAAAAAGAAAAGGTGAAGGAAAAAAGAAAAGGAATAAAAAGTAATAAAAAGGTCAACAAAAAGGGGCTTTTTTGGATATGTTCGCGC
>NC_056530.1:8335282-8373708 GCF_019175285.1 Sceloporus undulatus
GCTCTCAACTTATACTCTTCACCATTTAGTTTATATCCCTTTATCTCTTGATTTTCTCTAATGTTATTTAATAGGATTTCCAAAATCAATATAAATAGGAGGGGCGATAGCGGACAACCTTGCCTTACCCCCCATGTACTTTACATAGTTCCGTTCTTTCTCCGTTTATCCAAATTCTCATTTCTTGCTTATTATATATTGTTTCTATCCAATCCTGAAATTTATCTCCGAATTCTAATTTTTTCATTAATTCAAACAAGAATTGCCAATAAACATTATCAAAAGCCTTTTCTGCGTCTAAAAAGATCATTGCCAATTTTTTATCTATCTTTTTTTCATGAATTTCAATTAAATTTGTCAAATTTCTTATATTATCTTTAATTTTCCTATTTGGCAGAAAGCCGGCTTGATCATCATTAATCCATATTTTCAATACTTTCTTTAATCTTGTTGCTAATATTGAGACGAATAATTTATAATCAGTGTTCAGTAGAGCTATTGGTCTATAATTCTTTACAAGAGTTGGATCTTTCTCTTCCTTAGGTATCAACGTAATATCCGATTGTGCCCAAGTCTGTGGAATACTTCCATTTTGTATTTCAGTCATTACTCGTAAAAGTGGATCTTTTATATGATTTTGACATTTTTTATAATATTCATTCAGAAAGCCATCCGGACCAGGAGATTTCCCATGTTTACTTTTATTTATTGCCTCAATCAATTCTGCCATTGTTATTGGTTGGTTCAATATTTGTCTTTGCTCTTCCGTTAATTTTTTTTAATTTTTGGGATTCCAGATAGGATATAATTTTATTCTTGTTCACTATGGGATCTTTAAACAAATCTTTAAAATATTGCACAAATATTTTTTTAATACTATTTTGGTTTGTATATGATTTCCCCCCTTCCTTTATTACCGTGATTTGTCTTTTTGCTTTTTCTTTTCTAATTTGGTATGCTAATAACTTACCTGTTTTATTAGCAGATTCAAAATGCCTTTGTTTTAGAAATTTCAATTTTTTTTCCATCTCCTCAATTAATAATATTGATATTTGCTTTTGTAAATATTTAGTCTCTACTAGTACATTCTTGTTTTTTTGGTTGTTTCTTTAAAAATTCTTCTTCTTTCTTTAATTCTCCATTCAATTTGTTAAGTTTATCTTCCCTTCTTTTCTTAATTTCAGCTGCCTTTTGAATCAACCAACCTCTGATCACCGCCTTATGGGCGTCCCATACCATCTGTATCGAGGTCTCTTTATCCAAATTATCTACAAAATAATTATCTATGACTATATTTAATTCTTTAATCAGTTCCTCATTCAACAATAAATTTGAGTTTAGTCTCCAATTATATTCCGTTTTTGGTCCAAAATTTAGTTTCAATTGCAATGGGTTATGATCCGACAATACTCTGGGCAGAATCTTAACTTCTTGTATTTTAGAATTTAGATGAGTCGAGATCAAAATCATATCAATCCTGGACCAGGTTTTATGTGGGTTGGAAAAGAAAGCATAATCTCTACTATTTCCGTATTTTGTTCGCCATACATCTTCCACTACTAATAATTCTTTCAAATCAAAAAATTCTCTAGGTAGTTTCCCTTGCTGTTTTCTGTTTGCAGGGTTTTAATCCACAAGGACTCATCATACATAATGATGCTTTCATACATTCAGTCTATGTTAATAGACTATGATTTCCATTGCTGTATTGGAATGCTTCTTGTGTTCATCACCCTATCTCTTGTGATCAGATGCCTGTTGTTTTATGATTGCTTTCATCATTTTGACTGCATATTTCGTCTATGTATTTTGCTCGCATTGTTTGTCTGTACCAGCAGTGTAGTTTGTGTTGTTTTGCCTATAATTTTGCCTGAATTTTCACATTTATTTGATGTGTTCCCCATGCAGGTTATATTGATACTACACTCACCCTGTCCACAAGGTGTACAGTCATTCACCTACATGTTTCATGCCTGCATTGCCATAGGTTCTAAAACCTATATGTTCCATAACGGCAGGTCTTTTGTACACTTAATGTCTATTGATGTTTCATGCTGCATCTTGTATTGTAACCACCTGCTGTGCATTGGCAGCTTTGCCGATGCCCCTCTTCTGAAAGACACTAATTGCTTGAGAACATGTACTGTTTTCCAAAGAAGCAAACTCCATGGACTATTTTATACACTTACACCTGTTCATTGATTTCATTGTTATAATGTCTGCCCACATTCATGTTGTTATGGATTTACTGCTATCCTCTTGAATTTGTAGAGTATAAGTGTGAGTGTGTATATTAAATATGAAATTAATTTCCTTTTTATGAGAAGGCTTCACTTTGGAGGTAGAACACCAATCCTCATTCTCATTTATTATACAAGACATTTTTATTTGAATTACATATTCTGTTAATGATATCGCCAGAGGCCACTTCCAAACTTATTTTCTCCTACAGATCAGTAAGCCTGTGGTTGGGTTGTGAGGGGTGAAGGCACATCCTTGTTACATCACCTTTTAACATCACTTGGTGGCGCAGTGGCTGAATGCCTGTACTGCAGCCACTCACTCACAAACCACAAGGTTGTGAGTCCAATACCAGCCAAGAGCTCAGGGTCAACTCAGCCTGGCATTCTTCCAAGGTGGCTAAAATGTGCCCCCAGCTTGTTGGGGGCATTTAGCTCACACTTTGTAAACCGTTTAGGGAGTGCTTAAGTGTACTGATAAGCGGTATAGAAATGTATTTGCTATTGCTATCTGTTGTTGTTAACTGCCCTCGAGTTGACCTCGATTCATAGTGACCCTGTGGATGAGACATCTCCAAGACTCCATATTTTCCACTGCTCTTTGTAGTTTTTCAGACTCATGCCCATGACCTCCCTAATTGAGTCTAACCATCTGATGCATGGTCTTCCTCTCTTTCTGCTACACTCAACCCATGAGTCCCTACGTCTCAGATTTTGGCCCTGACATCTCAGGGTCGGGGATAGCCCTAACCTGGAAACATTAGAAGTGTCAGGTCAGCTCTACATTGTCACCCATAGGTAAGTTTGCAAACTTCAAAACCAGAGGAATATGTCACCAGGCTAGAGGACATTGCCAAAACTGACACCAACACTGGACACTGATATTCATTTGGCAGTGGCTCAGGAGTATTTTGCTATACCAAAGAGAGCAGAAAATGGTATTTTCACCTTTGTAGTGATGGAAAGAATATTTGAAAATATATATTTTAAAAAAGTTGAACAGATCTTTCTCAATGTTGGCAAATCTTGGTGGAAAGAATCCTGGAATGATAAGAATCTGCCCAATTCAGAACTTATACTGTGCAAAATTCACACATGGTGGATTTTGTGCAGAAATTAGAAAATATTGTTTACTGTGCCAAAAATGCTGCCTTCTGCATTTAAAAACACACGCAATTTGGATGTTCCAAATTGTAAATAGTCTTTGAAAATTACAGGTAGTATGCGGGGTCTAGAGTAAGCAATGAAGACACGCTTGCTTCTCAAAAGTCCTAAAGGAAACAAATATTGTTAGAACTTTGGTTAGTTGATACAGATTAGCAGCACTGCCTGCATTGTTGAGGAAGTCTTGGTGGGTGCATCCATGGAGATTGTCCCCGTGTGGATTTGTGCTGCAGACTTAGCATTGCATTGCTTGTGCTAAAGAGGGACGTTTGTTTCAGGCCTGAGGTGAGCAAGGTATCCTCTAGTTTTGCTGTGGAGAGCCTGTAGCCAGGGAAAACACTACTTTTCAGCTTCTTTGCCTGGTAGATACAATCCACAAATTTTAATTTGCCAAGAAAGCCCTTTTTTCTGTTTTATGGGGACAGAAGGGGGACTTTTATGTGCAATCTGTATAGCTCTCCAGAAAGCACTTACATTTATTATGTTCATGAAATTTATAGCCAGTTGGCAACGCAGCTCGCTCCACTCCTCTCAAGCCGCCAACCCAGACAGCATGGCAGGCTATAACAAGGGAAGCCACGAATTCAAGTGGCATAAAAGGCTTTTCTTTCTTTCTTTTTGCAACTTAGCCTCCTGCCCATCCTTATAAACTCTAACAAGTCTATAACAAGGAGGCAGGCTCTTTATATCCAGGAAGAGGGGGGAATGTATGGGAGAGCTTCTTTTTAGATACGGCTTTTTCACAAAGTCCACACCTTCCTTCTAATTAAGGTTAAATAGCTCCATGTTTTCTGGCCAATTTAATCCCCCCCAATTCTCCCTCTTAACAAGGCAGCCTTTAAAAAGGCATCACTAATTGGTGTCTGCTTTGCACATACTATGCACGCTTTGATAGTTGGTTCAACTGCCTTTCCCCATCTATCAAACTTGCACTGAAAGCTGGCTAATGGGCACCATGTGTTCTGCCATAGGACAAAAGGGAGCTCAGAGGTCTCCTGGCCCTTTTCAGAGATGCCACATTCCTTTCTGATCTTGATCCAGGGAAAACAACCCACTCCCATTGCCCCACACACACACACACACATTTTTGGGTCCAAGGCTCAATAGGACTCACCTATATGCACAAACACAAGCATGCAACGTGTGTGGCAATTTGGGAATGAATGGGAAGTGGTACTAAATTTGAAAGGCTGCAGAGATGTTGGAGAGGGCAACAAATTGCCTTGGCTAATGAATGTGCATCTGGACAGGCACACACACACACACACACTTTTGGGTTTGTATGCACAAAATGAAGAGCTGGAGGCAAAGGGAGCTGCTATGGAACAGGGAAAAGGATAACATGAACACTCACAGAATGCATATAACAGAGAGATGGTTATACATAAGGCCTATTTTATTACCCCCACCTCATCTACAAATTGTGGATGTTTTCATAGAATCGTAGAGTTGGAAGAGACCACAAGGGCCTATTTGAATATTAATATTATTTATTTATTTATTTATTTATTTATTTATTTATACCCCGCTCTTCAGCCAAAAGGCTATCAGAGCAGCTTACGAATTGTTAATTAGACATTTCCCTGCCCTCAGGCTTACAAACTAAAGAGACAAGACACAAAAGGAGAAGGGAATGGAATGCAGAATCCAAAGCAGCTCCACCAGATGGCCATCCAGCCTCTTCTTAAAGACCTCCAAGGAAGGAGACTCCACTATATTCCAAGGAAGGAGTGTGTTCCACTGTCAAACAGCCCTTACTCTCAGGAGGTTCCTCCTAATGTTGAGCTGGAATCTCTTTTCCAGGAGCTTGCATCCATTGCTCCATTGGGTCCTAGTCTCTGGAGCAGCAAAAAACAAGCTTGCTCCCTCCTCAATATGACATCCCTTCAAATATTTAAACAGGGCTATCATATCACTTCTTAGCCTTCTCTTCTCCAGGCTGAACATCCCCAGCTCCCTAAGTCGTTCCTCATAGAGCATGGTTTCCAGACCCTTCACCATTTTAGTCACCCTCCTTTGGATATGCTCCACTTTCTCCACATCCTTTTTGAATTGTTTTGGCCCAGAACTGGACACAATATTCCAGGTGGGGCCTGACCAAAGCAGAATACAGTGGCACTATTACTTCCCTTGATCTTGAATTTTAATTCAAATTGAATTAAATCAATGGTTATCTTGCCTTTGACTTTAACAAACATAGTTTGTACCTATGTTTGTGGAAGTCTCCAGTTATTCTAAGTTTTCCCTAGTACTGATTTTCTGTTTGGGAAGTGATACTGTATCTCTGGTCACTGAGAATAGCACAGGATAGTGACTGCTTTTGTAAAATCTGTTTCAGGCTCAGCCACACATCAGAGCTGGACTCAGGAGATATTTCTGGGAATACACACTCAGCCAGAAAACTCAGCGGGTGATTAAGACGGCTCTACTTTGCTATTCCAAAACATAATAAACTTGCCTTTTCAGTAAAATTATTGTCATGTAATCTAACTGATCTATTGCAGCAGCAGCAGATTTTGTAGTCCAATATCCATCTGAAGATGTAAGTCATCACATGCATCATCCATCTGTCCATCTGTCTCTCTGTCTGTCCATCCACCCCACCCCTCCATCCATCCCTCTTGGGGATGTGTCGCTCCAGATGCAAATTCCATCTTTCCTTGCTATAAGCTATAATTAATATGACATGTATACAGATACAGATAAGGAAATACTGGGATACAAAGGTCAAAGAATGAGATACATATTCACCCGATGATCACTGCAGATCCAACTGCTGTTCAAGGACAATGAGTTGAGGCACAAGATGGCTTCTCCCAGCAGCCAAGGGACAGGCCATTATGAATCTGGCTCCCTTGCCTAGTAGTGAGGCAAATGGGATGCCATCCATGCCCAGCTCTGTCTGCCTGATGCTCTGGGACTGGAGAAGCAAGTGGTGCAAAGTACTGGCCCAGGACAGACGGGTCCTTTGCGGCATCATGGCAACGTGCTAGGGTTGCGTTGGGGCGGCGCGTGCACTTGCCCCGCAACCCTAGCATGTGACAAGGATGTCACAGCTGCACAGCACCATCACACGACGTGCATAGCTATGACATAGCAGCAGCGCAGCAGCCAAACAGCACTGAGCAGCTGCGACGCCATTGCGACATCTCTGGTGGTTTGGAGCGTTGCAAGTGCACCGCAAAAAGCAGCCGTTTCCAGGCGCTCCTTTCTTGCTTTGTAGCAGAGTTGCCCAATTTGGTTGCTGCAGTACTGCTGTGGAGCAAGGAGAGGCACTTCCCTGGCGCCTCTTTTGGGCACTCTGTACTGCGCCACTATTTTCCTATCCATAGGTCAAAGGAACAAGAGCCACCAATTACTAATTACTAATTAACAACAACAGCTGTAGAAGTTCAGCCTGGGTCAAGCTAGATCAAGAGATCAAGAGGTTTGGGTAGGATATTCATCTTTATAGTGACTATCCTACCTGATAGTGATAAATTCAAATTACTCCACCTTGACAAGTATTTTTTAATCTCAGTCCATGTTTTATCGTAGTTATTTTTAAAGAGCTCCGCATTCTTTGTCAAGATGCTAACACCCAAATATCTGACCACCTTTTTTGCATTCATCTGTAAATCGTTCTCTGTTTTTAAAAGTTCTTCTTTAATAATATTCATGGTTAACATGGCAGATTTGTTCTTGTTTGCTTTAAGTCCAGAAATGTTTTTGTTTTCTACATTTCTGCTCATAGATGTTCTATACACTCTGTTGGGTTTGAGATGGTCAAGAGAGGATCATTGGCAAATGCCCGCACTTTATGTTCTCTTTCTTTAATTCTTACACCTTTAATCTGTTCGTTTGCTCTTAGCTTAACTAAAAATAGTTTTTTGTGGGTTTTTTGGGCTATGTGGCCATGTTTATTATTATTATTATTATTATTATTAACTTTTATTTATAAAGCGCTGTAAATTTACACAGCGCTGTACATACAATCTTTTTAATTGGACGGTTCCCTGCCCTCAGGCTTACAATCTAACAGAGATCTTCATCTTCTCTGAAGATGCCAGCCACAGATGCTGGCGAAACGTCAGAAAGAAACTCTTCTGGAACATGGCCACATAGCCCGAAAAACCCACAAAAAACTATGGATGCCGGCCATGAAAGCCTTCGACTTTACATTAACTAACAATATCTCTAAAATCATATTAAATAATAAGGGGGAGAGGAGACATCCCTGCCTGGTGCCTTTTTCACTTGACAGTGTTTCCAACAGATCTTCATTAATCGTGAGTTTACCTTTTTGAGCATGTAGAATCCAAAGCAGCTCCAACAGATGGCCATCCAGCCTCTGCTTAAAAACCTCTAAAGAAGGAGACTCCATGGGACTCCAAGGAAGGAGTATGTTCCACTGTCAAACAGCTCTTACTGCCAGGAAGTTGCTCCTAATGTTCAGCTGGAATCTCTTTTCCTGGAGCTTGCATCCATTACTTTGGTTCCTGTTCTCTGGAGCAGCAGAAAACAAGCCTGCTCCATCCTCAATATGACATCCCTTCAAATACGTAAGCATGGCTATCATAGCACTCTTAACCATCTCTTTTCTTTTCCAGGCTAAACATACCCAGCTCCCTAAGTCTATTTGATTGAATTCCTCTTTGGTGATTTCCCCCCTTTTCCATTTCTTACTCATGTCCCATTTAAATCTTAGGTCAGCTGCAAGTTCTTCATTCATCCATCCTGGTTTCTTGTGGCACCTCCCATTTTTCTTCCTCACTTGAACAGTTTCAAATTGTGCCATTAGTATTCTCCTTTTGAGAAACTCCCATCCATCCTGAACTCCTTTCTCTTTTACTATTCCTGATCAGTTGCTGCTGGTGTGCCTGGATTCTCTGTTAGGATCCATAACTCACATCTGACTTGGATCCACTTTTAGGAAAGAAGGTTTTCTGGAATTTTGATCAGTGTTAGTGGCTGGTCTGGGAACCACTATTTACATTTCCCACAAAGCCTTGTATGTAGCTCTGTTTAAGTATTTGAAGGGATGTCATATGGAGGAGGGAGCAACCTTGTTTCCTGCTGCTCCAGAGACTAAGACCCGGAGCAATGGATGCAAGCTCCAGGAAAAGAGATTCCACCTCAACATTAGGAGGAACTTCCTGACAGTAAGGGCTGTTCAACAGAGGAACACGCTCCTTCCTCAGAGTGTAGTGGAGTCTCCTTCCTTGGAGGTCTTTAAGCAGAGGCTGGATGGCCATCAGTCAGGGATGCTTTGACTGAGAGTTCCTTCATGGCAGGGAATTGGATTGGATGGCCCTTGTGGTCTCTTCCAACTCTATGCTCTATGTAGGACCATCCCACAGCATTACAGATGGGAAATGTAGATAGATTTCTCACCCAAACAACACTTGCCAGAACAATGTCTGAGTCTGCAATGTTTGAACCATCCGGGGGTTGGAAGATGCCTACAAATCAAAAGTGGATAGTTCAAAAGCCACACTCATGAGGGTCTGGTTGGTTGGTGATGAGCTCATTTCCTTGATGCCTGCATTGTATAGTTTATTAGATGGCTCCTTTAGAATTTGGAAACAATATTTCAGAAGCTAAAATATTACCATTAGTGTTTTGTTTTTTGTTTTTTCTTTTTGTTGTTGTTGTGTAAAGAAAAAGACCTGTCATTCGTGGATTATTGCTTGCCAAGGAATGTTGCTTGTTAGTATTATGTTGCTTATGTTATTTTTCGTTGTTTTTTTTTTTAAAGAAATTGAATGGAAAATACTAAAAAGTCTCCCAGTTCCTCAAAATGAGACTCATTTAAGAAAGAGTAGCAGCTAACAATGGTGCCAGTTGGTACACTATTTAGCAAAGTAAAGTCATTACCCAACCTATCCTCATTACTCCCAAGATAACATGTTGCAAGTTAGTACTTGCACCATGTTACTGCCAATCTCTGGCCTCACCTGCCTCATCTTTTTCCCTGCTAAAGTTTATTGAAAAAGCTATTTCTACTTCTATGGATGTTGAAACTTGACAGGGCCACTTCCTTGGGAAGCTTGCCAAGGAGAGGTGCAAAGGCCGCATTTTGGTGGCTCTAAACAATGGATAATCGGCACACCTGCTTGAGGGAAGGTTCATTTAAATGGCACTCCCGGTGTTGCGCTCAGCAGTTAACAGGTGTGAATTGGTAGCTGCTAGCATGCCTCTTTCACAGCGCAGCCTTTTCTTTGGTTCCTGCTGCTTCCTTTGCTTGTTCCTGGCTGCTAGACAAGTCATTTTTTCCTTTGCTGGAAAAAAGTGGAAACATCTTTTCGTCTGCTGATTCTGCCATGGCATCTCTTGTGCCTTTGTTAAAAAGCAAAACACTGCTCTCATTCCAAGGAGGCCTCGCACACATTTCACCGCAGGTAACTATGACAATTGGCAAATTGACACATCTTGCTGGCTGTGATGGCTCAAAGGTTGCCCTCAATGAAAGCAATGGAAAGTCCCAAGCAATGAACCAGTAGCAGGACTCGCCATTAGAACTAGGTGCTTTAACCACAGGCAGAACTAAATGTTCTGGGAGCAGGGTTTAGATGGATAATTATGGCTGCATCCAGACTAAAAAGACTAAAACATCCCAGATTTTGTTGCTATTCTTTCTGATTTTATTTTGGAGATCAATACAGATTTTGTTTATCCCAGATTATTTGCTGTCAGCATCCAGTTCATGAGAGGAGTTTATCTCATGGATCCCAGGCAGAAACTGAATTTAAACTGGGGGGAAAACCTGCAAAGTGGGTAGATTTTCAGACAACATCAGGGGTTAACCAGAACAGAAAGTGGACAAAACCCACAAAGGTGGGTTGATTTTCACATGACATAAGGATTAATGAGTATTAATGTGACATTAACCTGAACAGAAAGTAGACAAAATCTGCTCCTTTCTACTTTCAGAAAATCCATAAAATAGAAAGGAGCAGACTTTGTCAACTTTAAATTCAGGTTAAGGTCGTATTATTGCTTTTTAACCAGAACATGTCTGAAAATCAACTCGCTTTTGCAGTTTTCCCTCCAGATTTTTAAATCCTATTTCTGAATGGGATCTGCCCCGTGTGATAAACTCCAGAGATTTTTATACTAGGTTGATTTATTTTGAACAGGTATAAAATTGGAAAGAACTGGAACAAAATCTGGGACTTCTAAATCAATCTGAATTTATTCAGAAATCAGTGGGACACCCTTAAAGGACTTTAATGAATAATGACTTAAGATGTGTTTTTATCTAAATGAGGAAAGAAAAACCGAGTCTTGCTGTATTCTTAATGCAGAAGTAGGACTAGGAATAGGTGAATTCTTCTCAACTCAAAATCCAAACATAGAAAGTACATTCATGTTTATTTTTTCCTAAGCCCAGTTTTAAAATTTAGACTCCATTCCATTATTGATATATCCTAACACATCAGAAAGATGTGTGAAATGACATTTTTCAAGAAATGTGATATCCATACCAAGGGAGGACAGGTACCCTGTTGTTGTTGTTGTTGTTGTGTGCCTTCAAATCATTTTCAGCTTATGGACAGCCCAAGGTTTTCTTGTCAAGATTTGTGCCATTCCCTTTCCCTGAGGCTGAGATTATGTGACTTTCCCAAGGTCACCCAGTGGGTTGACTCTAGGAATATTAAATTTCTCAAGAGTCCACAACAAACTAGAAAGTTCCTCTGTGAAGTCGAAGGCTTTCATGGCCGGCATCCATAGTTGTCTGTGGGTTTTGGGGGCTCTGTGGCCATGTTCTGGAGGAGTTTATTCCCGACGTTTCGCCAGCATCTGTGGCTGGCATCTTCAGAGAATGCTGGCATGGAAGTGAGTGGGGCATATATACTGTGTGGCCCTTGGTTGATAGGAAGTGATTTATTTTTCTTAAAGTATTTATTTATACACATAATAAAAATACGTAACAAATTCAATACATAAAATAATGGACAAAGTAGTATTTACATACAAACAATCCTAACTAACCGCTCAACATATACTGGACAAGGCTTTTATGTTATAGAATATAAGTCTTATTAATACTACCTGGTTAACTGTGCCCAACCTAATTAGTAAGTAAGACTACCCCATCTCCTGAGTTCCTTAGACATTTTGACCTGTTCTAGAAGAATTTCTTCCTGACGTTTCGCAAGCAGCATTTGTGGCTGGCATCTTCAGAGAATGCTTGCCTGGAAAGGACTTGGGTCTATATATAGAAGCCAGCCACAGATGCTGGCGAAACGTCAGGAAGAAACTTTTCTAGAACATGGCCACATAGCCCCAAAAACCCACAAAAACTATAGAAAGTTCCTCTTTTAACACTTGGAAAGGAAAGAGGTGACACAACAACTAATAGATTACAATGCATCAGGTGAACAAAATGGCCCTCTCCAAGTTGTTGGACTAAAATTACCATGATTCCTCACCATTGGCTATTCTAATAGTGGTTTGAGCATCGAGTTACATTGGACTACATCTAGTAGTGGTTTGAGCATTGGATTACAGCTCTGGAGACAAGGTTTAAAATCCCTGCTTGGCCACGGAAAGCAACTGGGTGACCTTGTGCAAGTCACGCACTCTCACCCTCAGAGGAAAGCAAAGACAAAACTCCTTTGAACCAATCTTGCCAAGAACACTGCGACAGGTTGACCTTAGGACTTCCATGTCAGAATGACTTGAAGGTACGTAACAAAAACAACAAACAACAACAATGATGAGAAAAACATTTGCAAAGCCATAAATTGGCTACCATGATGGTAAAGAAAACATATTTAATTCTGCTTGGCTTGGAATTAAATTTCCATAACAATTGATTAATTAATTAATCATCCATATTATGACTGAGATTATACATCACAGGACTAGGTTTTATAATTTTACAAATTTATAGTTATATTGTAGAAATGCCACAGAACTTTGTTAGTGAATTGCAAAGATGTATACTGGCAAGAATGTTCCAGTACACATCAGATTATTCCAATACACATCTGGTGTTCCTGATGAGCATCGGGCACATCTGATAAACACTGAGCACACCTGTTGTGCTCTGGCACTTCTGGACTGGTGTCAGGACACACACTGGGAACGTACAGAGAGGCCCATTGCGAGTTGGGGCCATGTTGCATCAGTCACTCCACTGGCCATCATTGTGCAACTGAGACCTATATGTTGTAATATCACGGCAGCTCTTAGGTGAATATAGACATTGCAAAACAACTCAGTTCTATTTCCTGCACACATAAGTCCACTCATAAGCCATAGGCCCCATAATGAATCCCAGCTGATAACTTTTGGCAATATAATTTCTTGATGTTTTTTTAGCAAGGATGAATACAAAACCAAATCCTGTGGTCACTGGAGTTCTAATTGAATTGCTGACTCTAGTTCCCTCTGAGTTTTGCACATCTAGAACCATTATGGGTCCATAACATGCCAAGCATCACCTACTTTGTCAAGTATATTGTATCACTTTCTCTTCATTCCCATCACAATAAAGGAATCCTCTTGCAATTCCATATGATTGATTTAAATATAAAAAGGCCAAGCAACAGAAGGATGCACACAGGAGGCTGTGCGCCAATTCATGACAGGCTGTGAGTGCCCCTCATTACACATGAACTCTCCAAGATGCTCTGATATGACACTTCTTCTCTGTTAGCAAACAGATCTCTCTCTCTCTCTCTCTCTCTCACACACACACACACACAGAATTTCTTTTTCTCCCATCCTCCCCTTTCCCAAGTTGGCAGGCAGATAGCACCCTAACTAAAAGGATAAAAAGAATTGACTAAACATTATACTCTGCAGAACTGTGAAATTCTGGATTACCAGAGGCAACCTTTTAAAAAAAGATTAATTGGACGAGTTGGAAATAATGCCAAGCAGACGTACTGCTGCTCAGCTCAGTGCAAAATAGGAGCTAAGATCCCCCATTCCCACACCCTGCGCTGAAAAACCACTTTGGAGTTGATCAGACAAGGGAAATTGGAAGTATAATCCAATGGCAATCCGAACGCAATCATGGGGTTTAATGTTATTGCGTGATAGACAACAGCACGCAATTTCGGGCAATGGGAAGTCAGTCTGAATGCAATCATGAGGTTTCACGTTATTGCATGATAGTCAACCGCACGCAATTTCAGGCAATGGGAAGTCAGTCCGGACGCAATCATGGGGTTTCACGTTATTGCCATTTCGGGAAATGGCAAGCTATTTTCAGGCAATGGGGAGTCAGTTCAAATGCAATTCAAATTCACATAAATTCGCTGAACTAGCAAATTCACGTGAATGTGTTCTGGCCCCACTTTCTTTCACTCGAAATTAAGAGAAACTCCTCCCATGTGAGAAACTCCAGAGTATGACCTCAGCTCCCGTCATCCAATGTTCTGAAATATTTGAGCAGTAGTGGGCCCAGGAATGTCCATCTCTGGGTGCATCTCTGACTACTCCAAATACTGCCTGCCCCAAGCTGAGATCCTCCATGTCTTTCATTAAAATGCCCATCGTTCCCAGAAACCTTGCTCAGTATTCACGCTTGCTGGAAATGGCGACAATTGTTATAAAACTAACCTTTTGCCTGAGCAGAAGTAAAAAATAACAAAATACAAAATCCACCATACCTTTATTGGCCAGCCAGAAAATACAAAACACATAATACAAGCTTTTGAAGCTCCACTGAATTCTTCATCAGGCAAAAGATGCTTAAAAAATCATAGAGGAAGAAAGAGTGCCGGTATAGCCAACACAGCTACTACTGAGTATTAGCAAAAGTATGATTTCGTTGAAGGCTGGTTTGTATGTCCGCATGTCTATATACTGTGTCCCTTGGTATCCACTGGGATTTTGTTCCAAGACCCCTTGTGGATAACAAAATCCATGGATGCTCAAGTCCTGTTAAATACAATGGGCCAAAATTCATACACAAATCCCAAACATCTTTGATATACAATACACAACGACACCAGAGTTATATCTACTCATTTAATCTTAAAGTAGAGGATGAAAGAAAATATTGGAGAATGTTACTATACTTAATTACAGCTGTTAGAATAATAATAGCCAAAAAATGGGAAAATGAAGAACCCCGACTTTAGAAGAGTGGCAGTTTAAAACAGAAGAACTAAGAGAAATGGACAGACTAAGCTATCTTATTAACAACAAACCCAAAGATAAACTAGAAAAGGAATGGCTCCCAATTTTACAATATTGGGAAGACTCATTTGGAACCAGAAAAGAACTATTAGAATATTAAAACGATTAAAAATGCTGAGTTAAGGACAACGAATAGGGGAAGATAGGGCTACACCAAATTAAGATCAGAAAGAGGAGGAGAGTTCAGAATGGAAATGGAGGAAGGCAATATAAACAAGGGAATATGATCACTTTGAAGATAGATGGATATCAAACAGAACGAAGGAGTGTGAATTCTTGTGAAGAGCATTATGTAATAGACAGACAAGATATATAAGATTCATATACTTGGGGACGTAGCCAGGATTTTAGGAAGGGGGGGTCCAGACTAAGTGCCACCATTATAATGGGGCTTGGGCGCGGTGGCACAGCAGCATGCACCATTCATTTGTCTAATGGAAGGGGGGGTCCAGACCCCAAGAACCCCCCCCCCTTGGCTACGTCCCTGATATACTTAACATGAAACTAGGAAAGAATTAAGATGGACTTTAAGATAGGAAAACAAGGAGATGAATTAAATATAAGAGAATTTGAGTTAGAGTTAATAAACCTGTATAACAAACATACAGGGATAGAAGACAATTTGCTCGATGTACTTCGAATTTAATTCTGGAACTTCTTGGTCTGTATTCATTTTGCATATATTGTATTTTAAAATTTAATAAAACTTTAATAATAATTAAAAAATACAATGGCATAGCAAAATGGTGTCCCTTATATAAAGTAGCAAAATCAAGGTCTGCTATTTGGAATTTATACTTTTTTAAAAATATTTTCAAGCCGTGGATGCTTGAATCCGTGGATAAAAAAATCTTTGGGTAAGGTAGGGTGAGTGTACTGCAATACTGATGTCCATACAATTAGGATGGTGACAGACCTTGAATCATAGAATCATAGAGTCGCAAGAGACCGCAAGGGCCATCCAGTCCAACCCCATTCTGCCATGCAGGAATTCTCAATCAAAACAGCCCCCTTGACATATGGCCATCCAGCCTCTGTTTAAAGACCTCCAAGGAAGGAGACTCCACCACAATCTCCGAGGAGCCCTTACTTTCAGGAAGTTCCTCCTAATGTTGAGCTGGAATCTCTTTTCCTGCTGTTTGAATCCATTGCTCCATTGGGTCCTGTTTTTTGGAGCAGCAGAAAACAAGCTTGCTCCCTCCTCAACATGACATCCCTTCAAGTATTTAAACAGGGCTATCAAATCACCTCTTAACCTTCTCTTCTCCAGGCTAAACATACCCAGCAATTCCTTAAGTTGTTCCTCACAGGGCTCCATAGTTTCCAGACCCTTCTGCCAATGTATGCTAGTTGTGACTGGATGAGAGCGTAGTAAACTAGCAGGTGTAGTCCATGATGCACTACCACTCAGTCATGTAATTAGCTAATTAGGCCAGGTAATTGTGTTAGCCAATTAGCAAAGTATAACTGCCTTGTAAGTCTACTGGGTTGTGGGGAGCATTCTCTGTATATGCTCTCCATGCTGGTTGTAACCTTGCTGGTTATACTGTTCTCCATGCTGCTGCAGTAGTAAGGTAACATTGCCTGGATACAGACCACCCAAAAGGGCGGTCTTCCGCTGCCCTAGTTTGCTGCATGAGGGATCTGCAGTGGACAAACCGTGCGGCTCCCTCGCGCAGCAAAAAGAAGACACAAAAAGTGGATTCTTTTTCCGGCGTGGTTGTGACGCCGCAAGGCGCCAATGGCGCCCTTGCGGCATTACAAGGGCGCCAAGACGTGCCAACGCTAGGCATCCATCACATCAAAATGGTGGCGCCCGTATGTACAGGGCACCGCCATTTTGACGCCCTCGTCACGTGTGGGGGTGAGGGGCGTCTGAAAGCGCTGCCTCTCACACATGATGACGGTGCCCCATAGGGCCCGTCTGGAGAGCGCCATTGACATGCTGCTGAACTAGGAGTTTTTACTGTGCTTCAATTTTTGCTGCTACGTAATGTGCCGTTTGTACTGTTTTTTTTTTTTTTTGTTTTTTGCTTCAGTTTTGAGACTTCTGCTGAGTAAAGTCATTTTTGTTAAACACCTCCAAAACTCTGTTGTTGTTACTTTTTCCCTCAATATACACACCCCCAACACCTTCACCATTTTAGTCGCCCTCCTTGGACATGCTCCAGTTTTTCAATGTCCTTTTTGAATTGTGGTGCCAAGAACTAGACACAATATTCCATTTGGGGCCTAACCAGAGCAGAAAAGAATGGCACTATTATTATTATTATTATTATTATTATTATTATTATTATTACCTTTATTTATGAAGCCGCTGTAAATTTACACAGCGCTGTACATACACTCTGTTTGTTAGACGATGCCCTCGGGCTTACAATCTAAAAAGACATGACACAGAAGGAGAAGGGAGTGGTGGAGGGAAAGGGTAAGAGGTCCAGCAGTTCCTCTCTACCTGCAAGGCCTGGACCAAGGCAGATGGACTGGAGGGAGGGCGAGGCTTCATAATGGATGGTTAATCATTTTCCAGGGAAAATACATACTGTACTCCCAAGTAGGATAATACATATACAGTACATAGCAATACAGGAAATGGTTCAATAAACAGGCACCACAAGAACATCAAATAGTAAGCGACAATTATGCAATGCCTGGGAAGGCTTCTCTGAACAGGATGGTTTTCGACTCCGTTTTGAAGCTGGTTAAAGAAGTGATGGCTCTTGCTTTTGGAGGAAGAAGGTTCCAGGAGTGAGGGGCAGCGAGTAAAAAGGGGCGAATCCGGGATGGGGCAGAGGAAATCCTGGGCTGAGACAGCAGACCTTGACTACCAGAACGGAGGGCCCGAGTGGAAAGGTGAGGAGAAAGAAGGTCTGATAAGTAGGGAGGGGCCAGTCTATGGAGGGCTTTAAACGTGGACAGCAGGAGCTTATACTGAATGCGGAAAGGGAGAGGGAGCCAGTGAAGGGATGCCAACACAGGAGAGATGTGGTCAGAGCGGTGGGTGGAAGTGATAATGCGTGCAGCTGAATGCTGAACAGAGATTAAAGGACGGAAGTGAGAAAGAGGAAGCCCAGCCAGGAGGACATTACAGTAATCAAGTCGTGAGATCACTAGGGCATGGACCAGGATCTTGGCAGTAGAGGCGGAGAGATATGGTTGGATTTTGGCAATATTGTACAAAAAGAATCTACAAGCCTTGGTTGTGGTCAGGATCTGAGGGATACACGACAGAGAAGAGTCAAAGATAAAACCAAGACTGCGGGCTTGCTGGACTGGTTGAATAGAAATGTTGTCCACAGAGACAGAAAAGGAGTGTTGAAGGGTGGGCTTAGGAGGAAAGACAAGAAGCTCCGTCTTGGACATGTTGAGCTTCAAACGCCGATGGCACATCCACTGCGAGACAGCTGTGAGACAAGACGAAACTTGCTGTTCAAGCCTTGGAGAAAGGTCAGGGGCGGAAAGATACAGCTGGGTGTCAACGGCATACAGATGGTAGGAAAAGCCAAAAGAGCTGATGAGTTTTCCTAAGGACAGTGTGTAGAGAGAAAACAGAAGGGGACCCAGAAGAGAGCCCTGGGGAACTCCAAAAGGTAAGGGAACAGGAGAAGAAGTCTGACCTCCTGCAACTACTGCAAAAGATCGGCCAGACAAGTAAGATCTAAACCAGTCGAGAACAGAGTCTGAGAACCCAAGGACAGAAAGTATATCTACTAGAAGACAGTGATCAACGGTGTCAAAGGCTGCAGACAGATCAAGAAGGATGAGAACAGAGTAAAGGCCATTAGCCTTGGCCTGTAAAAGGTCATTCGAGATCTTGGTGAGAGCTGTCTCTGTAGAATGCCTTGGGCGGAAGCCAGACTGAAAGGGATCGAGGATGGAATTGGCTTCAAGAAACTCAAGACAGCGCGAATAGACAACCCGTTCCAAAACCTTAGAAAGAAAGGGAAGAAGAGAAATCGGACGATAGCTAGACAAGGAAGAGGGGTCAAGAGAAGGTTTTTTCAGAATTGGGGAAATGAGAGCATGTTTGAAGTCCGAGGGGAAGGAGCCTGTAGAGAGAGAGAGATTGAAGATATGGAGAAGCGAGGGCAGAAAAGAGGGAGCTATAGAGATTAGAAGACGAGTAGGAATTGGATCAAGAGAACAGTAATGGCACTATTACTTCCCTTGATCTAGACACTATACTTCCATTGATGCAGCCTAAAATTGCATTGGCCTTTTTAGCTGCCGCATCACACTGTTGACTCATGTTCAACTTGTGATCTACTTGGACTCCTAGATCCCTTTCACACGTAGTTTCATTCAGCCAGGTGTCACCCATCCTATATCTGTGCATTTCATTTTTCTGCCCTAAGTGCAGTACCTTACATTTCTCTGTGTTGAATTTCATTTTGTTAGCTTTGGCCTAGCTTTCTAGTCTATTCAGGTCATTTTGAATTTTGATCCTGTCCTCTGGTGTATTAGCTATTCCTCCTAATTTGGTCTCATCAGCAAATCTGATAAGTATGCTCCCAATTCTGTCATCCAGGTCATTTATAAAGATGTTGAATAACACTGGGCCCAGGACAGAGCCTTGTGGAACCCCACTGGTCACTTCTCTCCAGGATGAAAAGGAGCCATTGTTGAGACCTCTTTGGCTTTGGTCAGTCAACCAATTACAAATCCATGTAACAGTTGCCTTGTCTAGCCCACCTTTTACAAGCTTGTTTGCAAGAATGTCATGGGAAACCTTCTCAAAGGCCTTACTGAAATCAAGATATACTATATCCACAGCATTCCCTAAATCTAAAAAGCTGGTAATTTTATCAAAGAAAGAGATAAGGTTTGTCTGGCATGACTTCTTTCTCTGAAATCCATGTTGACTTTTTGGGATTATGGCATTGCTTTCTAGATGTTCACAGACTCTCTGTTTAATGATCTGCTTCAGAATCTTTCCTGGGATTGATGTCAGACTAACTGGAGGATAATTGTTGGGATCCTCTTTTTCCCCTTTTTGAAGATGGGGACAACGTTTGCCCTCCTTCAGTCTGCTGGGACTTCTCCTGTTCTCCAGGACTTCTCAAAGACTATTATTGCCAATGGATCCGATATTACATTTGCCAGTTCTTTTAATACCCTTGGATGTAGTTCATTTGGTCCTGGAGACTTAGGCAGGTTACAAACGGCCCTCAAGGGGCCGTTTTCCCCCCGCCGCCATTCGCTGCATAGGGAAGCCCCAGCTGCCAGACCGTGAGGCTTCCCCGCGCAGCAAAAAAGGAGCAGCGAAATGCCGCTCCTTTTTGGAACGCGGAAGTGGCGCCGCGAGGGGTGGAGTGCGTCCTCGCGACGTCACTTCCGCCGCGACACGTCTGGACGCACAGCGTCCAATACGTCAACATGGCAGCGCCCATGTGGTTGGGCACCGCAAAAAAGTACACGCTCCGCGCGTACTGGGAGGAAGGGCTGTCAGGAAGGTAAGAACCTTCCTAACCCTAATACGGCCCTTCCTAACCCTAGTACGCGCGGAGCGCGTACTTTATGGCGATTTGTAACCCGCCTTAAATTCATTTAGATTAACCAGATATTCCTGTACTTTCTCTTTACTTATTCTGTGCTGAAATTCCCCTATTCTCTCCTCTGATCCATTATCCTCAGGTTGAGCACCCTTTTCCTTTTCTGAGAAGACTGAGGCAAAGAAGGTATTGAGTAATTCTGCCTTTTCTCTGTCCCCTGTTAACATTTGGCCATCTTCTCGACACAGTGGCCCTACCGTTTCCTTCTTCTTCCTTTTGCTGTGGACATATCCAAAAAAGCCCTTTTTATTGTTCTTAACCTCTCTAGCAAGCCTGAGTTCATTCTGCGCTTTCATTTTTCTGACTTTAGCCCTACACATGTTCGCTATTTGTTTGAAGCAGTGGCTAAGAAAGCCAATGTTATTCTAGGCTCCATCAATGGTGTCTAGACTTAAGGAAATAATAGTCTCACTCTGTTCTGCTTTGGTCAGGCCTCACCTGGAATACTGTGTCCAGTTTTGAGCACCACAATTCAAAAAGGGCGTTGAGAAGCTGGAGCATGTCCAGAGGAGGGTGACCAAAATGGTGAAGGGTCTGGAAACTATGTCCTATGAGGAAAGTCTTAGGGAGCTGGGGATGTGTAGCCTGGAGAAAAGAAGGTTAAGAGGTGATATGATAGCCCTGTTTAAATATTTCTAAAGGTGTCATATTGATGCTGGAGCAAGCTTTCTGTGGCATCATAAAATAGGACCCAGAGCAATGGATTCAAACTACGGGAGAGGAAATTACACTTCAACATTAGCAAGAACTTCCTGAAAGTAAGAGTTGTTTGACAGAGGAGCAAACTCCCTTGGAGAGTGGTGGAGTCTCCTTCTTTGGAGGTTTTTAAACAGAGGCTGGATATTTACAAATTTTTTTTGAACTTTTTCGTAAATTGATTTGATAATAAAATAAAAACAAATAAACAGAGGTTGGATGGCCATCTGCCAGTGGTGCTCTGATTGTATGTTCCTGCATGGCAGAATGGGGTTGGACTGGATGGCCCTCGAGGTCTCTTTCAGCTTTATGATTCTGTGATTCAAGTCAAGCTGCTGAGAAGGCTTTGGGCAATTAAAAGCAGGGGTCAGTTCTGTGTGTACCAGTTCTGAGAAACAGAAACCCAAAATGCAAGGTCCAAATGGAATTTTATTTATAACAGCAAAAGTGAAATAAACTTTCACACAAAAATACACATTCACACACACATACAAGAACTAATGATGCCAAAGCTGGTAGCAGATAGTGATTTGTAGGATTGCAAAGGATGATACCGTACCTGATAAAAGAAGCAAAGGCGCTGTACAGACCGGCACTTTGCGCCGGCCTGCATACATACGAGAGTTGCCTCAGGGCGTCCTTTCCAGACACCCAGCATCCCTAGTACATTGTAATGGCAGCGCCCTTTCTAGATGCGTGCTGCCATTACAAGGTCACAGCCGCACCGCCTCCAAACAGAGTGGGGCGGACGTGATGTCCTGGTGCTGCGGAAGGGTGCCTGTGGCGCCCTTTCCGCGGTGCCAGAAGGAGCTCCATTTTGAGCTCCTTCCTGGGTTTGTGTCACTGGCACAGCTGAGTGGCCCCTTTCTCTTGTTCCACGCCTCTGTTGGGGTGTCCTTGGGGCTTGAAGCCCCAAGGACACCCCTTTCCAGGCTGCAGGGAAGTGGCCTTTTGCCTCTTTCCTGCGGCCTTTTGCCGCTTTCCCATGGCCTGGAAAAGTGGCGGATCAGAGTCTCAGGGCTGCCGCTGTGCAGCTGAGGGCCCAATCCACCGCAGAAAGGGGCGGTCTGTACACCACCAAAGTTTCCAGTCAGGGGGTTCTGGGAAGTGAAATGGTGCAGCAGTTGCCAGCAAAACAAGAACAAATTCATAGTACCTGAGCAGGTTTGCTCATAGGCCAAATTGTATCCCAGGGCAGTTTTGGGATTAACGTGAAGGCAAGAATAGAACTGGAAGTCCGGAAATGGCTGGACAACCACCATGAATGCTCCTTGCTCACTGCCAGAGGGGGGCAATCTTTGACTTCTGTTCACACTCAAGGTTTAAACCATCATCACATCATCCCCCACCATCACACCAGTGAAGGGATTATGCAGATTCTGATCTTAATTTACCTATCCTGGCTAAATGCCCTGGCTTCCCCCATGCTAGGCCATAAGGATCTCCAAATAGGGTCCTTATATATGGCATGGCTAGTTTTCTGCACTGGAGTGCCCTCTTGGCTTTCTGACTGAAACATCGCTTTAATACCAAATTGATATCAGAAAGGGGCATAGATGGAAGCTAGACCTTGAGATAACATCTCCTCCCTCTTTCCCTGTTTGTCCTCCCTTTAACTGCAATCAAAGTGCAGAAATAGTTTGTATTCATTTCACTCAGCATAGGAGAGATGAAAGGGTCCGAATATTGGTTTTGTTTTTTTTTCCAGTAGGCTCAGGCAAAAATAAACCGCTACAACCTCTCCTAACTTGTGCATTCTACCTTATTAATAGTGTTTGCCATTTTGCCAAACTCTGAAGTTGTTTGGCCAGATATGTCCCAGTTTTCATCAGTGAAATGTTGGAGGGTATGACACAGGCCTTGTGTTCTGAATGTGAAAAGTGGGTCAGGCATAGATGAATAATTCCCCTTCTTCCCCTCCCTCCTCCTCCCACTCCCCACATATTTTTTGATGTTATTTCTCAGTCATTTCCTGCTGGTTTCCTCCCCAACTGAGGAGACGGAGATTCTTTCTTACTTCTCTGCCTCTGAGCATCCAAGCTCTCAAGTTTATTCCAAGACTCAGGCACAACGCGTACTCAGTCTGCCTCCTTCCATGTGCCATCCCTGGGATGCCATGCCACTCATAAATAAATAAGGGGGAGAAAGTTCTTAATCTTAATTCGAAAGCTCCTGGTATCACAATGCTGGCTCACAAAAGCCATCTTATTAGCCCCAAGTGCAAAATGCTGCCTTTTCTTGCAGAAGCTCATTAATTGCAGGTCACCATTCAACAAGAAAGATGAGGCACTTGAGTTCTTCAGGCCCTCATTAGCCACAGAGCTGAACAGTATGTGTGAAATTAACAGTCACCTGAGTACCTCTATAATTTCATAATTATTAGGCCTAATGGGTTAGTCTATGCCAAATGGCTTTAACTCCTGCTTGGCTGGTTTGGGAACTGACACACTAGCTGCGGAGCTGACTGTACTCTAGTGGGCTTTGCTAGAGAGTGGATTTTTATTTATTTCTGTTCTTTTTGCATGAAAATTCTATACTCACTCAATCCCTCTTAAGAGTATTGTATATTGTTTGCATTTTTAACATATGTTGAGTTTTTAATTATTCATAAACTGAGCGCCAAAGAAACAGATACCCTCGGATCCTGGGGAGCGTGGGTGAAAAGAGCTTTCCACAGAGGGAATTTAATTGGCTTGGAAATGTGTTTGCATTTGTGGGTGTGTGTGGCTGTCTGTCTGCACATATGTGTGCAAGTTGTGCCTTTGGTTTCTCTTCTCTTGGCTGATTTTATTGCAGGTACACACTTTTCTGTGTCCTATTTCCCCCAGCCCCTCTTTACCATAGGCTTAAACAACAAACTAATTGATGTAATTCCATCTCTGACCTAAGTCTCTTTAGCAAGAAGCTTCATCCTGGGATTTTACATGAAATAGGCTTCAAAACATCAGCTGAGGAGTTCACATTCATTAGCAGGTTATTGCCTGCTGTGTACCAAATACAATGATGGTCCATTAAAAATATTCCTATATTGACTGAATGTCTGTAATACTATAGAAGAAGTTAGGTAATTTGGAGGTTGAGGTGGTGCTTTTAAAGTAGTAATCTTTATTATTTCACTTATTTCAAAATGTATAAGCCACCACTGGAGAGCCAATGTGGCGTAGTGCTTGGAGTGTTGAACTACGACTCTGAAGACCAGGGTGTAGTTCCCTGCTTGGCTATGAAACACACAGAGGGACCTCAGGCACGTCCCATGCTCTCATCCTCAAGTGGAGGCAATGGCAAACCTCTTCCAAACCCCATGATAGGATCACCTGAGAGTCATTTTAAGTCGGAAACAACTTGAAGGCATATAATGACAGCAGGCCACGGCCATGTTTAGAGCACCCTCTGCTCATTCTACTATGTGGGTGAGGGTAGATCTCTTCCCCCAAAATATCCCTTGATGGCGTTTTTGTGGGTTTTCGGGCTCTGTGGTCATGTTCTAGAAGAGTTTCTTCCTAACGTTTCGCTAGCATCTGTGGCTGGCATTTTCAGAGAATGCTTGCCTGGAAAGGACTTGGGTATATACAGTATATTGTGTGACCTGAAGATGCCAGCCACAGATGCTGGTGAAAGGTCAGGAAGAAACTCTTCTAAAACATGGCCACAGAGACTGAAAAACCCACAAAAAAACTATGGATGCCGACCATGAAGGCCTTTGACTTCCGTGATGGCACTTCTGTACACACCACTAAATCTCCCCCAGTTCTATAGTCTGGATCCAACTTATTAAACTAAACTTTGTAGAACTGCATTTGTTCATATCAATCAATCAAGTTACTCTTTTAATTGTTTTTTTTTTTCCCTTTTCAGTTTATGCAAGTTTATGTTACCACCTTCTTTCTCTTACAGGACTTCTACGTTGTATAAATAAAGCGGTTTGACACCACTTTAATTGTGATGGCTCCATCCAATGGAATCCTGGAATGCTGGAGTCCGGCGAGGCATTCAGCCTGGTCTGGCAGAGAGGTATAGTGCCTCACCAAACCATCAAACCCTTTTAATTATATGCTTGGGAGTAAATAAGTACTGTAGGTTATGTACATATTAGTATTTATGATGTTTCTGTCCTACCTTTCTTCCACAGAACTCAAGGCAGCATCAGTTTCTCAAAAGGACTCTCATATAGACATGGAAGAGACAGGGGTTGGGGAGGTGTAACTCTCCAGAAATTGTTATAGTGAAAGTCTCATCACCCGTCACCATAAACTGTGCTAGGTCAGACTGATGGAAATTGTGATCTAACAATGTCCAGAGGTCCACATATACCCTAGGCTGGAGTAGACCAAGATCGGTTTAGCTACATCAAGTAAGCATAGCATATACTTGAAGGGATGTCATATTGAGGAGGGAACAAGCTTGTTTTCTGCTGCTCCAGAGAATAGGACCCGGAGCAATGGATGCAAGCTACAGGAAAAGAGAGTCCAGCTCAACATTAGGAGGAACTTCCTGACAGTAAGGGCTGTCCGACAGTTGAACACATTCCTTCCTCGGAGTGTAGTGGAGTCTCCTTCCTCTGCGGTCTTTAAGCAGAGGCTGGATAGCCATCTGTCAGGAATGCTTTGATTTAGATTTCCTCCACGGCAGAATGGGGTTGGACTGGATGGCCCTTGCGGTCTCTTCCAACTCTATGATTCTATGATTTTACCTTCTACCACAAGAAGCCACCACTACCATGGGGGGAAAAGCCAAGTGCCCCTGGCCCTGCTTCCCAATAGCAGTGGCAATTCCTCTTGAGGAGCCATGACACTATGGGGAACAAGAAGACCAAGCGTCCCTGGTCTTGCTTCCCATGATGATGCTGGCAGTCACCTCATGAAGAGACCACCACCTCCACCTCAGCAAAGGAGAAGGGGTGAGCACAGCCTTTTCCCCAAGCTCCTGGCAGCCCCACCCTCTGTACCAGGCGACACAGGGAGATAGCAATGGCACTGGTTGTCCCACTTTCTCAGATGCTTTAAAATGTCCTGGTTTCTTTTTCTTCCTCCCATCTTGATCTTTTGTCCTCTGCTTACTTCAACTGCTGCAAAGTTCAAAAAGAAACAAGTAGCTTTTACAAAGTTGACTATGGGGAGGAGAAAAGGGAATGCAGTCTTGCCCTTCCCAGTAGGCTACTTTGTTGATGATGTTTTGTCTTTTTTAAGGCTTTTTTTAAAGTCTTTCCTTCAACGCAATACATGAATTCTTTGCTTAAAATAGTAATTTAATAAATTTGCTCACATTGGCGGGGCACAAACCACCAGAAAGGGGTGGCCGGGAGCCACCTCTCTTTTCCACATAGCCATGCCACAGCAACCAAGTTGCACAATGCGGCTATGCGAGAAAAAAAGGAACGCTAAAAAGCTACTCCTTTTTGCGCTGCCGCAAATAGCTGGCAGCAGCATGAGCATGTCGCTGCTGCGCGGCTCCATCTGGAGGCCGCGCAGCAGTGACGTCATTGCTACGCATGCCATCTATTTGGTACCGTGCAGAGAGGATACCCTCGTCATGTGCGAGGGGCAAGGGGCGTCCTTTTTGGCCCATCTGTACTGGGTCATTATTAACTTTTGTTCTCTTGCCTTGCCGTGTCCTTTCAACCACGGTCTGATATTGCTCAGCTACACATATCATGGAAAACACATTCCAACTTGAGATCAAAGGTCACGATTTTATTTAAAAAGGAAACAAAAAAAAACCTTTTATTTATTTCAGTTTCACAAAGAATGCTAAATCATCATCAACAACAAAATGTTCAAACAGGCTTAGGATATGAGTTAATAGGAAAACACTTGTAAGAGGGTAGTTATTGGGGTGGTTTTGTGCAATTAGAATGATCACAAAGGTTCACTGAGGTCCAAAGCAGATGGTTCCAGTCCCAATCCGGGCTGCTGCCATAGTCCTGAACTGAGCCACCAGAAAGAGTGGGTTATATACACTCCTTTTTGGCCTTGTCCTTCATCCTTAGCATGGCCTCGGTGGGGCTTTCAGCCATGTTTGGGGCATGTGTCATCAGAACGCCATGCCCCCAATGTGGCCCAAAGCCAGCACTTTTTACCTGTGTGTTTTGGGCCTGGAGGAGCCTTTCATGATGAGATCCGGTTCAAGCAGAAAGCATCTATCTATGTCAGCAGTTCCTAAAAGTTGTCTGAGCAAATGTGAGGTAGCGGTAACATAATGAATAAGATTTCACCTGTCCTCATAAAAGGAGTGTGATTTCTTTGGTTCTTTACCAGAACTGATGGTGCAGGAAAGCTTTTCAAGTAATCATGGATTCAAAGCTCTAGTCCACCATTTTTCTAGAGTTAAATCTCCTGTCTCCCAGTGGGCAGCTATTTCCATTCTTGCAGCAGCCAAAAGTAATGTGATAAATGTCTATGTTTCATAGTACTGTTTTCTTTGATATACAAATAGAGTAACAAAAGTGCAGGACAAAATTTGATGGTTTGTTAGGTGATAAGTGTCCATTTTTTAAAAAAAAATTAGGAGAGGGAGATAGGAGCCAGTCTGTTTGCAACCCCTCCAGCAAGATGCTACGACATTTTAAGTAATATTTGATTATTGGAGAGGAGTTAAACACCATCTGTGAATTAAGTATTCCTCTCTTGTATTAGCTGATCTGGACTTATAAGAGCGAAAGACCAAATATGGAAGCAATTTTACTCAATGACATTCACCCCAAGGTCCATTATGGGGAAAAGGCCATTCCCATATGTGGTCTCTACTAATATTCTATACACGATTGCAGCCTCTTCTTTATTTTGTGAATGATTGTCAATGTATAGTGACCCATAGGGAGTTACTGGATGTGGAATTTCTTCTTTCACTGCTAACTGAGTGGCAAAAGAGTAACTTGGTGGATTTGAAACCATGTAGTTTTAATCTGTTGCAGTTGAATGAAAAGTGATTCCTTAGTTTTAGGTTTTGCACCCATAAACGGGTCTTGAGTGTGGTATAATCTTTGATCTCTCCATTCTTTGAATTGATTAAAATGATCTGGTGTATGAAAACTTGGATGGAGTAAGAAAGGCCTCAAAGGGGAGGGATCACGAGCCAAAACATGTCTCCAGTTTTTCCATATAGTTAATGAATGACAGAGAAATGGGTTTTGTAAATCTGTGAGTGGTTTTCTTGAGATTGTGGAAAAGATGAGATTGCGTTTGGATGAGGCAGACTTTGGAGTTTAGCGCAGAGCTAATTAATCTGGTTGACCTTGCCTGGTTCCAATCCTCTTCCAGGATGCAGTCAGATATTATCATAAGCGTTTTGCCGCTGTTGCTGCCTCCCACCTAAAACCTGCCTAAATCCCAGCTAGAATCTGAGCTCAGTTGGTGGATTTGCAAAGCCGGGAAGCAGTGTGATGGAGCGGCTTTAAAGAACTGGCTAGTTTGGGGTGAATGGCAGCATGATAGCTGATTGCAGGCAACTGACAGCACAGGAGGAGCAGAAACCCAAGACAGCTGTGTTGAGGGAATTTAAGAAACATGGAGTCAGGAGTAACCATTGAGTTGATGTAGTTGTTCGGTTAGTGGAGTTAATCTTATCAGGTTTGGATGGTGTTTATACTTAGAGAGAGAATGCAAGATAAAAAGCAGTTAACAGCAGGTCACCGGTTTGATTCCCCCCCCCTTTCTTTCTGTACTTTCTTTCTGTTACGTTTCTCGATAAAAGTTACTTTTTGTTTTACAGTTCGTGACTCTGACTGCAGTGATTATTATAAACTGTAAAGAAAAACAAACACTCTACCTAAACTAAGGCTTCAGCCTTTGCTAAAGAAACAAACACATTTAAAAATATCAAAAATATCAAAGTCAAGCCTGTTAGGGTCTAGCTTTAAATTAGCAAAGTAGCAGAAGTGTGCTCTTGTCTAACTATGGGGCTTGACAGACTGCCCAAAAACGGCGGACTAGAGGTTCCCGTTTTAACTCCGGAGGGATGCCGCAGCAGCCAAACCACGCAGCATCCCTCTGGAGTAAAAAGAACCTATGAAAAGCAGGTTCTTTTTGTGGAGCGCTCTGCATGCCATGACCGCGCCTGCCGCGCGTCCATGACATAAGTGTGGCACCAGGGAGTGTGGACGTCGCTCCGCACTTGCATCATGCATGCGCCATGTAAAAATGATGCCGTCCATACATGCTAGGGTTCTGGAGTGTGCAGATGCTGCATGCTCCGGAACCTTAGAACTCCGGAACCGGCGGTCTGTACTGGGCCTATGCTACCCTAAGAACTGAGACTGACTCCAAAAACAACACAAGTAGCTTGTAGTTCAAAACAAAAGTTTATTAATGGCTTTCATCTATATATACATAGAGGCTATATCTTAATATACTTAGTGAATAGTTCGGTTGAAAAGAAATCTTTATTGTACCATCTTTCCAAAGAAAGTTGAGAGAGGAGGGAATGGAAAACATGCAGCTCAGGTGAAAATCTTTAGAAAAATCTGTTAGACCCAAAGGGGAAGTGAGCTAAATCACATGGATAGTTTGAATGAGAAAGAGAGGAGAGTTTGCATGCAGAAAATCCCTATCTATCTAAAGAGGGGGAAACAGAATGCAAAACTCTTCCCACAAAACAGTGAACTGGTTCATGGGCACATTTGCTACCCTTGTCCTTAAACAGTTAAAGATAGGGTTAATGGGGTAAAAGCAGGGCAAGTGTTAGTGATAGAGGGCCTTCTGAGGTGGAAGGTAAAAGAACCTAAAGCCACTTTGGGTCACCTTGAGGCATGCTGTCAAATGATGCACGCATCCCAAGAGTCCGGAAGCCGCACCAAAGCTTTGACTGGAGGTCCTTAGGACTGGAGCGTGGGTTTGGCGCAGCTTCTGGACTCTGAAGACTCACACATCATTCAAACAGCACACCCCAAAGTGACCCAAAACAGCTCCACTTTGGCCTGTCTGTATGGGGCCAAAGGCCCCATTGATGCCAATGAATTTTCCAATACTATCACATCATTTTCAGCAAATGCTCTCAATTTTATTGAGTCCTGAATTAATTAATTAATTAATTAATTAATAATACTACCAATTGGCTCTAAGCCTAAAATGGAACACAACAGTGCTACCCTTCCAAACCTGGCTCCCCCCAGATAAACTGAAGTACAGTTCCCCAAGCCAATAACTTTTCTGGATGGAGATGATAGAAATTGTTATCCAGCCCCATTTGAAGTACAGCATGTTGGGGGAGGCTGGATTAGTGCAAAGCTTCTCTTAGGGACTTTGGGAATTGTAGTCCAAAGCAATAACTTTTTATAAGTTGTGGGCTAATATATGAAATTCTACCAGGGATAGGTGGAGCTGGGTGTCAAGAGATGCTAATGCCTTCCTGGGCTGCTTTCCCCCTCCTTCAGTTCACTGCTGGGAGAGATCAAGGCAGGCAGAAAGAAGCCTCTCTCTTTCCACACTTAGGTGCCTGAGAAATGCTCCTTGAATGATATTTCACCTTACCTCTCCTTGCCACATCTGTCAGCTTCTGCTAATTAACTGAGTTTGCTATCACCTTCCATGGTGATATGAAGGAGAGAAAAAGGGGGGGATCGCAGAAGGGGGGGGAAGGGAGGCAAAAGGATTTTACAATTATAAATGATGTCTGGCAGAGTACGGTACCATATAATGCATTATAAGCACTTAAAAGGCTAACCCATTCTGTCTTCTTTCTTTGGCATAAATAATGGACTTTTTATGAATAAATCATGCAGCCAAGGTCTCTGAAAATAGCAGGAACCTGAAGTATAATGTCTCCAACTGCTTTTTAAAAATTATTATTATTTTGCTAGGACAGCAGAGAACTCAAGCAATCCACTTCATCACGGGTGGCTGATATAGCCAGGAAAGTTCAAGATGCAGTAATGAAATGGGGAGACAGAGTTTGGGGATGGAGGGGCACGGGTGGAGAAAGGTATTCCCCATTGCCAAAGTCTTGATTGAGCAAAGCTCTTGCAAAAGTAACATAATGGACTCTTCAGAGAGGAGCATTTTTCTCCCCCTGCTCTGTGCATAAAACAAAGCCTGCTTCATGACTCGCTGCAAGAGGCAAGGCTGCTAGCAACTTTCAAGTGTGGCTGTTTCATCCGTGGCACTCTGCTTTTAATGAAGGCTTTTCAGTGGTGCCTGGAAGTAGAAAGAGGAGGAGGAGAGCAGGGAATGGAAAGAAGCTCAAAAGCAGATGTGCCTCAGGGGAGTTTATCACACGGGAGGAATTTCTCTGAATTTCGAATGAAAAGACAGTGGGGCCGGAACACATTCACATGAATTCTCTAGTTCAGCGAATTTACGTGAATTCGAATTGCATTCGAACTGACTCCCCATTGCCTGAAAATAGCTTCCCATTGCCCGAAACTGTGTGTGATCACCTCTCACGCAATAACGTGAAACTCCATGATTGCGTTCAGACTGACTTCTCATTGACCGAAATTGCATGTGGTAGTCTATCACACAATAATGTTAAACCCCATGATTGCGTTCGGATTGCCATTGGATTATACTTCCAATTTCCCTTGTCTGATAACATCCAGAGACAGCACTGGGGCAGAGTCGTATCCTTCCAGGCCAACAGAAGCAGCAGACCACAGTGTCAAAGGTTGGACATACAAGTAGGTCTGCCATTTGCACACACTGAGGGGAGGAAGAGACATGACTCAGGATAGGGAACAATTTTCATCCATCCTAGCTTTTCACGCGGAAATGGTATTTTTATAGGGTTTTTTTTTTTGTGTGTGTGTGCATTTTTCACGCTATGAAGCCATGTTCTGGAAGAGTTTATTCCTGACATTTCACTAGCATCTTCGGAGAATGCTAGCATGGAAGTGAGTGGGGTATATATACTGTGTGACCCTTTGTTGAGAGGAAGGGATTTACATGTTAATCTGTGTGTTGGTCTGCTGTGGAATGGCAAGGCAAGTCTATTTAATGAGTGATCCATTGTCTGCTGGGAAACCCCCTGACTCTGAGTGGTTTTCATTTGCACTCACTGGGTCTTGATTTGGTGTTTTTCAGGACTGGGAGCCAAACTTTGTTTACTTTTAGTGTTTCTTCTTTCCTGTTGAAGTTATCTAGGTGTTGTGGATTTCAATGGCTTCTCTGTGCATTCTGACCTGATAGTTGTTGGGATGGTCCAGAATTTCAGTTTTTTCCATTTAACAACAGACCAACACAACGATTAATGTGTAAATCACTTCCTCTCAACCAACGGTCACATAGTATATATACCCCACTCACTTTCATGCCAACATTCCCTGAAGATGCCAGCCACAGATACTGGTGAAACGTCACAGAATCGTAGGGTTAGAAGAGACCACAAAGGCCATTCAGTCCAACCCCATTCTGCCATGCAGGAACTCTAAGAGTCAGGAATAAACTCTTCCAGAAGACAGCCACATAGTACAAAAAAATCGCAAAAAACTATGGATGCCAGACATGAAAGCTTGTGACTTCATTTTGGAAATGGTATTTTTACTGAAGTCTAAATCTTACATCTCTTCTTCTTCCCTGATTAGTATGGAGATTATCACACTAGGGCCGGAGAGAGGGCTCTTCTTCTTCAGGCTAGCCCTGATGGAGCTGGGCCTGCCTGGTCACTCCCTCTCAGGTCGAAAGATGACAGTTAAGGAGGGAGGAGCCTCTTTCTTCAGGCTAGCCCTGATGGAGCTGGGCCAGCCTATTCTCTCCCTCACATGCCGAAAGATGATAGTTAAGGAGGGAGGAGCCTCTTTCTTCAGGCTAGCCCTGATGGAGCTGGGCCAGCCTACTCTCTCCCTCATAGGCCGAAGGATGACAGCTATCACACCGGTACATACCATGCGATACAACAATTGGAACTGGGACCTTTGTGCATGCTCAGTGGGGCTCTGAATGCATTGTGAACCTTTGCACTTGCGGAGTGAAGAAGGGGGCCACTTCCTGGTTCCACTTTCACATGAATGCTAGCTTCACGTGGATGATAGGGAATGCCACCTATCCCTACATGCCCTCTGCTTCATCTGAATGTTTCACGGCAAAATTATTATTTTCTTTATTATTATTATTATTATTATTATGCAGTGAAAGAAATTTGGAGGAGTGCAAAAATGATCCGGTTTCCCTTATTCTCCATGCTCCCTAAAATACCACCTCCCTGAAACCAATCCAATCTCCTTCCCTTTGTAACAGTTGCCTTCTCTTAGGATGCATCTGCACTGGGGAAATAATCCGGTTTGACTCCACTTTAACTGTCCTGGCTCAGTGCTATGAAATTCTGGGAGTTGGAGTTTGTTGCTTCCCCCAGCCTCCGTTGCTCCCATCTCTCCCCCAGCCTCCTGATTCATTCCCTTAATCCCTGTCAGCTACATCCAAACATGCCCTCCATTCTTGAAGGAGCACTGGAAGCAAATGGGGCAAAATTGCAGCGCAGCATCATGGGAAATGTGGGACCTTGGAGGTTTGGGGGGGGTGTACCAGGACAGAAGCAAAGTTGCATTCTACACCAGACCAATTTGTATTGAAATCGAAGTGAGCTTGGAAACAATTTTGGTGAATTCGCTTGTTACCGAATTCACAAAAATCAAGAGTCACTTTGGATTGACTGCGGAGGCGCCTCAGAACGACCTCCATAGAAAGCAATCACATGAGATAATACATCACATTTTAGTGTGAATCCACTTGGTTGGACCCACAGTGGCTTTGGATCAGAGCTGCAAAACCCTCCCTGTGATAAGGGCCTATGTGAACTCTTGAGCTTCCCCATGCTGAGACAGTTGGGTCTCCTTCTATGGTCACAGATGCCCATCTATGTATAACTAGTTTCCTGCAAAGGGGGGGGCCTTCTCAGCCTAAAACATCCCTTCTGATATCAACTGGATGTTGAAAAAGAGGAGGGGTGCAGAAGGCCAGATCTTGGGGAAACAAATGCTAACCTATTCAATGACATCTTTTGACATTTCAGGATCTTGTCTAGTTCCTTCATAGCTGTCCTTCCAAGCCTTAGTTTTCCTCTGATTTCTTCACTCCATTCTGATTACTGACTGAACCAAGGTATTGAAAATCTTTAACTTTTTCATTGTCCATTCCCAGTGTCCACTTTAGGTAAAGGTATTCCCCACTGACAAGGTTGTCAAGTCATAGGGGAACCACAGAGTAGTCTCTGACAATGCTGGCTTAGTAATGGACATGAATGGAATGTCTGCGATGTCTCTACACAAATACACAGAGCATGGGAAATAAGCAAGATGAACTCGAACTCCTAGTACAACAAAGCAAATATGATATAATAGGCATCACTGAAACCTGGTGGGATGAGTCTCATGATTGGAATGTGGAAATAGAGGGGTATAACCTTTTTAAGAGAAACAGGCCAAACAGGAAAGGAGGAAGAATAGCACTATATGTCAGAGATATTTACACCAGTGAAGAGATCCAGGACATCAATCCTGGAAGCCAAGTTGAGAGCGTCTGGATAAGAATTAAAGGGGAGGGAAACAACAAGGATGTTATGGTGGGAGTCTACTACAGACCCCCAAATCAGACTGAGGAATTGGATGATGCCTTTCTAGAACAGATGACTACACACTCAGAAAGGAGAGATGTAGTAGTGATGGGTGACTTCAACTATCCTGATATTCGCTGTAGGTTAAACTCAGCCAAAACTTTAAGGCCTAGCAAATTCATCACTTGGCTCAAAAATAATCTCTTTATACAAAAGGTGGAAAGGGCAACAAGAGGATCAGCTATTTTAGATCTGATCCTAACCAACAAATCAGGTGCAAGTAGTGGGATCCTTAGGTGGAAGTGACCATGTTCTCCTGGAGTTTGTTATACAATGGAAAGGAGAAGCCAGGCATAGTCAGACACACATTCTAGACTTTAGGAGAGCTGATTTCAGTAAACGTAGAGAAGCATTGAGAGTGATCCCATGGTCAGAAATACTAAAAGAGAAGGGAGTTCAGGACGGATGGGAGTTTCTGAAAAGGGAGATATTGAAGGCACAGTTTCAAAGTTCCAAATATGAAGAAAAATGGGAGGTGTCTCAAGAAACCAGGATGGATGACTAAGGAACTTTCAACTGAGCTAAATTTTAAATGGAAAATGGACACCATAGTTCAAAAAGGATGTTGACAAGCTGGAGCATGTCCAGAGGAGGGCCACCAAAATGGTAAAGGGTTTGGAAACCATGCCTTATGAGGAACAACTGAGGGAGCTGGAGAAGAGAAGGTTAAGAGGTGATATGATAGCCCTGACAGTAAGGGCTGTTCGACAGTGGAACACACTCCTTCCTCGGAGATTGTGGTGGAGTCTCCTTCTTTGGAGGTCTTTAAACAGAGGTTAGATGGACATCTATTGGGGATGCTTTGATTGTGATTTCCTGCATGGCAGAATGAGGTTGGACTGGAAGGCCATTGTGGTCTCTTCCAACTCTGTGATTCTGTGAAGATAACCAAAACCTACCTCATGATTTTAACAGGAAACACACACACACACACACCAGTTTTCCTATCTGTGGAAGGGATCAGGAAGGAAACAACATCTTTCCACCTTATCACAGTCACCCAATTCAAAAGCACCAAGAGCAAAAGGAGGGGAAGGTGAATCCCATTAAAGGGGGGAGGCAGAACTGAGCCCCTCTTGTGCTTCTTCTATGCCATCAGTTGTCCTGCTTGCTTCAGTCACTTGCTTTCTCTTCTACCTGCTTCCATACCTCACCTGGCATCCTCACAATGCCTTTCTCCCTTGCTTCTTACAGGCTGCTGCTGGTACCACTTACACTGTTGGTTACCCTTTTCTTCTACTTCCTCCCTCACTTCATCACTCATCTCCCTCACTCATCATATCACATCGACTCTCTCACCTCATAATATTCCTTTTCTTTCTTCCTTGTACATGTCCTTTATTCTCTCTTTCCTTGCGCCAGAAAGGCAGATGCAGATCTCTTTCTCATAGAAAAAAATTCACAGAAGAGTTCCTTCACCTTGTGTCCATATCTAAACTCCCACAAGAGCAAGATACTGAACTTAAAAGAAAAGAAATCCTGGAGTCTGGGCCAGATGGTCTTTCAAATAGCACCAGATGGCATGCCTAGAATCTGGGAAAATCTCAGAGTCACCTGTTTTTACTACCCTCTTAGAATCATGGAATCATAGAGTTGAAAGAGGCCACAAGGGCCATCCAGTCCAATCCCTTGCCATGCAGGAACTCCCAATCAAAGCATCCCCGACAGATGGCCATCCAGCCTCTGTGTTCCACTGTCAAACAGCCCTTACTGTCAGGAAATTCTTCTTAATGATGAGGTGGAATCTCTTTTCCTGTAGCTTTCATCCATTATTCCGTGTCCTATTCACTGGAGCAGCCGAAAACAAACTTGTTCCATACTCAATATGACACCCCTTCAAATATTTAAACCAGGCTATCATATCACCTCTTCTCCAGGCTAAACATACCCAGCTCCCTAAGTCTCTTCTCTTAAGGCTTGGTTTCCAGACCCTTCACTATTTTGGTCACCCTCCTCTGGACATGCTCTTCCCGATAGGCTGGGAGGAGAGCAAAACAATGTCTCCACCTTTAGCAAAGCACTGCTATCACTGGTCAACACCACTCAGTGTTGACCAAGTGATGTGTTTCTTCCAAGCCCATTCACTGGAAGGCCCAAAGGTTTGTAAGACATTTATTATGTGATGCAGGGAATGATTGCAGATGCAGGATTTGTCATAATGTCTGACCTGAGTGATTGGGATCTAAAATTGCCCTAATCTAATGAAATGTTAGAGAGTCAGCATTGTATAATGGTTTTAATGTTGGACTACACTTCTGGAGACCACTTGGACAAATCACACACTCTCAGCCTCAGGGAAGGCTGTGGCAAATGTCCTTTGAGCAAAACATGCCAAGAAAATATCCTGGTAGGGCTGCTATAAACTGGAAATGACTTAAAGGCACACAATAACAACAATAACAATAATAACAATTTCCCCAATGAGAAAGTTTGGTAAACGAAACAAAAGAAAACGAAGAATGCAACAGCAAGATTGGAACCAGGGAAGCTGAAATCGGGGAAATAGGATTCAGAAAAGCTTGAGTAGACTGGAAACTGTATTGAAAATAGACTGATCAGTTTAGGCCTGAATCTGGTCAATAATTTCATCTTGGATGAAGTCACTGAATTAATTGCTGAATGGTAAATCAACACGCATATAAATCTCCGCTGCACTCCAAGGAAGGAGTGTGTTCCACTGTCGAACAGCCCATACTCTCAGGAAGTTCCTCCTAATGTTGAGAATCTCTTTTCCTGGAGTTTGCATCCATTGCTCCATTGGGTCCTAGTATCTGGAGCAGCAGAAAAGAAGCTTGCTCCCTCCTCAATGTGACATCCCTTCAAATATTTAAACAAGGCTATCATATATCACATCTTAACCTTCTCTTCTCTCGCACATTTTTCAGTATGTAATCATTTGCTGTATTACACTCCCATACTACCTGACCAAAAGATAAAAAGAAGATGCAATGGTGGTGTCGGTTAGCAGTGTCCTCTCTATAGCTGTCCTAAAGAATGGAGGAATTGGCTTTTGCTAATCTAGAAACCATTCTATGTCTAATACAAGGAAGTTCATTAATTTCAGCAGGTTTAATGGTTCCTGAAGATTTGTTATTTTTAACATCCTGCCATCTGGAATTGACATTTCAGCTGTTGAAAACTGAAATGAAAAGAAGGAGAAAAACAGACACAGTTGTAGAACAGGAAGATCATTGGCAACATAATCACAAGAGATGTTGCAGGTTTTAAAGACATTTGACTTTACAAATTCAACCATTTGCACAGTTTGGAGAACAAAGGGCCTAATTCACATAGTGTCTCTATTATCAGAAGTGGTGTAGTGCAACAGTCAGAGATCCTGACTAAGGAGTGTAGATACCAATGGCTCAGAGAACAAATTAAGGTCTTTATTGTAGGAGTTCAATTCTAAAATAGGCAAGTTACTCAGGGAGTGCTTTAAACCTAGCTACATCTCTAGGGAAGATCTGAGAGAGGTCTGGAATGAGAAGATGAGTGGAAACATTCCTAAGAGTTTATATCACAGAGGAGTTCAGGATAGTAGACAGCTCATTGCAGGTTACCGTATGAGAAAAGAAAGGCAAAACCAATTGGGAGAGTAGCAATTTTATCTATGCCACTCTGCATGATGTCATATCACTTTCAAAAGACCCGCGCCAAGGTGTGCAAACCTCAAATTCGGGTGTTAAAGAATCGGGGCCAATATGAACTTCCCGCTTTTAATCCGGTTTCTGAACTGGGGTAAAAGGTAGAATGAATGGCCCCTACGTCTCCAACTGTTGCAGTGACCACGGATGGTGTCTCTCCTCTAAATGCCTGTCTTGAGTCGGTAATGGGCTGGATGAGGGAAAACAAACTCAAGCTGAATCCGGAGAAAACGGAGGTGCTTGCAATAGGTACCCCTGATCCAGGGATGGAAATTTGCCAACCAGTCCTGGACGGGGTCACACTTCCCCTAAAGGATAAAGTTCACAGTTTGGGAGCACTCCTGGACCCATCTCTCAGGTGGAGGCGATGGCCAGGAGTGCTTGGTACCAACTTCGGTTGATCCTATTATTATTATTATTATTATTATTATTATTATTATTATTATTATTATTAT
>NC_056530.1:8373718-8380604 GCF_019175285.1 Sceloporus undulatus
ATGCCAACCGTGCCCCTACCTGGCCCAGCGGGACCTTAAAGCAGTGGTACACACATTGGTAACCTCTCATTTAGATTTCTGTAATGCACTCTACATGGGGCTACCTTTGTACCAAGTTTGGAAGCTTCAATTGATCCAAAACTCTGCAGCCAGACTGGTCACGGGAACATCAAGATCAGACCATATTACTCCAATATTAAAATCTCTTCATTGGCTGATGATCAGCTTCCAGGTGCAATACAAAGTGTTGGTGATTACTTTTAAAGCCCTACATGGCTTGGGCCCAAGTTACTTAAGGGAACGCCTCTCCCGTCACAATCCGCCCCACACTCTTAGAACATCTGGGAATAAATTATTGGAATATTAGAAAACTAGACTAATTACAACTTCCCATAAAGCATTTACAGCCGCGGCCCCTAAACTATGGAGCAACTTACCAGAAGAGATCCGTCTTATTAGCACCTTAGAAGCCTTTAAGAAGGCACTTAAGACGGATCTCTTCCGGCGGGCCTATCCATCTGACCTTCTATAGCTGATCTCAAAGAACACTCCCACTTCTGACTTTGATGGCATGGAAAACAGATGACGATTTGGTCATTTTAGTGATTGGTAGTAGTTTTGTTGTTCATTCTATTGATTGTATTTTTAGCTAATACTGTATCTTGTATTTATTGTTGATTTTATTCTCTGTTGTAATCCTGCCTCGATCCGCAGGGAGAGGCGGGAAATACAAATTATTATTATTGTTGTTGTTGTTGTTGTTGTTGTTGTTGTTCTTGAACATAAAGGGGAAAAATGACAATGTAGAATCTAGACAAATTCAACCTAGATAATGAAGAAACAGAAGTAGTAAAAGAGTTCTCACACCTTGGAACAAACATTGAAAGAAATGGGGACTGCAGTCAAGAAATCAGAAAATTAAGAATGGGAGAGAGGCAATGAAAGAATTAGAAAAGATTCTAAAATGCAAATATATACAACTGAACACAAAAGTCAGAATTGTACAAGCAATTGTTTTCCCTATTACCATGTATGGATGTGAGAGCTGGACAATTAAGAAAGAAGCTAGGAGGGAAATCAATTAATTTGAGATGTGATGCTGGCGGAGAGAGCTGAGGATCCCATGGACAGCCAAAAAGACAAACAAATGGATCCTAGATCAGATCAAACCAGAAATCTCCATGAAAGCCAAGATGACAAAACTGAGGCTATTTTACTTTGGACATATCATGAGACAGCATAACTCGCTGGAAAAAACAATAATGATAGGAAAGGTTGGAGGGATATAGAAAGAGAAGAAGTCTGCATGCTTGATGGATGGACTCGATTTCGGAAATCATGAGAATGAGTTTGCAGGACCTAAGCAGAGCAGTGGAGGACAGAGGGTCTTGGAGACGTCTCTTCCACAGGGCTGCCATGGGATGAGATCAATTCGAGGGCAGTTAACAACAACAACAACAAAACCCCATAGACCTGGTTTTGGATAGATAAATTTGTCAGTGTTTGGTTTCACCCTCTTTCAGTCTTTTAAATCTTATGATCTATCTATCCTGAATATAAAGAAATGTGAGCTTTTGTGGTACATTTCCTTCCCCAAACAACTGCGTTCTTCCCCCATTTTTCCTTGTTCCTGTGCTAGAACATCATATAGCTCATGCCTTTCAATTAAATTGCCTCTGTGCCTAGCACATTCCTGCCCTATGCTGGCAAATCCCGGGGAGAGGCAGAGACTAGAGCCATTCCCAGCCTTGTTTCCAAGCATGAAGGGCCTCTTCACTTCCTCCTTCTCCCCAGGGGCTGGCTGTTCATTTTCAAACCCCAGAAGACAATGCCCTCCTTGCAAAAACAAAGAAATTATAAAGCACATAGGGCCATATGGTAAAATATAGCCAAAGCAGCCTATGTGGCCAATTTTCTGTATGTTACCATATGGTGCTGTGTATTTAGCAAAAATATAACTTGACTGTTTCTCTTTCCATATGGGGATTCTTTCGCCTTAATTAATAACATTTGGGGTGGGGGGAGAGAGAGCTCTTTTAGAGGCTTCCAAGATTCCTGCAAATGGAATATTTTGTGATAGAAATATGCCCTGTGGTAGAAATATGCCCTCCAAGTTGCATCAAATGTGCCTTGCTGCATCCTTAACTCCACTGCCCTGAATTTGTATCAGGGTTTCTTATAACACCCTCAAGAGCCACTTTGTGAGTTCCATTCCCCTCAGAATGCCATGCGGGGGAAGGAAACTTTGTTTTTAAGGGCAGGACTTCATTAAGTGTTGGGGAAAGATTACAGGTAGAACTGGGCAAAGAGCATAAGAACCCAAGAGTAGAGGAAAAGTCCTTAAAGCAGCTAAGGGGAATGAATGCCAGAGAGAGGAGAAGGAGAGCAGTTGCTGGGCAGCCATTTTGACTAGTGCGTGTTTGAATGTTTTTAAACTCTTAGGAGAGTGTGCTTGTTGCTGAGGGGGTGGAGCTTCTGTGAGTCACATCTGTGAGACACAAGGGGGTGGAGCTAGGAGTTGAGCGCTATATGATTCCTCCCAGAGCCTTTCCAGGCTAGTTCCTGCCAGAGAGAGGAGAAGGAGAGAAGTTGCTGGGCAGCCATTTTGACTGGTGAGTGTTTGAATTATTTTTAAACTTTTAGGAGAGTGTGCTTGTTGCTGAGAGGGTGGAGCTTCTGTGAGTTTTTTCAACTTCAGAAAAGTACAGCAGAGGCAGCAAAGGAGCAGCGAACTTTGTCTTTAGAGGTTCTCCTTTACATTTTTCACTTTTTTTAAAGAAAGGGTTTTGGGGGTTTCTTGCTCATAGGAAGTGAGTCAGAAACCTACCCTCAGAATGAGCTAGCCACCAGGACATCTTTATAAAGTTGTATCCCCAGAAGATTGACCTCACTGACAGAGATTGGTAAAAAGGCCAGGTCAACAGGCCCTTTTAGATTTGTGTTTACCAGTGGATTTTTTTAAGGAGGAAGCCTACAGTCCTGTTTCAGGATTTTTCTGGGAGCTTGCAGGTAGAGAATCGATTCAAAGCTCTTTCCCTTATCAAGGAGGATGAGGAAGAGCAGCATGGATAGGCTTCAGGCACAGAGCAGGGGAGCTTGGCAGGATTTGTTCTTGGTAAACCTATGCTGGTTTGTTCTGATCACTGCACTGTCATCAAGATACTTTCAGACAGACTCTTTATATAATCCTTTCCAATTTCCCCCCTGCTATTGAGGTCAGGCTGTAGTTTCCTGGATCTTCTTTTTTGCCCTTTTTTTGCCCTTCCCTTCCCTCCCCCCCTCTCCCTTTTCTTTCTTTTTCTTTTTGAAAAGAGGGGCAATACTCTGGCACCTCACTTGTTATCAATAATTATGGAAAGTGGTTCAGCGAGTACATGAACAAGTTCCTTTAGTATCTTGAGATGTGTTTCATCTGGCCCTTAGCTAGTTGATTCCTAACTAATGCCTTATCGGTCTTGATTTGCAATCTGGATTCCTTACCAAGGTCTCTGCTGACGCATGAAAGAACACAGTTCTTTTCTGGGCAGAAAAACTGAAGCAAGATAGATATTGAGAATTTCTGCCTTTTAAATAGTTTAACCATCCTCACTGAATAGCGGCCCTACTGTCTCCTTGGTCATTCACTTGTCTCAAATGTATTTGAAAAACCCCTTTTTGTTGCTCCTTGCTTGTCAAACCAGTCTCAGTTCATTCTTTCTTAAAATATTAATATTTTATTAATTTTTAGCATGAAGAATCTAATTTACAACCAGAGTAATATGCATTCAAAGATAAAGAAAAGGAACATACAAGAGAAAAAGAAGGAAAAAGCACACAGCAGGACTCTGATCTCTCCATTCCTGACTGTAATGAAAAGCTAAATATTCCTACTAAATATTCCTACTAAAATTAATAATAACAAGACCACAGATTATTACATTGTTAAATGTTGGATTGCTCACAAAATCCAGAAACAGTCCAATCTTTCCACTGGCTTATCCTTTAGTATCCATATTAATTTGTTGATTTGAGCCAAGTCAACAACCTTAACAATCCCTTCGTCCATCGTCAGTACTCCAGTCTCAGTTCATTCTGCATTTTGTTGTTAACTGCCATCAAGTTGACCTCCACCTTACAAAACATTGATCTAGTACCCATTTATTTGTTGTTGGTTTTTAAAGTATGCTTAATCCTAGGCCAAATTTTCCTACAATGTTCAGTTCTGCTCAGTTTCCTACTTTTGCATTCCCATCATGCCCTTTTTTTAAGTGTATGATCAATTCTTTCCTGGACTCCACCTTAGAAATTTTCAATTTCTTCTTCTTCTGCCTTTGTAGTTGGAGCATGAATTTGGATTATGGTTACACTGATTAATTTTCCCTGAAGTCTTCCTGATATTATTTGGTCAGTTTTTGCATTGTATCCTTTGATTACATCTCTCCACACTATTAATTCCACCCCATTTCTTCGTAGATTTTCTTTCCCCGATTAAGTTAAACACTATCTGACTCAAAATGTCCTATTCTTGTCCACTTTAGCTTGCAACGTCTACACGTTCCCTTTCTTGTTTTACTATGTCTAACTTCCCTGATTCTCACATTTCAAGTTCTTATAATATGTGTTGTACTTGTGCAGCTTTGGATTTCCCTTTCACCTCTCTGCATGTCAACAGCTGAATGTCATTTCGACTGTAGTGCAGTTGCTTCATTTTGACACAGTGCTCCTCGTATTGTCCTCTGTTCTACCCACTAACTCATTGAGTGCCTTCCAACCTGGGAGTCTCATCTTCTGGCACTATCTCTTGTTTCATTTTGGATTATCTCACCACTGAGTTTTCTTGGTAAGAGATGTTCAAAAGGGGTTTACTATGCCTTCTTCTGTGCCCTACTAACAAGAGTTAGTTATTGTGCCACTGCTACTGTCTCTGAGAGATCTTCTCCCAATGTCACCACAAACCATTCTGGGCATAAAATACTGTTTGAAAACACTGGAATTCTGGACCATGCCAACCACTACCGTGTCAGGATGCACAGGGAAGCCATTGAAATCCACAAACACCTGGACAATTTCAACAGGAAAGAGGAAACCCTTAAAGTAAACAAGGTTTGGCTACCAATCCTGAAAAATAGCAAGATGAAGACTCAACAAATGCAAATGAGAAATCTCCCAGCAGACAATGAAGAGGAATCAAGCAGACACTCATCCTCTTTTGCAGATCCTCCCATGCTGAGGCCTGTCATTAGCAACAAAACAATACACATGCAAATCACTCCTGCCTTTCCAGGTCACACAATATATATAGCCAAGTCCTTTCCAGGCAAACATTCTCTGAAGATGCCAGTCAAAGATGCTGGCGAATGTCAGGAAGAAACTCTTCTAGAACGTGGTCACATAGTCCAACCCCCCCCCCCCCAAAAAAAAAAACCATGGATGCGGGCCATGAAAGCCTTTGACTAAACAAAAGGTGTTTTGTGCCCACCACATACTGTATCTTCTTCCCAGTAGCAAAGGGCAGGACTGGGCCAATCTCTGAGACAGTCCACACAGTAGGGCTCACCTCTCAGGTTCCAGGCACACAATTAGGTAGCTTTCCATTGTTGATATATGTGGCCTGTGCTACTTTGTTTGGTTGGTTTTTTAAATATATTTTTATTGCCATTAAATCCTGTGTCACTTTGGAAACAAATTCTCTTTGTAATCTTGCTGTTCTTTGCATGCACACTTTTGTCTCTCCTCTCTTTCTCTGCTTTCTTTTTTTCGTTGTAAACCCCCCCCCCCCCCCCAAACTGATGGTTAGCCTCTCTGCATTCATTTGCCTATATATAGATCCCCTCCCCTTTTGGTCTATTTTTGTTTCTCTGTTTTCATTCCTGCTCTCCTACAGAAGTTTTAGGTACAGCTCTCCAAATCCATAATGAGTCATATGCCTGGAGTACTTTTTCGTTGGGTTTTGTTTTTTTTTAAATAAAGAAATGCTCAAAATGGGCCACAGCTCTGTGGCTAGATAAGCTTGTGTTGTGCTTTTTCTCTGCTCACACCTTCAAATTAGTTTTCTATGATAGTAGCTTATTAGATAACTGCTTCTATTTTCCTCTAGCAGGTGAGGAACAGTGCTTACCACGGTCGCCAAGTAACCTGGGGAGAAAAGGGGGGAAAACACCCAACTATTGAGAACCCCCCCCCCCCGGCACAACTGCAATAATTTTATGTGTCAAAAGAATTGTTGGGCCAGTTGCCAGAATACTTTTTAAAAAAAAACCAATAACCCAAGGTTTGTGTATTTATTTAAGCAAAAATGATCATCAGCAGCATCATATCTTGCACCTGCTTGGAATCATAGAAACATAGAATCACAGAGTTGGAAGAGACTGCAAGGGCCATCCAGTCCAACCCCATTCTGCCATGCAGGAACTCCCAATCAAAGCATCCCCAACAGATGACCATCCAGCCTCTGCTTAAAGACCTCCAAAGAAGGAGACTCCACCACAATTTCAGAGGAAGGAGTGTGTTCCACTGTCAAACAGCCCTTACTGTCAGGAAGTTCCTCCTAATGTTGAGTTGGAATCTCTTTTCCTGGAGCTTGCATCCATTGCTTCAGGTCCTGTTCTCTGGAGCAGCAGAAAACAAGCTTGCTCCCTCCTCAACATGACATCCCTTCAAGTATTTAAACAGGGCTATCATATCATGTCTTAACCTTCTCTTCTCCAGGCTGAACATCCCCAGCTCTATTTCACACTTCCAACATAAATTACTATAATTATTGTACATCTTATTTATTTTCTCTGGGGTTAAATACCAATGGGAAAAAATCTTATAACTTTTTTTAAATATTTTGACTATAAGTAGTAGTAGTAGTAGTAGTAGTAGTAATAATAATAATAATAATAATAATAATAATAATAATAAT
>NC_056530.1:8380704-8384907 GCF_019175285.1 Sceloporus undulatus
ACAGGGCTATCATATCACCTCTTAACCTTCTCTTCTCCAGGCTGAACATCCCCAGCTCTATTTCACACTTCCAACATAAATTACTATAATTATTGTACATCTTACTTATTTTCTCTGGGGTTAAATACCAATGGGAAAAAATCTTATAACTTTTTTAAAAATATTTTGACTATAAGTAGTAGTAGTAGTAGTAATAATAATAATAATAATAATAATAATAATAATATAGTTTATTTATACCTCCCGCCTCTCCCACAGATCTAGGCGGGATTACAACCTTGGACCCAGAGTCCAAGAAGTATAACTCAATCTTTTTCTCCAGGTATATTCCCACTGATCTATCACAATTGCAGAACCAAAATTTGGGGACCATCTGATCATGTTCTCTTTAATAACTTCTTCCTTAGTAGAAAACTGAAGTATACAATTATACAACCTTGCAAATAAAGCTTTCTTATCTGACAAAATCTGCCGTTCCAATTCCATTTTGTTTAATGTCCATGAGAAAACGTTCTCTTAGTTGTCTATAAAAGAACCAGGTGGGTTCATAGCCTTGTTCGTTAAGCTCCTTACACGTTTTCATTCTATAATTAATGCCATTTGTTTTCACTAAATCTTTGTAAGTAAGCCATCTTGTGTCCTTCTTTGGATTGTATTTAAAGAAAGCCTCATGGATGGATGCCCAAAGAGGAATTTTTGTACAAATCCGCTTTTTATATTTTTTCATGAAACTCTCATTAGGGGATATCTCAAGGAATGATTATTAAAGTCTTGGTTAGCTTTAACCTTATCATAAAATAGATAGGCGTGCCAGCCAAATCTCAGATTCACACTTTCTAAATTCAGTAGCTCTTCATCTTTTAAAGTCAGCCAATCCTTTATCCAAGATAAACATGCTGCTTCAAAATGAAGTCTGAGATTTGGCATGGCCACCCTCCCCTTTCCTTCGCATCTTCAGGATACCTCCTTTTTATTCTCGCTTTCCTCCCCTTCCATACAAACTTTGAGATCCCTCTTTCCCTCTTTAGGGAAAGAGGGATCTCTTTCCCTCTTTAGGGAGCCCTGGTGGCGCAGTGGTTAAATGCCTGTACTGCAGCCATTCACTCAAAACCACAAGGTTGCGAGTTCAAGACTGGCAAAAGGGCCCAAGCTCGACTCAGGTTTGCATCCTTCCGAGGTCGCTAAAATGAGTACCCAGACTGTTGGGGACAAATTAGCTTACTTGCTGTTCACCGCTATGATCTTTGGAATAGCGGTATATAAATAAAACAATTATTATTATTATTATTTCAAAGGTAGGTCTTTTCTGATAATTGGAATAGTTTGGAACAGGAAGAGAAATTTAGGTAAGATATTCTTTTTTAGCACAGCAATCCTACCCATGAGCGATAAGTCTAGGCTTTTCAATTTTCCAAATCTTTTTTAATGCTGTTCCATAATTTCTCGTAATTATTAACAAAAAGGTCAGAATTTTTATTTCTGACATTAATGCCTAAATATTTTACTTTTTTGGTCACGTTGAATTCAGTAATTAGTTCCAGTTCCTTTATTTCGAAAGAAGCCATATTTTTAGTTATTATGACTGTTTTGTCCTTATTTAGCTTTAACCCTGAGATGGCTTCAAAATTTTCAAATTCTTTTATTGCTTCTTGAGCGTCATGAATAGGATCACTTATTGTATGGTTACTAGCAAATCATCAGCAAAGGCTCTTGTTTTATGCTCAGTTCCTTTAACTTTTATCCCTTTGATGTTTATATTGTTCCTTAAATTTTGAAGTAAAACTTCCATAATCAATACAAAAAGCAGAGGTGACAAGGGACAACCTTGTCTTGTCCCTTTATTGATGTTTCTCAGCTCTGTTCTTTCTCCATTTATATTTAATCTAGCTTGTTGTTTCTGGTATATGGTTTTCACCCGCCCCAAAAGTCTGTCCCCCATTCCAAACTCTTCCAGAACACAAAATAATAATTTCCAGGATACATTATCAAAAGCTTTTTCAATATCACAAAAAAAGGCTACAAACTTTTTATCTATATGAACCTCATGGTATTCAATCAAATCTAAATAATGCCTAATACAGTCTGCCCTTGGTTTACACGGAGGATCCGTTCCAGACTCCCCCCCACGTAAGCCAAATACTGCGCATGCTCAAGCCCCATTCAAGTGACTGGGGCTTGTGCATGCAGCGGCGTGGTGGTACGGTGGTACACGCACGGCAGAGGCATGTGTCTCATTCATCCGAATGGGACGCGCCGCCCCTTGCGCCCCGCGTGCTCCCATGTGACTTTCAGCATATGCTGAAAGCCGTGTATAGCGCCCCCATGTATGACACAGGCACACTGTATTGTCTTTAATGTATCTTTTAGGTATAATTCCCCCTTTTCCCCCTTTTTGAAGATGGGGACAACATTTGCCCTCCTCCATTCTGCTGGGACTTCTCCTGTTCTCCAGGAGTTCTCAAAGATTATTGCCAATGGCTCCGATATTACATTTGCCAGTTCTTTTAATATCCTTGGATGTAGTTCAACTGGAGACATATTCACTTAGGTTAACCAGGTATTCTTGTACTATCTCTTTACTTATTTTGTGCTGAAATGCCTCTATTCTGTCCTCTGCTCTATTATCCTCAGATTGAGCAACCTTTGCCTTTTCTGGGAAGACCATCGCATTTACCTGATTTGTCATCTGGAGCGACGGATCTAGGAGCATCCCCAGACTGTGAACACAGTCCTTTGAAGAGAGCATGACCCCATCTAGGACTGGTGGTGGTAACCCAATACCTAGTTTAGCTGCCCCTACTGTGAGTACTTCCGTTTTGTCTGGATTCAGCTTTAGTCTGTTTTTCCTCATCCAGTCTGTTACCATTTTAAGACATTCATTGAGAGGAGAGACGCCATCTGAAGTTGAAGCTGCTGACCAAGAGATGGAGAAATGTATCTGGGCGTCATCAGCATACTGAAAACACACCACAATAAAAAGCCCCTTTTATTGTTCTTAACCTCTCTAGCAAGCCTGAGCTTATTCTGTGCTTTTGCTTTTCTGAATTTACCCCTACCCTTGCCAACTACAGTGGTACCTTCTTATCTGCTGGGGTTTGGTTCCAAGACCTTCCATGTATAACAAAATTTGTGGATGCTCAAGTCCCATTAAATATAATGGTAGAGCAAAATGGTGTCCCTTATACATAATGAAAAATCAAGGTTTGCTATTGGGAATTTATACTTTTTTTAAAAAAAATACAGTACTTTCAAGCTGTGGATGCTTGAATCCATGGATAAAAGTATCCATGGATAAGGAGGGCTGACTGCATTTGCTTGAATTTCTCTGGTGATTTCCCCCTTTTTCCATTTCTTATACATGTTCCATTTAAAACTTTGCTCAGTTGAAAGTTCCTTAGTCATCCATCCTGGTTTTGTGAGACATCTTCCATTTTTGAAATTGTGCCTTTAGTTTCTCCTTTCTGAGAAACTCTCATCCTTCCTGAACTCCCTTCTCTTTTAGTATTTCTGACCATGGGATCACCCTCAATACTTCTCTAAGTTTACTGAAATCCGCTCTCCTAAAGTCTAGGATGCGTGTCTGACTCTGCCTGGCTTCTCCTTTCCATTGTATAACAAACTCCAGGAGAACAACTTCCACCTAAGGATCCCCCACTTGCTCTCCTTAACCAAGGCTCCTTGTTGGTTAGGATCAGATCCAAAATAGCTGAACTCCCTTGTTGCCTCTTTTTTTCCACTTGTTGGACCATGAAATTGTCCTCAAGGCAAGTGAGGAATTTACTAGACCTTGAGGATCTGGCTGAGTTTGACTTCCAACAAATATCAGGGTAGTTGAAGTCACCCATCACTACTACATCTCTCCTTTCTGAGTGTGTGGTCATCTGTTCTAGAAAGGCATCATCCAATTCCTCCGTCTGACTTGGGGGTCTGTAGTAGGCTCCCACAATAACATCATTGTTGTTTCCCTGGCCTTTAATTTTTATCCAGATGCTCTCCACCTGGCTTCCAGGATCGATGTCCTGGATCTCTTCACTGGTGTAAATGTCCCTGAAGTATAAGGCTATTCCTCTTCCTTTCCTGTTTGGTCTATTTCTCTTAAAAAGGTTATACCCCTCTATTTCCACATTCCAATCATGAGACTCATCCCACCAGGTTTCAGTGATGCCTATTATATCATATTTGCTTTGTTGTACTAGGAGTTGA
>NC_056530.1:8385307-8450242 GCF_019175285.1 Sceloporus undulatus
CAAAAGCTTTTTCAATATCACAAAAAAAGGCTACAAACTTTTTATCTGTATGAACTTCATGGTATTCAATCAAATCTAAATAATGCTAATACAGTCTGCCCTTGGCTTATGCGGAGGATCTGTTCTGGACTCCCCCCTCCCGCGTAAGCCAAATACTGCGCATGCTCAGGCCCCATTCAAATGAATGGGGCTTGTGCATGCGGTGGCGTGGTGGTGTGGTGGCACACGCATGGCAGAGGCACGCGTCTCATTCATCCGAATGGGACGCGCCGCCCCTTGCACCCTACGCGCTCCCATGTGGCTTTCAGCATATGCTGAAAGCCGTGTATAGCGCCCCCATGTATGACACAGGCGCACTGTATTGTCTTTAATGTATCTTTTAGGTATAATCCCCCCCTTTCCCCCCTTTTTGAAGATGGGGACAACGTTTCCCTCCTCCATTCTGCTGGGACTTCTCCTGTTCTCGATTATTGCCAGTGGTTGCGATATTACATTTGCCAGTTCTTTTAATATCCTTGGATGTATTCAACTGGAGACATATTCAGATTAACCAGGTATTCTTGTATTATGTCTTTACTTATTCTGTGCTGAAATGCCTCTATTCTGTCCTCTGCTCTATTATCCTCAGATTGAGCAACCTTTGCCTTTTCTGGGAAGACCATCGCATTTACCTGATTTGTCATCTGTAGTGACAGATCTAGGAGCATCCCCAGATGTGAACACAGTCCTTTGAGGAGAGCATGACCCCATCTAGGACTGGTGGTTGTAACCCAATACCTAGTTTAGCTGCCCCTACTGTGAGTACTTCCATTTTGTCTGGATTCAGCTTTAGTCTGTTTTTCCTCATCCAGTCCGTTACCATTTTAAGACATTCATTGAGAGGAGAGACGCCATCTGAAGTTGAAGCTGCTGACCAAGAGATGGAGAAATGTATCTGGGCGTCATCAGCATACTGAAAACACACCACAATAAAAAGCCCCTTTTATTGTTCTTAACCTCTCTAGCAAGCCTGAGCTTATTCTGTGTTTTTGCTTTTCTGAATTTACCCCTACCCTTGCCAACTACAGTGGTACCTTCTTATCCGCTGGGGTTTGGTTCCAAGACCTTCCATGTATAACAAAATTTGTGGATGCTCAAGTCCCATTAAATATAATGGTAGAGCAAAATGGTGTCCCTTATACATAATGGAAAATCAAGGTATGCTATTGGGAATTTATACTTTTTTAAAAAATACAGTACTTTCAAGCTGTGGATGCTTGAATCCATGGATAAAAGTATCCATGGATAAGGAGGGCTGACTGCATTTGCTTGAATTTCTCTTTGGTGATTTCCCCCTTTTTCCATTTCTTATACATGTTCCATTTAAAACTTTGCTCAGTTGAAAGTTCCTTAGTCATCCATCCTGGTTTTGTGAGACATCTCCCATTTTTGAAATTGTGCGTTTAGTTTCTCCTTTTTGAGAAACTCTCATCCTTCCTGAACTCCCTTCTCTTTTAGTATTTCTGACCATGGGATCACCCTCAATACTTCTCTAAGTTTACTGAAATCCGCTCTCCTAAAGTCTAGAATGCGTGTCTGACTCTGCCTGGCTTCTCCTTTCCATTGTATAACAAACTCCAGGAGACCATGGTCACTTCCACCTAAGGATCCCACCACTTGCTCTCCATTAACCAAGGCATCCTTGTTGGTTAGGATCAGATCCAAAATAGCTGAACCCCTTGTTGCCTCTTCCACCTTTTGGACCATGAAATTGTCTCCAAGGCAAGTGAGGAATTTGCTGAGACTTAAAGTTTTGGCTGAGTTTGCCTTGCAGCAAATATCAGATATTTGAAGTCACCCATCACTACTACATCTCTCCTTTCTGAGTGTAGTCAGGGAGGGGAGGGCGAGGAGGGGGTTGATCGGGCAGAACTGCAATAGGAAAAAAGCAAGGACCCAGGGGAAGCCTGCCTGAGAGGAAGGGGGTGTGGACCTGGGGACGGGGGATAAAAAGTGAGGGAGAGGAGAACATGGGGAGCGGGTGAGACACGGAAGAACTGGATGCGGAGAGGTGGTCGGAGCAGGGACAGGTAAGGTGATTAGGAGTCCTGGAAGAGAGGGATGCCCAGTGACTTTGCAAGGGAGGAATGGGCTGTTATGAGTTGGGCCACACCTAGAGGTAAAGCTTTGCCACCCTAAAGAGGAAGGAGACTTTAGGTATCCCCACAAAGGAGAGTGGCCCCAAAAGGAAGAGAGAACGCTGGAAGGAGAGTGGTGGAATTCAAAGGCCAAACAGTGGGAGCAGGGTCCAAGGCTTGGCGAGAGAGGCAAGGAAGAAACAGGAACCCTGGAGAAGTGGTCCAGTCAGAAGGGAGAGATCCACGAGGAATCTCAGTGAAGAAACTAGAGATTGCCTTTGACTATGAAGTTTATTTGGCTGTTGGAGCCTGTGAATTCTGTCAAGTAAAGTTTGAAGCATCTGTGAAACGTGTTTGTGGGTTTGTGCCTGAAAGATAGAGTTTGTTTGGAACACATGCGTGGCCAATATGTTTCAGGGTGTGAGTGTGTGGTCATCTCTTCTAGAAAGGCATCATCCAGTTCCTGAGTTCCAATTCCTCAGGCTGACCCCAGTGCTTAATTACCACCCAGTATTTCACAGATGAAATTATCATCACAGAAACAGAATTTTAGAGCTGGATCTTGTGGGTCATCTAGCTGAAAGTCAGGGACCTTGAGACTGTAGTATATGCACTGGTGACCTCATGCCTTGATTTCTGCAATGCGCTCTACATGGGACTACCCTCGTGCTTGGTCCGGAAACTTCAATTAGTTCAGAACATGGCAGCCAGATTGGTCTCTGGTACATTCAAAAGAGACCATATAACACCTATCTTAAGATCACTCCACTGGCTGCCCATCAGTTTCTGGGCCCAGTACAAGGTGTTGCTTATCACCTTTAAAGCCCTAAATGGCTTGGGTCCAACCTATCTCTGGGATTGCCTCCCTCCCCACACACTTAGATCCTCAGGGAAAAATCTGTTACAGCCTTGTAAAACTAGGCTGTCCATAACCTCCCAGAGGACCTTCTCAGCTGTAGCTCCCAGATTGTGGAATGGCTACCGGACGAGATCCGTCACATTACCACTCTAAACAGCTTTAAAAAGCTATAAAGATGGATCTCTTCCGGCAGGCCTTTCCTGAATAGTCCCCATCAGAAGGAAAATCTAATTGCTGGCCTCTGACTTCACCACCGTTTATTGAATTGTTTTTAAGTGTGCTTTGTTTTAAATTCCACATTGTTTAATTCTATTTGGGGGGGGGGGGGGTTTGAGACTTTGGACGGTATATTTTAACCTTGTAAGCTGCCCTGATTGCATTTTGTAGAGAGGCAGGATATAAATAAATATTATTATTATTATTATTATTATTATTATTATTATTATTATTATTATTACCCATTTCTTGTTGCTAATAAGAATATGGCTGTTCGTGAACACTGCCCATTGAAGAGAGTCTTAGCTGGGCTCATTTCTAGGAGGATGTGGTGGATTTCACTTTGGGGGAGAAGAATAGCAAGGGCAATCCTGGACCTCTTTCAGTTGAGTGGTTGTTTTAGGGTTGCCAGCTCTCAGGACCAATCCTCTCCGGGGGAGGAATCTCAGGCCAAGAGTACTATGTTGGAAAGTGTGTATTTGTGTATATTTTCTTCAATTGTGCTTATACCACTATGCCACACTGGCTCATTGAGGTCCAAAGCACACTGCAGAAATAATCCCGCTTGAGACCATTTTAACTGCCCTCGCTTAGTGTGAGGGAATCCTGGGAATGGTAGTTTATTGTGCCATAAGAGCACTCTGCAGAGAAGGTTAAATGTCTCACAAAACCACAGTTCCCAGGATTCCCTGGCACTGAGCCAGGGCAGTTAAAGCGGTCTCGAACTGGATTATTTCTGCAGTGTGGTTTAGTCTTATGTTCCTGAATAACTCCTGAAGCTACCTTGCAGAGCAATTCCATGCTTTGCAGTCAGCACACAGACTCAGTGATGTGTCAAGCTACATCCCCATAGCCATATACAGAATGATTACAGCAGCACTGAGACCCCAGCAGATCTCAGGTCATTTCACATCTAGCTAAAGATATGGAGCCAGGTGCTTCTTCAAGCCTGCCTGCCTGCCAACTCACTGCAAAACATGGAACGAACAAGTGGGACAGCTTTAGAGGCTTGTCAAATGCAGAAGTTCCTAACAGAATTATGGTCTATGTGATTTTTATTTGCAGCTGCAGTTGCTGCTTAATGACATCACTGGCATCTATCCCTTTCAATGTCACGCTTGTAATGCCTCCAGAGCCTAACCACTGTGACATCCCCATGGGTCAGTCCTAAGACTGCCCTCTAGTTTTGCTGGTAAAGATTTCAACTCTATTGGCACAATACAGCATCCTGGGATTGGAATCTGCTTCACGCATAGAGTTGGAAGAGACCACAAAGGCCATTTAGTCCAGCCCCCACCATGCAGGAACACAAGGCAAAGCACTCCTGACAGAGGCCTCTGTCTAAAACCTCCAAAGAAGTTCCTCAGTGCCTAGTGATATTGTGGAACCCTCTGTCTCAAAATGCAGTGATGCCAGCAGTTTAGATGGCTGTAAAGGGGGATTGGAAAAATTTACACAGAGGTTTATCAGGTTATGATTGTTGTATGCAACATTCCTAAGACTACCAGCTGCTGGGATGTTAACAAATGGAGAGGGCTCTTGTGTCTCGTGACCTGTGTTTGGGCTTCCTATTATACTCTTATTGGCCATGATATGAAACAGAACCCTGGACAAGATGGACCTTTGATCTAATGTAGTAATGCTGTTATATTTTACTTGTAAAGGAAAAGTTTATTGTTAGTTGAATTGCATTAGCGAAACTCCATTGAGAATGGAGTTGAACTAAGATCAAGGGTGGGGAATCTTTGATCCTTCAGATATCAGAAGTACAGTTCTCACCATCTTTTATTATTGGCAATGGTGGCTGAAGCTGATGAGAACTGTAATCCAAAACATTTTGAGGCCCCAAAGTTTTGCATCCCCTGGTCTTGCTACAATCCTAAATCTCGACAGCATTTTTTTATAATAATAATAATAATAATAATAATAATAATAATAATTGTTTAAAAAATGCCAATATTCAGTCTCCCCTGCAGCTCATGGTTCATCTGATATACACAACAGCACACACACACACACCTGTCTCATCATATTTAAAACAAATTTTATTCATGAAAATATGCTGTACAATGCACTATACACAGTTCTTTACATTGCCACATACACAAAAACTAGAATAGCACAATCAAGAAGGTTACATTGCGTACAATATATGTGTGGTGAGATAACAGCCTGTTGAAAACCCCTAACCCCCCCGAGAATCTGTACAGTTATAAATATGAGGAGGAGAAAGACTTTTTTGTTGTTGAAAAATCTGATTTGCAATTTTTGCAGCATTTCCTAGCCTAGACCTACACTCCTTTCTGTGGGCCTAGCGTTTTGATAAGAGCGGAGTATCACAGATGCCACCCTGGGCACCAGATACTAGACACTGTGAACCGAGTCTTCTTTACAGGGGCGGAAAAGTGAAGACTGGAAAAGAATGTGGGGTAGAGATGGCTGGACTGGTGTGCTTCAATGACTGTGCTTAATTCAGGGATCTGGAGAAGCCATCCTTTTTCTGCAGGATGGGCTCTGGTTTACTCAGTGCTGCTGAACTTGGTGAACGCTTAAGAGACCCATAATTGATCCTGATAGTAAAACAATGATATGGTGTCTTGAATCAAGGATAGCTTTGCATGAGATGTGTTACAGTCACATAATCTGATCTCAGAATTCACAGAATGCTGTTGGGCAGACCACTGGCCAGACAGGTGAACAACGAGGGTGTGCTCTTAGGCATGCACCCAAAGCATTTTCTTAACATTTATGCTTGGCATGAAGCACATCTGTTGGGGTACAGGTTCTGCCTCGATATCAAGGGTACTGTGTGAGAGGAAGAGAGTTTGCACGTGCCCCGTGGCACTGTTCTTTTCTTTTCGTTTTAGTAACTTCAACTGGGACTTGAATTGGCCCTGAAAACAGGCTCTGGGGCTAAGCACTAAACAAGATGAAAGGCAAAGCATTTTCAGGAATGTGGGAAGAAAAGGGAGGCCATTGTAAATCCCTAATTTACGCTAATGTAAAGTGAATGCCTTTAAAAGGATGATAGAATTATATCTGTGCAAATGGATGGATCAATTCTTTCAGCGAAGTCATTAACCAATACACATCAGATTGGCGACATGAATGGAAGCTGTTCTAGCGAAAAGTAATAATCTTTCCATGTAAGAACAAATTTTCATCTCCCAAAAGTGCAAGTCAAATTTAGATTCTAAATAAGAAGACAGAACATCTCCGCGTAGCCTTTTTATTTTCTTAAAAGTGAAATATTTAGCAAAAATGGGTAAATTGTAGGCAAGTGCACTAAAAAAACCACAAAAAACATTAGTTTGGCTTAGTTGGAAATTTGGAGGGGAAAAAACCCATTCCGGGAATGGCCGTCACCTTGATATCCAGGCTGCACACCAGGGTGAGTGGCAACTCAGCGCATGTAACTGCCATTTCTGGCCACATAGTGCCCAGGAGGTTTCATCTCCTTGACACCGAGTCAGTGAGCCAGTCAAGGGAAAACAGGTGAGACATGGTTTTAGGATTGTCAGCTGCTCACTGTCTGAGATGTATATGGCTCAAGGTGGATGATTAAACCACCATCATTCATCAGTGACTGGAGGAAATGGGAAATAAGAAGACTCTCAACTTCAGTTAATAAGTAAAGACCAGAAATTTTGTGGGGTTTTCAGGCAATGTGGCCATGATCTAGAAGAGTTTATTCCTGAAGTTTCGCCATCATCTGTGGCTGGCATCTTCAGAGAATGCTGACCTGGAAGAGAGTGGGTATACATATATACTGTGTGACCCTGTGTAAGGAGGAGTGATCCCCATGTTAATCTATTGTTGTTGATGGCAGGTCCTCAGGGTAGGAGGATATGCAAGGAGGATTAGTGTCTGCTAATTGGGGATCATTGTCTGCTGGGAAAGCCCCTGTCCCTGGGTGGTTTCTCATTTGAATTTGTTGAGTGCTGATTTTTGCTATTTTGCAGAACTGGTAGCCAGCTTTGGTATTTCCCTCCAGAGGGACCCTGCATCCATCAAACCATGCGGCGTCCCTCTGGAATAAAAAGATCCCAGAAAAATGGGTTCTTTTAGAGCCACCAGGCAGATGTCACGAGTGCACCAAAGCCACACTTGTGACATAAGCGACATGCAGCAACATGCGCAAGCTGTGCGTCATTTACTTAAAATGGCGGCCCCCGTGTGGATGGGAGGCTGCCATCAGGACACCACCTGCACATACTAGGGTTAGGGACCATGAGGTTGGTGCACAGTCCCTAACCCTAGTATCGCCGCCACCACGCCTCTTTCGGCCCGTCTATCTCGGGCCTTTGTTTACTTTAAGGGTTTCTTCTTTCCTGTTGTAGTTGTCCAGGTGTTTGTGGATTTTAGTGGCTTCCCTGTGCATTCTGACCTGATAGTTGTTGGTATGGTCCAGAATTTCAGTGTTTTCAAACAGCATTTTGTGCCCAGGATGGTTTATAATGTGTTCTGCTACTGCTGGTTTTTCTGGCTGACCCAGTCTGCAGTGTCTCTCATGTTCCTTGATTTGTATTTGGACACTGCGTGTGGTGGGTCCTATGTAGACTGGTCCGCAGCTGCATGGTATGCGGTCAACTCCTGCGGCTGTGAGAACATGGCCACATAGCCAGAAAAACCCACAAAAAACTATGGATGCCGACCATGAAAGCCTTCGACTTCATAAAGACCAGAAAGTTGGTTGAAGTTGCATCTGTTAGTTAACTTGACTATGGATCTAGAGGCCAAGTAGTGTCATCACAGAGATTGCAAGGTTTAATAAACCGCCATCTGTTTTCAACTGAACAATTCAATCTCACTTGCCCAAAACATGACTCTCCTCAGTTGTTAAGTATGACTATATGATTACTTTTTATTTTCTTGAGAAAAAAAACTGCCACTGCACTTGTCATTTTGTTTATTGGGAAGTGGGAGCAGAGATACAGGTTGCCAAGCATGTTCCTGTCCCAGCCAGGATGCTTGTTTCACCTTCCCATCCCTAATATTGCTGCATTCATGGATGGCTGAAAATGGCTTCTTTGCCCAGGCCTTGCTCAACATCTCCCAGCTCCTCGGCACTGCACTGTACTTTACTTCCATACAAGACGGTAAACACAACGCTTAGCAAATATGATGCCATTGCACGGACGACAACCCCACGGTTAATACATCACAAAGATGGCTGAGCAAAGAGGGCACTTCCTGGGGGGCAGACTGTGGTGAAACAGGTGGTGTGGCCAGATGATTCTGGAGGATTGCCTCTCTTTCTGCCACCAGAAAGAAAGGGGGAAGAGGTTGGAAAGGTGTTCATTATGCAAAGGAGGGGGGGTTAAGAGCTGTCTGCTTCTCATATGTTTTCTTCAATCACTAAGAGAATTTACTAGACCCTTTCACACCTATAGTTATAGCTCTGTGCTTTCACTTTAATTTCCACAGCTGCATCTTATGGAATCCTGGGACTTGTAGTTTGGGGAGGCACTAGATCTCTTTGGCTGAGAATTCAAAATATCCCTTCCTAAACTGCAAATCCAAGGATTCCATAAGGTGGGATCATGACAGTTAAAGAGGCAGCATAGTTCTTTAACTGGGTAATGTGAAAGAGATCACAATTTCTGTCCTTCTTGTAAGTTATTTTCTCCCTATCACTTCAGGATGGTGTGTCTGAGACTCTGTACTTGCAGAATCACCCTTCCTCCAGGTCCCTTTAATGAAGAAAATCTCATTTTTTAGTCCTCATAACCATGGAATGGAGACTTAGGGGTGAAACAGAATGGTGAGGGAGCATTTAAATGTTCCCTGCTAATGCAAGGAAGTCACAGTGACAGGGTTGTTGCTTGGATCACTTACATAGGCCTGATACAGACAGCCAGAATAAAATTGCTTCGAGTCACTTTGAAGGTATGGTGTTTCAATGATACATGTGTCCTAAGAGTCCAGAAGCCGCACCAAAGCCATGCTCCAGTCCTAAGGGCTGGAGTGCAGCTTTGGTGCAGCTTCCAGACTCTTAGAACGCATGCATCATTGAAACACCATACCTCCAAAGTGACTCGAAGCAGCTTTATTTTGGCTGTCTGTATAGGGCCTTAGAAATAGAAAAGGAGGCTCAGCTGCACACTATAGTAATATAGCTTGCAGTTTAGCCCTTAGGAATGAGGTCCACTGGGTTTTCCTCCCTAGCAAGTGTGCCTAGAACTGCAGCCTAAATAGAAGTTATCAGATTCCTAATCCGAAATGCAGAAGTCCCCCTCCCCCCAAGTTATAGTTTGGGATAAAATGTGTTACTTATTCATAAGGCTCTGGAATAGTTCTAGGTTCATGTTTCCATGTTCTAGTTCACAAAAATTAAGTGAAGTTGAAATCATAAAACAAACATGAGTTTTACCAAATAATTAAAATAATTTAAAAATCACAATAATAATAGTTCCAAAACAAATATTAAATATCTGTAGACTTAAGATAATATTAGATGGATCCAGAAACGTAAACATTTATATCCTTTTTTTTTAGCCTGCAGCTGATAAGGATCCAGAGCAAAGAGTAATACGTAATTTAATACATGTCCCATAGGCAAAGAGGGGTTTACTTCTAATTCTCCAAAAGCATCCTTATACATTCCAGGAAGATATGCTGATACCTGGCCAAAGTGAATGTGGCAGAAGAGGCAGAATGAAAGGCGATGAAAAATAATTAGCTGAAATGTGGGAATCAGGAAGGTTAGTCATCTTTCTCCCCAGCGTCCCGCCATACATATTGTTAACTGTTGTCAAGTTGACTTTGATTTATGACAACCCCATGATTTTCAAGCCTGGGTTGTAGAGTTTACAAAAGTTAAAATACTCCAAAACACACACCTCTCTGTGGTTCATTTTCACCTCACTATCAATAATGTTGACCATTTTTGTTAAGTGCCTATTTCATATGCAATTACTTGTATTTATGTCCACTGACATGAAGGCCAGAGCGTGGGAGGGGGAATGGGTTGGAAGGACGATGGGGGGGGGAATGAGAAATGATGGGGGAAACGGGCAGTATAATCTTTTCTCTTTCGGACTGTTTAGTAAAAGTATGCCAGTTACATTCCCGCTAGATGGGGTTGGTAGAAGGTGTAGTCGGAAGACTGCCAATTTGGGGAAGGCTGCATTAGAGGAAAGTTTCTTTCTGAATGTTTAAATTAACAGCATGATTTCTTCTGCATTTTAATACTGAGGTCTACTGACTTGTCCCCGTTTTCTTTTTGGTCATGGACAGCAGCCTCTGCATAACAACTGATGCTCCTAGATACAGATCTGCATCCCTGTGCACATCAAAATACACATCCAGACAATTTAAACAAAACACGCACCCAGCATTACAATGCAGAGAACACATTTAAAGAATTTGCATCAGCACCCAGAAGGCTTTTCTTTTTCTTTTTCTGGCTCTTCTGTGCTGGTTCAGAGTAAATAGTTCTAAACCCCCATAATTTAACAAAAAACCTTCCTTTTTTTATCCCAGTGCTGATGATTTCAGGTGTTTTTAAATTTTAAATAGGAAAAGAACAATGTTTCAGGTACTATAGGATGAAGCAGGTTACAACTCCATGAAATATACCCCCATCCAATACACTTACAGAATATTTGTAATGGCAGTTGGAATAAAAGCTTCAGGCATGACTATGGCCTGTTACAGACAGGCCAAAATAAAGCTGCTTCGAGTCACTTTGGAGGAATGGTATTTCAATGATGCATGCGTCCTAAGAGTCCAGAAGCCACACCAAAGCTGCACTCCAGTCCTTAGAATTGGAGTGGGCCTTTGGTGCGGCTTTTGGACTCTTAGGACGCATGCATCACTGAAATAGCATACCTCCAAAGTGACTCGAAGCAGCTTTATTTTGGCCTGTCTGTAACAGGCCTAAGATTGATAGGTTTTGATGCGAGAAATATAAGCATTTGGTTTAAATTTAAACTTGTGTTTAACTCTCCAAATGAATTCCACTGGAAAAAGCATCATACAGAATTGCCAGGTATATAGGAAGCTGCGGTGGAGGTTAGGGCACAGATTGAATTAGCCAAAGGGATGGACAAAACTCCTGCTTTGGAGGAAGCATATCAATTAATGGTGGCTGGAATCCTGTTTGTTCATCCCACCGTGAATACATCCATTCATTAATTGTTGAACAATGAGGCAACGCATAGGTAAGTCCCACTGACTCAGTGGTTCTACTATAGGAAGGACTAGCTATAGAATTTAGGCCCTTATGTCCATTTAAAAGGATTATGTTGGGAAAGACCTTTGGTTGTGACCCTAGAAAGCTGCTGTCAGTCAAGGCAGACATTACTGGTATGAACAAACAGTCTGCCCCCACAACTGTAAAGCAGTTTCTTATATTCCATCAAGGAGTATGGAATTCCTTCCCTTGCTATCACTTATTTTGTAGCCCCTCTTCTCCAACATCTTGGATGGGACCGAATTAGATGGACAATAGTCCAGTTCCATGTAAAATAGATGTATATATTCATATACAGAGAACAGGAAGTCCCACACAATGTACCTGCCTGACCTAGCCACACATTGAAATTTTTGCATGCCAGAAATTGTTGTTGTTCTGCACTCTGAAGTCATTTCCTGCTTATGGCAACCAAAGGCAAACCTATCACAGGATTTTCTTGGCCATATTTGTTTGGAGAGGGTTTGCTTTTGCCCCCTGTGAGGCTGAGCATGATGGCCGAGAGGGATCTGAACCCTGATCTTGACTCATAGTCCAATACTCAAACCACTAAAGCACAATGGCTTCCACAAATATCCTTCCTTATTATTGCAAGGGGAGCACTCCAGGAAGCTTTCACGTCACATCATTACAGCACTATGATTCCACTTTAATTGCCATGGCTAGATCATATGGAAACCTGGGACTGAATGTTTGAGGAAGCACTGATAATGATGTAGAGCTCTCCGGCTAAAAATTCAAAAGACCCCTCCCTAATCTACAAGCCCCAAGATTCCAGAGGATGGAACTATAGAAGTTAAAGTGGAATGATAGTGCTATAACTGTGTAGTGTGCAAAGGCTCCAGGTCCTGCCTTATGAAACAAATATATGGGTGAGACTGAGGGGGCTGAAATGGAGGTTGAGAGCTGCTCAGCATGACATTGAATAGCACTCTGATACGTTTAACAGCATGGAGAAACATCACCACATCCATCACTGCCACCTGCCATAACCTATCTGGGTAGAAAGTTGGTTTTCTTAAGGCAACTCAGGCACTCCTAATGACAGAGAGACTGATATTTCATTTTTAGTCTTTTTTACCTTTCAGATTTTCGAACTAGTCTTCGGAGTGTGTTTATTTTGTATGGGAACAGGTAGCTCTTAATGTTCTGTATTAATTAGGAATACTCAGATTCTGGGTCCAATTTTTTAGAAATAGCTTCCAAGCCCTTGTCACTCATCCTTGTCCTTTCCTTTCTACATACTGATATTTATCCATCCTTCCCTCAGCCCTTGGAGCCCTCCAGGGATCTTCTCCTGGTATAGGCAGCCTTCACATTATAAGCTACCTGCTCAAACCTGTTCCTGTTAGATGTCCATTGGCAAAAGTGTGTGCAAAACTCAAATAAAAGCACAGTTTAATCACAGTCCTTCCAGTTTAACCCTACCAGTTTTCCAGACCAGCAGTGGTCCCATCAAGCCTAGGACTAACTCTCAGTGTAGTACCAAATACTATGTGGACAAAACCATGCATATCTGGGTACTGCTTCAGGGAGCTGTCAATACAGATTGCACTGCTTGTGCTGTGTGCACACTTATTTCATATCACTGACTGTGGGTTACTACTGCAAGCACAGAGCACAGAAAATGTCATCCTTGGCAAAGGTGGCTTGTTTAAATTGGCACAGCTTCCTGGGTACTGGGTACTGAAAACCACAGCATCAGCTGCTGGATCCATGTTAATGGTGTAGTGGTGAATTCTGTAATTAAGTACAGTTACCAAACCTCTAAAGAATGTCCAAAAATGCAGGCAACCATATTGATCCATATTAACAATACAGCAAGTTTTCCTCCTCACCAGGAGTGGGTCTTTTGTAAAGCTAATAGGTCTGAATTGCACAGTCCAGACCAAGCCACTGCAAAATAATTTCAGTTACAAGAAGATATCTTGCAACATTATCTGGATGCTGGGAAAATTCATTTCCCCCTTGTCCCTGCTACTGTGAGGATTGTAGCCAAGTTAAAAGGAAGAAGGGAAGCTTGAGGGGAGTGGCAGGTAACATTGTCATGGCTAAACAAAACATCCTGGCACTTCAGCCCTGTAAACCCTGGCTCCGCTTCAGTAAAAGAGTAATTCGACCCTTTCCCCTTCTGCATCACCCATGCCACAAGTACAATTGATCTCCCTCTCCAGAAAAAGTACTGGAGGAAATCTGCAGATATTCAGTGGGAACAACTGGAGAATAATGAACCAGAATAACCTGGATTAACACTGTTTTTGGTGTTGCAAGTGCTGCTCATGTTCCCAGTGGCTAATGAAGATTATAAATGTGTATTACAAGACTGAAACTTTAGAGGATTGTAGACTACTAATCTTTACTATAGGGTGCCACAGATGAAAGTGGGTGGTGAGAGGAAATCAAATTCAAGTGTAAGGGTAGGGAAAATGACTGGGAAACAGGCCAACAAAACAAAAAAAAAATCAGAATTCTAGGATGCTCTTCAGGCCAAAAAGCACCTGCTCTCCTCCTTCTGTGCAATAGTGCAGGTGCCTAGGAGAAAGAGAGGAATGGGGAGGGTCAGCAGCTCTGCAGTGCCATGGCTAACTTGTGCCTATTGCACACATCAAAGACAGATCCAACTTACTGCACAATACACCTGGCACAAGCGGGAAGCCGCTGGTCCCTGTCAAAGCATTTTACCCTACAATGTGTGTGTCTGTGTCTGTGTCTGTGTGTGTGTCATTGTCAAGTTTAAACAGATGGCTCTAGCCTGGCGGAACAAATGAAGGCAAAGAAAACAAGAAAGGCAGTGGAAGGGAGAGGCATTTGGACCCTCCTACAACCCTGCCAACTGGTGGATTCCAGTTGTCTTAGTCAGGCTCACCCAGGCACCCAGCTCTGATTGTTGGGCTGCGGGGCATTGGGCAAAGTGGCCATGTTGAGACCATTTTGTGGCGGAAGAGCAGAGTCAAAGTTGAAGTCCATCTCATCGCTGTCCATGAAGTCATTCAGGATGATGGACTCCACATCGCACTCCAAGCTACCATTGAACATGTCCAAGTCTAAGTCTGCTGGGAATCTCTCCTGGCCCAAAACAGGGGTGTGCATGGCTTCTGGGTAGGGTCCCTGCAAAGAATCTAACAAACTCATGTGTGCCCCCTGGTTGTTAATGTAGGAATGGATGTGCCCATGATGGGGCATGGTCACCATGCTGCAAGTGTCACTGGGCAGGCTCATAAGGCTGATAGGAGTGGGTAAGGCACTGTTGTTGATAGGAGGGTGGTGGTTGGCTGGCGATGGATGATACAATGTGCTGCTCTTCATAAGGGAAGATGAATGGGGAGTGTAGGGAACCAGGCCGATTTCACCACCACCACCACTGCACACAAGGGCATTTTGTCTGTGGCTGCGGGGTGGTGGCCCCATGCTGTTGGGCTGTGACATGTGTGGGTCACTCTCTTTATGTGTATAGGAAATTGAGGAGAGCAGGTCCTGCAATGATGTGTTGCGGTAAGAGTTCATGGGAGCAAAAGTGGCCTGCTTGTTCTCCTGAATGGTCTGCATTGGCAAACGGCGCATGAGGCTCATGGCTGGCTGGCTGTAGATGGTCCCACAATAGGTGCTGCTTCCAACACCACCACCACCATTGCCTCCTCCCCCTCCTCCTACGCCCACAGCAGAGCACTTAGAGTTGTAGCTGAAGCTGGGATTCCTCTGTCGGAGAGGCCCTGCAGGAAGCGGCTGCCCAGGACTCATACTATAGTTGTCCTGCAAATCATCCAGGAGGCTCTCACCTAGGCTCTCATTTAGGTTGATGGTGCCAGTGAGGTCAGTTAGCCTGGGCATCTCAACAGAGCAGCGAGTATTCAGAGAGGGAGACATGGTGCTGGATGGGCTTGGGTACATCAAAGGGGAAGACGGGGTCCCATCATCCTCTTCCAGCTCATCTGGTTCGTGATTGGCCATAATGGGGGAAAGGCGGCCACTCAGGGTGCTGGCTGAGGAATTGGCCCGTGTCCGGAAGTCGGCCCAAGCATCGTACTCCTCGCTCGTGTGGGAGGTGGGGCTCCCAGACCACTTAGCCTGCTGCCCAGCTGGGCTCTCCTCCCCCCGCTCCTGAGAAGCTTGGAGCTGTTTTTTCTTGCTGGCTTTTCCCTTGATCCGCAAGAACTTGCTGTTGTTGTCCATGGAGACAGCCCGCCGACGTGGTGTCTTTCCAGTTTTCCCACCCTCAGGGTTCAGCATCCACCAGGAACTCTTGCCGGTGCCTTCATTTTGCACACGGATGAAGCGGGTGTGTAGGGACAGATTGTGGCGGATGGAATTCTGCAAGCGGAAGAAAACACAAGAGAAGAAGATTTCATCATTGCTAGCCAGCAGATGTGGGCTTTGCAAAAGCTCTTCACATAGAACCCATTCCATCCCCATACTATTACGTAAACTGAGCATCAAAGAGTCACCTTTCATAACTTCAGCTCCCACAATTTCCCACGCATTGGCCATGCTAATTGAGGAGTTCTGGGAATTGTAGTAAGTTGCCCAAGTTTTGCACACAAGACTACCCACCCCACTCCATTGGGCATTGCCAGTCTTATTTCTCTAGTGTCAGAACAGGTGTGGAGAACTTGTGGCCTTGCAGACATTGTTGGACTCCAATTCCATCAGTCCTAAGGATCATAGCCAATGAAAAGATGCTGAGACCTGGAGTCTGATGGCATCTGAAGTTTCCCATTCCTGTTTTAGGAGACAAGCTGAAATTCCTAGAAGGCTAAATTCTCTTCTTCATACCAGTTTCAGGAGCAGGCACAAGATGCATCTGATCTACTGGTAGATCTCTGGCTGACTGGTAGTAAAGAGTCAAGGGGTCTACTTGTGTCCTAAATTATGCTACAATGAAAAAAGTCTGGTAATTAGAGATAGATTTTTATTTTTAGTTTTTTGAATGGAAGGATTGTGAACAACACTCACTTCTGGTATTAAACATTTTGGACTCAACATCTTTAATTTTATCAGTGTGTCCACTGCACCAAGGCTCTGGTTAGTGGATCTTGAGACAAGGTAGCAATGGGAAGCCCTCTAAGCCCAGTAATAGCAAACTTTTACATGGAACACTTTGAAAAGCAAGCCCTAGAAACAACACCGAAAAAGCCCTCAACTTGGTTCCAATACATGGACAACGCTTTCATCATTCGGAGCCATGGAGAAAAAGATCTGGCTGTGTTCTTGAACCATCTGAACAACATCCACCCCAACATCCAATTCACTATGGAAAAAGAAAAGGAAGGAACACTGCCATTCTTGGATGTCCTAGCCATCCACAAACCGAACCAACGTTTGGGCCACACAGTATACCGAAAACCCACACATACAGACCGATACCTGCCCAAGAACTCCAACCATTACCCAGGACAAAAAAGAAGCACAATCAAAACACTGGTAGACCGAGCAAAACGCATCTGCGAACCCCACTTCTTGGAAGATGAACTGAAGCACTTGGACCGGGCTCTACAGGCAAATGGTTATTCCAGCTCAGACATCAGAAGGGCTGCCAGGCCCAGGAAAACCCAGAGGAGTGAAGACAAGCAGCCACCCAAAGGGAAGGTATTTTTACCATACATCAAAGGAGTCACAGACAGAATAGGCAAAGTGGTGAGGAAGCACAACCTGCAAATGGTTTACAAACTGACAAAGAAAATCCAGCAAATGCTTCGCTCAGCCAAGGACCAGAGAGACCCTCTCACAGCCACAGGAAGAGTTTAGCGCATACCATGCAGCTGCAGACAAGTCTACATAGGGACCACCAAACGCAGTGTGCAGACAAGAATCAAGGAACACGAGAGACACTGCAGACTGGGCCAGCCAGAAAAATCAGCAGTAGCAGAACATGCCACAACCATTCTGGGCATAAAATACTGTTTGAAAACACTGAAGTTCTGGACCAGGCCAACCGCTACCATGTCAGGATGCACAGGGAAGCCATTGAGATCGACAAACACATGGACAATTTCAACAGGAAAGAGGAAACCCTTAAAGTGAACAAAATTTAGCTACCAGTCCTGAGGAATAGCAAAATAAGGACTCAGCAAATGCAAATGAGAAACTGCTCAGAGTTAGGGGCTTTCCCTGTAGATAATTATCACAAATTAGCAGACATTAATCCTCTTTTGCATTAGACTTCCAGCCTGAGGCCAGCCATCAACACAGAACAAGACACATGCAAATCACTCCTGCATTCCCAGGCTCACACAGTATCTCTCTCTCTCTCTCTCTCTCTCTCTCTCTCTATATATATATATATATCCCCAACTCCTTTTCAGGCAGCATTCTCTGAAGATGGCCAGCCACAGATGCTAGCAAACATCAGAAAGAAACTCTCTAGAACATGGCCACATAGCCTGAATAACCCACAAAAAACTATGGAGGCCGGCCATGAAAGCCTTGACTTCACATGTTACAAATAAATAGTTCCTTGCAATTAACCTCTTTTTACATGAACTAGATGTTACGTTGCAACTGCAATGCAAAGATGCATAACTATGGGCCGACACAGACTGGCTGGAAGAGGCAGCTTGACACTGCCCCTTTGAATGATGGATTAGGGCCATGACAACTGCACACCACAACCCCGAGCCAGCAACTTGCCGGCACAAAAAGAAGTGGAGGAAAGCTACTCGTTTTTGTGCTGGCAAAAAGCTGGCTTTTCCACTGGAGCGCCACAATGATGCCCACCATGTGGTTGGGTGGGCAATGTGATGCTGGCTTGGGGACAGCATCTGAGCATGTGTCATCTAAACTCCATGCCCCCACATCACCCCGAAGCTGGCGTATTGTGCTAGTCTGCTTTGCCTGCATGTTCCTTTTGTGGGTTAATTTTAACTGTTCTTATTAATTTTATCATTATCTAAATTTGTTTTATACCATAGTCCAACAACTTGTAACATTTAAAAAACGACTTATGATATCTTCAATTGTTCTGTAATAACAAAGTATAATTAGTTATTCAAAATGGTTAGAAGAAAAATAACTAACATTTCAGGGCTCAGAACTGTTATGTTAACTTATTACTTTTAAAAGTAATTTTTTGAGCCCTGCTCTAGATTCGCTGATCGCTTTTGGTTGGTCACGATGGGAAATGGGGTGCTGCCCTTTGGCTTTCCTTACATTCCTAATCAGTTACATCACACATAGGCACACCAATTCTGCACAGAATGTCCACTTATGCATCACCTAAAGAGGACATGCATCATTATTTTTAAATAAATTGACAGAAAAACAGAAAATGCTGATTAATATAAAATTTCTCTATGTTAATTTGTATGTATAGATGGAAATGTAGACGGAAATGTAACTCATCCTGTAACTCAGTGAAGATGCACTACACCTCTCCATAGTTCGGAAGATTCTGGCTTGTGTGTCTGTCTGCTCAGTGTGATGTTCAGCTGCTAATTGTGGATGGGAAACATCAAGGTCCCTCCCTGCTCCAATATCTTAGGGTTGTTGAGGGCACCTTCAAATAGATGGCTTTATTCATCCAGTCCTTCAAACAGATGACTGCCCTCTGTAAAGCAAGGCATGCAACCTCTCTACGCTTTGTTCCTGATGCTGCTGGTTCTAGACTGAAAAATTATATCCACAGTGGCACCAACTTTCTGTGGCAGTGGGCAGGCGCACTACTGGCAGGATGTCCCATGTCAGGCAGGTTTTTGCCGAGGAGACAGATTAAATATGTCAAGCAGCTACTGAGAAGCATCAGTAGTGAGTGGTGACACTGGCAGAGGTTTTCTAAGAGACAGTGGAAATGGCACCATTGTTAACACCTGTTACTACTGTGCAGGAGTCACTGTAAAACTCCATTTGAATTTCTTTTACCAGGAAACCCCCATAATGAGACAATCCAAAATGAAGCAAGAGAAAGTGCCAGAGGATGAAACTCAGCAAGCTACTGGGGTAGAGTAGAGGACAAATATAAGTAACATTGACCCAGGACAGATGGGCCGAAAGGGAGGCCTCAACCCGGGGGGGGGGGGGCACTTCTAGATGCACCTCACATGTGACGAGGGCATCCTCGCTGTGCAGTGCCAAATAGACAGCGTGCATAGTGATGATATCACTGCTGTGCAACCTCTAGACATTTGCAGCAGTGCAAAAAGGAGTTGCTTTTTAGTGGCCCTTTTTTTCTCACGTAGCTGCCTCGCGCAATTTGGTTGCTGCGGCGTGGCTACGCAGAAAAGAGAGACAGCTCCCAGCCGCCTCTTTCTGACAGTCCATACCCCGCCATTGTGGCTAATGATGCAACTGGACTCAAGCTGAAAGGACATTCAGCTGTTGCTGTGATCAGAGGTTAAAGGAAAATCCAAAGCTATACAATACATATTATAGGAATAGAGAATGTTCAAAGCATGAATCAGAGAATGTTCAAAGCATAAACACAATAAAACAAGAACATCAACATCTCAGTACTTGTGGTGGGTGAGCTACAGAGGACAGGGACAGAACATTTTGAGTCAATGTTTTACTTCTTACATTCTATAAAGAAATGGGATGGCATTAATAGTGAGGAGAGATGTAGCAATAGATATAATGCAAAGTTTGACCAAATAATATCAATAAGATTTCACGGAAAACGTAGCAATGGCCCAGAACAGACGGGCCTTTGAGGTGCCCTCATGATGTGCGAGGGCTGCCTGGTGGGTGGAGCGTCCACATGCCTGGCAGCCCTCGCACATGATGAGGGTACCACAGCTGCAGCCGCCTGCCAGATGCGGCACGTAACGGTTATATTGCAGCTGCGACACAACCGCGCTGTCTTTGGCGCTTTGCGGTGCTGCAAAAAGGAGTCTTTTTGGGGGCTCCTTTTTTCCTGCGCAGCAGCACCATGCAATTTGTATGCTGCGGTGCTCCTGCACAGGAAAGAGGCACTGAGGAGGCGCCTCTTTTTGGTGGTTTGTATCCCGCGAAAATAACTATAATCCAAGTGTATGTGCCAACTAGAGAGATAGAGGAAGAAACCGATATTACATATTAATCATGCAAATGGCCTTTGGCTTAAGCATTAATAAAATTGATTGATGGAAAGAATCTATGCTGGAGTCTGGGAGAAAATTCATCACACACCAAAAGAGGACATGTTGGTAGTCACAGGCAACTGGAATGCAAAAATAGGAAACAAAGCAGAATCAAAGACTGTAGGGGAAATTGCCTAAGATCAAGAAATGAAGCAGGAGACTAACTGACTGGATTTTGTAAGGGCAGCAGTTTATTGATCACAAACCAATTTTTTAAGCAACCAAAGAGCCAACTGTATGCATGGACATCACCTGATGGCCAATATAGAAATCAGATAGACTACATAATTGTAGAAGATCCATTCTCTCTAAAAAACAAGACCAGAAGCAGATTGTGGCAGAGACCATCACAAACATTACACACCTCAAAAACAAAGTGCAAATTATAAATTTTCAGACTTTCTTCCTACCCTTCATACATTGCTTTTAACTGGTCTCTCTGTTGCTGCCCTTTGATTGATCCTCTATGAATTAACAGAATCACTTCTTGAGTTTACTTCCTATTCTATTAAGAATAAAGTCTTACTCTTCAAAACTCTTTGTACATTTATCTCGCCATTTCTGATTTTAAAAGGATTCCAGTCCTTAAAATCTCTCCACATACTTTATATATTCTTGTATAAGTCTAGAAATTTTAGTCAAATAATTGACTCCAAAAACCTGAGTCAACTTATCCAAGGGTCAATGTAAGTACTGTTTTGTACTTTGATTCTTACTAAAAGAGTGCCATCAGTTCTGGAAGAATTCACACCCCCTTTATATTCTTTCATCCATGAAACCTTCGGCATGATCACAAACAGTTATGCCTGCTAGAATTTTGTAAGTTTTCTGGCATTGTTTCCCTTTGTTTCATCCTTTGCATCCTTTGTTACATACTTACTCTTGCCTTATCCATGGACGTTATCAGACAAGGGAAATTGGAAGTATAATCCAATGGCAATCCGAACACAATCATGGGGTTTCACGTTATTGTGTGGGAGGTGATCACACGCAATTTCGGGCAATGGCAAGCTATTTTCAGGCAATGGGAAGTCAGTTCGGACGCAATTTGAATTCATGTAAATTCGCTGAACCAGTGAATTCACATGAATGCGTTCTGGCCCCACTTTCTTTACATTCGAAATTAAGAGAAATTCCTCCTGTGTGATAAACTCCCAAGACATTTGCCTCTCCAATGAGAGAGGCAACAAGTTGAAGTTGACTTGATAGCAATTAACAGCAATCATCCAAGCTTACTTAACTAACTACCCCTCTCCCTCCTTCCCTCCCTCTCTCTTTCTCTCTCTCACACACACACAACATCCAAACACACCATTAGATATTTTCTGCATTAGCTAGGAGTAAATCTTGATTATTCAGCAGCATTCAGTTGAGAATTGCAGAAACAGCTTAACTATCCTATGCTTTATTGGAAGGAGGGAAACTGCCATCTCCTTCCGCTTTACTCAAACATCATATTCTTGCTTGTTCAGGATAGTTGGCACCCCAGATCATCTCTGGGTTCCTTATTCAGAGGCTGTGAAACAGAAAGGCCTTGCAGGGTCCTCCATTCCCATGGCAGACAAAGGCTCTTGCAGCTGCTCAAGCTGCTGTCTTGCCAGAGCTTTCTGCCACTGGATGCATTTTTTTGATGCCATTCAGAAGGGGGGCACTCAGATGATGCAAACAGAGGGAGAGGAGGAGCTGTTTCTTCTTTCAGCTCTCAGCTATGCTTTTGAATCTAATGCCTGGCAGGCAGAAAAAGCCAGCAGGGAATTTGATCCATGACAGGCAGGGGATGCTGGGAAACCATGCCTGTGACCTGTGGATTATTCCTCCAGTGGAATTTTCCCATGGAATTCTCAGTGGGGCTCCAAACAGCTGATTAGCCCTGCAGACAATAGAAAGGACTACCATTACGGCGCAAGGCCTGCAGGTTGTGAGTGGCGCTGAAGGAAATAGGGACTAGGCTTTCACTCTCAAACCCTTACTGGCACTGATGATGTTTTAGAGAGAGGAGAAACCTGTCCCAAAAGGGCAGAAGGAGGAGGAAGAGGAGGAGGAACTGTGCTCAGAGAAGCACTCACTGATTGTACTATACCATGTTACTACAGAATGTTGAGACTGCACAAGTAAATGTGCCTTGTGCAACATTTCAACGTGCAACCACATGTAATTGATGCTCAAGGATGTGCAAGGCAGAACATGCAATCTGCAGTGATGTGAAATGGCAACTCATGCATAACTCCACTTTTGTAACCTTCAGCTAAAATGGAAAGGGGGAAACACATTTGCAAAACAACAACAAACTGCATTGATAAGGGAACGTGCATGTTTAAGAAGCTGCAAGAAAAAAGGAAGAACAAGAACCTCTTTCACAAGAACTGAGAAATCAAAAGAATTAAACCAAGAGTGGGGATGCTCTACTATCAGCAGGAAACACATTACATGACCATAATAGAAATAAAAAGATGATGGAAACTATATACTGAAGAGTATATATATCAGTGGGGCCTCCGCATACGCGGCCTTTTATAAGCGGCTTTGAGCGTACGCGCTCAAGCCGCTGGGCGTGCGCGGGGCGGAAGGGGCAGCGCGTCCCATTCAATTGAATGGGCGCGCACGCCCGTTGCGCCCCGCGCACCTCTGCGCCGCCGTGCACAAGCCCCATTGTTTACAATGGGGCTTGAGCATAGGCGGAAATCGCCATACGCGGCGGGATCCGGAACGGATCCCCCGCGTATGGCGAGGTTCCACTCTGTGTGTGTGTGTGTGTGTGTGTGTGTGTGTGTATAATATAAGATAGATAGATAGATAGATAGATAGATAGATAGATAGATAGATAGATAGATCTATCTAGATATATAGATATATGTGAGACGGAATGGCAACAGATGCATTAAAAAAGAACTATATGAAGATGAACCTCCAATTTGAAAAAGTGAAGTGGAAGCTGCAATCAGAGCACTTGGGAGAAATATATCACCAGGAATGACATAAAAATAGAGCTGATTCAAGAATTATTCTAGTTCTAACCAATCCCCAAGAAAGGGGACACCAGGAATTGCAGTAACCACGGGATTGCATTAATTTTCCATGTAAGCAAACTGATGCTCAAAATTGTACAACAAAGACTTTCACCACATATGGAGCAAGAAATGTGAGATGTCCAAGCTGGATTCAGGAAAGGAAGAGGCACTAGGCATCATATTTCAAACATGTGTTGGATAATGCAGCAGACAAATAATTGCAGAAGAATATCAGCTTGTTCTTTATAGATTATAGCAAAGCCTTTTGATTGTGTACATCATGAAAAGCTATGGGTTGCAGTCTAAGAAATGGATGTGCCATGATATTTGATTACCTTAATGCAATTGACAAGGGGGTCAGGCAAGCCTGCATTTTTCATCCTATCTGTTAACATGTACTCTGAAAATATCATATGTAAAGCAGATTTAGACTTGGAGGAAAGAGGTGTGGAAATTGGAGGAAGGAGCATCAACAAGATAATACATGACACCATGCTACAAGCAGAAAATAGCAAGGACTCGGAACAATTAATGAAGAAAGGCATGGAAGAAAGTGCAAAGGCAAGTTTACAGTTGAACATTGAGAACATTAAGTGGTGCTAGAGAAGGGGTCTTAGAGCAAATCAAGGCTGAACTCTCCCTAGAAGCCAAGATGACTAAACTAAGACTGTCATACTTTGAATGTATCATGAGAAGATGTGAAAAGATAATCATGCTTGGTAGGATAGAAGGCAGTAGGAAAAGCTGGACAGACCCAATCAAGGAAGCCACATCCCTGATTCCCGTGTGACTTGGCGGTCTCTCACGCATAGAGTTGCCATAAGTCAAAGTCTTTGCAAAGTCTAGTAAACATTTAGAACAATTACTGAAGGAAGGCAAGGGAGGTTTACATTTAAGAAAACAAAAATAGTGACCACAGATGATTTACATAAATTTAAAAAGACAATGAAATTATTAAAATAGTTCAAGATTTTCTATAATCAATTCATTCATCAGTCAAAACGGAGATTGCAGTCAAGAAATCAGAAAAAGAGAAGGCCTTGGAAGGGCAGCTATGAAGGAACTAGAGAAGGTCCTGAAGTGTCAAGATATATTACTGAATGCCCCATCACAGTGTATTAATATAAGAGATGGACAGTGAAAAAGCCAATAGAAAGAAAATCGACTCATTTGAGACGTGGTGCTGGGGGAAAAAGTGCTGAGGATACTGTGGATGGCAATGAAGACAAACACATGGGTTCTAGAACAGATCAAGCTGGAATTCTCCCCGGAAGCCAGGATGACTAAACTGAGGCTGTCATACTTTGGCCACATTATATGGGGAAAAGAATCATTACAAATGAGGCAATGTTTATAAGAGAGGTCTTAAGGGAAGATGAATGGGTGGACATACACTGATATAACTTAGGCCCGTTACAGACGGGCAAAATGTGGTGTGGCGGTGGCAGCACTAGGGTTAGGGACAAGAAATCCCTACAGTAGAGGAATGGAGGCTGAAGGTTATGGACTTATATGAAATGGACAAACACTATTAAAAAGATTCATTAACTGGTTTGTTTTTTTTAAGAATGGGATCCATGGAGATAATATATTCAAAAAGAGAAAAAAGAAGAAATACACGTCGCATTAGATAAAGACTGAAAGAGAGTTATTATATAGTTACTATATCGGTTTATTCAACTAGTATTTATAGATATGGGACGATTAAACAGGCGACACAAATAATTGTAATCAATAGATTGAATCTTAAGGTTGTTGTTTTATAATGAAAAAAAAGAGTGAATTTTTGGTAAAGTCAACTAAACGTTAGAAATCTCAGTTACTCTAGGAAGTTTAAATTTGATATAGAAATAGGAGTAATGAATGTAATTCAGGTATAAATTTCGTATGTTTGGAATTTTGTTGAATTTTTGTTGAAGCTTTAATAATTTGTTTTTATTTTCATTGAAATAAAATAATATTGGAAAAAAGAAAAGGCAATGATGCTAGGAAAGGTAGAAAGCAGTAAGAGTGAGGAAGCCTACATGCCAGATGGTTTGAACTGATCAGAGAGGACACAGGCCTGGGCCTATAGGACCTGAGCAGAGAGGCTGAGGATAGGGAGTCTTGGGGGGATCTCATCCAGGGGCTCACTATGAGTCAAGGCTGACTCAAGTGCAGTTAACAACAACAGCAAACTAAACTTAAGATGGCCCATGCCAGTTATATTTCCCATTTCTATGCATGGTTGCGAAAGCTAGGCAGTGAAAAATTCTGATACAAAAAAAATCACCTTATTTCAAATGTGATGCCGGAGAAGAGTTCGATGGATACAGTGAACCAAATAACTGTCTTAGAGTAAATCAACCCTGAACTTTCCCTCGGAGACCTCTTTGAAGGTCTTTAAGCAGAGGCTTAAATGGTCATCTGTTGGCTATGCTTTGATTGGGAGTTACTGCGTGGCAGAGTTTTGGACTGGATGGCCCTTGTGGTCTCTTCCAACTGTATGATTCTATGAGTGTATAAGGAAGAGGGAGAAGATGCAGTTATACCCAATGGAACTGAGTGTGTAAGGAGGAGGGAGGAAATGCAGTTATACCCAGTGTAAATGTGAGGCAGGGTCTCAGCCAGCGCGGAATAACTCAGTCCCATCTCTCAAGCCTAACCTGCCCCACAAGGCTGATAGGAAGATAAAACAGGATAGTTCTTTTAGAAATACAACTGTGGAAAACAGCAACAGCTTCTCAGATGTCTTTCGGATGCGTCACACTCCTGCTTCACATCTCAGTTTTCTCACTCTGCGCAATGGGAGCACTTTGTATCAGTTCAGGGATATGCAATGCTAGGCATGCCTTACTGTGCTTTAAAAATAAAATTCAAAACCTGAGCCTCTATGAATTATGCACAAGTATTTAGATGCCTCTGCTTGTTTTGCATTAATGTATTCATTTCCCCCCAATCATAACGAGAAGCTCCGGAGAGCACCCAAGCCTGAAGCCCTGGCTGATGAAAGAGTGCGCTCCTCAGCCTCCCGTCTTCTCAGACGACACCAGCCTTCCTCTCTTTCCATTTCTTTTCAGCTCTGCATTCTTAAGGATGAAAAATCACACGTGTGTATATATACGTGCACACGCACACACACACACACACACAAATACATATGTATGTGTGTGTGTGTGCATGCACACACACCCAATAAATGAATGGGCTACTTGAAATGTATGTTCTGTAAAATTGTGCAACCACAGAATATACAGATGGAAATCACTCAAAATGCAAAGCAGTCTGGCAAAAGGAGCACAGAACATGGAAAAGTTAATTTTGGACTACAGTTCCCAGAAGCCAGCAGGCATGTGGTCTAAAAAGCGATGTTACCATACTCAGTATAATTAAATAAGGCAGGGTTTTTGCAGGTGGCTGCCTGAAAATAGGGATTGTTCCTGATTGTTCTGTGGGTCTTCAAAACTGATATATTGCAGCCTCTTAAGAGATGCTAGTTCTTCCAGTTGAGAGCTAGAAAGGCACTCCATGGGCAATCAGGGTTGAATTCACTGATCAAAGCAACGCAGACACATGAGAATGGGCTGAGGACAAGAAATAAGAAAGGCAACCCCAGTATTTCCTGATGAGAGAAGGATGGCTGAGGAGTCTGCAAAGCATCAGTGCCGTGCCTTTGTCCAGAGGCATAGTAATGAGCAGGCAAGCAAGTTACAGGCCCCATACATCATATTATGTAATGGCTTACTTCTCTGCACTTCATTTATTTGGAGATTGCTCCCAGGCTGGCACTTTGCCAGCAGCCACCAAATCCAAGTCTACAGAAATCAATCTCGCCCTGACTGATTAAGCTGTGTTTAGAACTAATTGCTCCTTCGTGTGTGGGGAGAATAAATTATGGGCTTTCATCTCAGCATCTTTACAAAATGCCGTGGCAGGTAGGGCCTGGCTCTTAACCCCTTCCATCCCCGGCTCAGAATCAGCAAGCTTGCCTGGAACTGGGCTGGGGAGGCTGGGACACACAGGGATGGCATCTATCCTCAAACAGGGATGCCACACCTTGGACTCTCCATTTTGGGCATCAAATCCCAGATGCCACACCTTGGACTCTCCATTTTGGGCATCAAATCCCAGAACCCCAAGTCAGCATTGAGGGCCATAGGACTTTTCCATATGTGGGGGGCCTATGTGCTTCCATCCACAAAATGGCTAAAGTGCTGGCATCCCAAAAAAAGCAAGCCAGTTCTAATGGTTATCACACACAAGAGCACATCAAGGGGTTCAAGACACATTACTTAGCATCAGATTCGAATCTGGCTGTCAAGAGGAGACAAACAAATCCCCATTGCTAGTGTAGAAATACCTTTTATGCGTATGTTCAAAACTGTCATTTACACAAGTGTGTGCGCGCACACATACACACGTTGCAGGGAGGGGGGAACCAGGGGGGAATCCTCTTTGCCACAGAAGCCCCCAAACTCCCAGAAGCTGTCCCTGTGCAAACTCCATAAAACCAACACAAATACACACACATAGACACACGAGAGAGAGAGAGAGAGAGAGAGAGAGAGGAGGGGGCTGGCTGATTCCACAGAGGGCTGACACTCCCAGATGCCCTCTTTTTCCAGGACATGTCCTCCACTTCTCCCTTCTGTCCAGATGGAATGGCAAAATGTCCTCCCTCTGCCTTCTCTCATGAGCTCTGCCCTTCATTGGAGGCTTCAATCGGAGGAGAGAACAGGACGAGGGAAGTGTGTGTGTATCCCTTTAAAAAGGGAGCATTCTCCCTCTTTGGCATGGCAAGGCACCCTGAGAAATGGATTCCACACCATGATACAGAAGTGTTCTCTTTAGGTATTCCACTTTTGCAGGCACAACTAGCTAGTGCACAGTGCATACAGTAACTATTGAAATGACAATGAAAATTTGCATGTGTTCAAAACTGGACAAAACAAGGGTGGTCATGTCTTCCCCTTTACAGAGGACAAATCTTTAAATGAACGCCTTGTCAAAGGACTTTCCCTTCTTCTGAAGATATCTTCTATTGAAAAACTGACTTAAAAAACCTTAAGGTACAGCAGGGGACTTGCAACTGCCCATCTTTGGAGCAGACTGAGTAGGCACACAGGTTACAGTCATGCACACCACAGGAAAGTGGGCTGCATTACTGTTTCAGTAACAGCCATTATTTCAACCTATGCATGTATTCATATACATTAGAACATGTGCATTCTGTGCAAATCCATCTTTTTGTCTTTGTAAGTGTATAAGGAGCTTATTGCATCTTTAAATAAGCTTACTTACCTGTTCCACTTTAAAGTAAAATATGGGTTGCAGCCAAGTATTATCACACAGAAAATGCCGCCAATGCCACCACCTGGCAGCATATTGCTTAAAACCGAGCTAGAAGCCGCACTCAGCTGGCCAATTTTCAAAGTCAGGAAGCCCCAGACTTTGGAAATCAGCCATTTCAGTGTGGCTTCCAAGTTTTAGGCAGAATGCAGCCAGACAGGGGCATTTTCTGTGTGATGATACCTGGCTGCATCCTGCATTCAACTTTAAAATGGAAGAGGTACATCAGATTGTTTAAAAATGTGATAAGCTCCTAAGTGGCCATTCAAAGCATAAGTGTATACTTCATTTTGGAACTTCAGTAAGAAGGGATATTTGTAAAGAAAAGAAGGTAACCCTTGAAACCTTAACTCTTGAAGAGTAATTTTAAAGCAACAACAGCACACTGTTTCTAGTTGTGGAATAGTTTTTACAGCTTCCAGAGGGAGTACTCATCTTATGTTTAGTCTTCAGAGTTACTTTTTGAACTACCTTTGGATCTCCAGCTACTAGTTCTGGTATTTGTCCAACTTGGTTCAGTCACTCAATTTTGTTTTATTTTGGCTAGTTCATAGCAAAAATGAATAGAAAGACATTTCTCACCAATCACTCTCCCTATTTTGAAAGGCCAAAGCTTACAGGCATTCATTCCCAAGCTCCCCCAAAGCCCTTTATTTTTGAAAGTTTGATCCTACTCATCTTTTCTCTTAACCTTCTCTTCTCCAGGCTAAACATCCCCAGCTCCCTAAGGCGTTCCTCACTGTGGTCTATATAATGCCAAGTGACTCTGCCTGACGCCTCTTTGGTTTGATCTAGCCTGTCTCAAAAACAGCAAAGGTGTCACTGGAAATGGACGCTCCCTTTGTCATCCTGCTAAGGGCTCAGCTACTTAGGGATGCATCATTCGAGCAATCAAGCCCAGCTGTGCCATTATTCTAACAGGAGGCAGCCCAAGCTTGGCTTTCCTGGGCTGCCCATCAACATGATCAATGGTTTCAGAGCCATGCTGCATGTAGAGCTACAGCTGGTTTTACTATATGCTGAGTGCGGTTTCATCTGGCACACAACTCACCTCAAAACTGCGAGTCTCTCATACCTCTTTGGGCTGTGTTCCTTCAAGGTCTGAAAGCAGAGTGTTTTTTTTATTGTTGCTTTCTGGAGAAAATACTGTCCCGCATCTCCTAGAAGTTATTTGCTGCCTTTTGAGAAATCCTAATTAAACTAGTCATCCAGGTAAGTAATTTTTAAACTCTAGACCTGTGATTCCTGAACTTGGATACTCAGATATAACTGAACATCAAATATCAGAAGTGCCAGCCAGCTGGCTCATCAATCAGAAATGATGGGGTTGTGCTGTAATAACACCTTGGGATCCATGGCTGGGAACTACTGATACAAACTAAATAGAAAGGCAGAGCTTGAGAAGTTACTTTTAGAAACAGTTACAGCTCACCCTCTTCAACCATGGCCTTGCCATCCATGGATTTAAGCATCTGTGGGTGGCAAACCCCATTGCCCCTAATGGCCACATGGTTATGACAGAGGAGCCATGAGTACATGTGCCACCATTGAAAACTGTGGGACTTGAAGTCCCATGGCTTTTTTCATCCGTGCGGGATCCGGAACAGAACCCCCATGGATAATAAGGGCCAACTGTACATACATTTGTAAGGGATAGGATTTAGTTATGATTTATATTACCATTTCTTAAAAGAAATATTTATCTATTTTGCAAAAGTAAGTTTTAGTTATTTTTCAAAACAGCTTAATGCTAAAGGAATGTGCTAAACTGATACACAGAGTATCTTTTCCTTCTGGGAATCTTTGCACTTGTAAACAAATCCTGATCTCTCCCAGAAAGAGAAAAAGCCCTTCGTGACATGAGATCTATGTCTTATGGAGCACCTGCTCCCATATCAATCTGCTTCACTAGTAAGATCTTCTCTTCAAACTCTCCTTGATGATAGCTCAGGATCAGAGGTGCAGCAGCTGTAGCCAAGCAGACTCAGTTTCTCAGTCATTCTCCTTTTCTCTGCCCCAGTCCAAGCAGGGCAGGGCTCATCTCTCCTTCTCTAAGTGACTCCAAGAGAAAAGAAGAAGATAAGGAAGTGACATCTTGCCCCTTGGGGCCAAGCATTAACTGGTATAAGCTGGGAATTGAATAGGTTGAATGAGGATTGCACTGCCATGTCTATTGCCAAGCTCAAGGCTGTGAGACAAAGCACATTCTGGCCTCTGGTGCAAAGCATATTGTTATATCCTCAGCACTTATAAAAAGTGAAGCACAGGATTTGTCCTCTCCACCATTTAGTTTGAGTATATGCCCACACTCCATTATCATTACACATCAAGAGTAAATCTAGTCTTCATCATACTAGGATTGTAATCTAATTTAGGAGTTTATTACATGCACGTTTAACCAGACTGCACCCTAACATGCAGGCAGGAATTATTGCATGTAATTTGCCACCGATTAGAATCATAGAGTCGGAAGAGACCACAAGGGCCATCCTGTCCAATCACCTGCCATGCAGGAAATCTAAATCAAAGCATCCCCGACAGATGGCCATCCAGCCTCTGCTTAAATCAGGATTCCATCAGCTGAGTACAGTCCAGCTCAGGGGTAGGCAACCTTTTTGAGCCGGGGGCCGGGTTGCTGTTCCTCAGACAACTGGGGGGGCCGAAGTCAGAAAATAAATAATTAAATATTTTTTTAAAAAAAATGAAATAAATAAATAAACCGGGACAAATGTAGGACTAAATTTTCAAATGGAGGGCACTTTTTTTAAAAAAAATGGAGGACATGCGAAAAAATTTGCTGATTTTTTTAAAAATGTTAATATAAATGCATATTTCTGAGGCTTCTATAGACAATTGCCCCCCTTGCCCGCCACTTGCCCCCCTTGATAGGCCAAAGGCCCCACGCCCTCACGCGAGAGGCCAAAGGCTCCGGTGGCAATCGGCAGCAGGACCGGGCAGGGGCCAGTCCCAAGGCCTTGCCGGGCTGCATCCGGCCCACGGGCCGCAGGTTGCCTACCCCTGGTCCAGCTACACCTTGGTTTCCAGGCTCGCTTCAGCTACTACTATTCAAAGTCAGGAGCATTCTGACTTGGAAAAGTGGTCGCTGAAGTGTGCCTGGGAGCTGGGATGCAGCTGAGTTGTACTCAGCCAGTGAATTACATGTGATCATTCCCGCCTGCATCCCACATCCTAGCTGTATCCCATTATGGTGCACTTGGGTTAAATGTGCATGTATAATAATAATAAATAAAACTTTAATTTATATCCCGCTTTTTGTTTCCACAATCAAAGCGGCGTACAACCTTTAAAAAGTGAAGCACAGGATTTGCTCCTTTCTTATGCTTCCATTACAACCTGCTTATACATACATACTATTTTTATATGTATAATATTGCAGTTAGTCATACTTATAATCTATTCATTTATAGCTAGTTTTATCTGAGCTCTGATTGAGGTGACTTCTTACTTTACTTACTTGGAAACACTCAATAAAACTAAAAGCAATGGGCAAAGAGCAAGACACACTACAAATTGAATGATTCACTCAAGGAAGCCACAGCCCTCAGGTTGCAAGACCTGAGCAGGGCTATTGAAAACATAGTCTCCGGGAGGTCTCTCATTCATAGGGTTGCCAACTTGATGTTGATGGTGGTGGCAGCAGCAGAGAGGAGGAGGAGGAGGAGGAGGACAGCAGCAGTAATAATAACAACAACAATTTCCTTTATTTGGGGAACCTTCTGCTGAGTGGGATACCTCTCCTCAAATCTGATCCAAACACTAATGAGTCAAATATCCCCCAAAAGCCCTGTGAGTACCCATCACTGCTGCTGCAATTCTTGCCTCCTCCTCCTTCTCTTTTGTCTTCCCTAAAGCAAAACAACTTCCTTGGGGAAGGACTTGGGGGTGGGGAACGGCAGATGCAGCAGAGCAATTTTTCCCTACTGGCAACTGAGACTTGACTACACATCCCAGGATCCCCAAAGGAAAGGATACACATCATTTGCCACTGATGAGACCCTATTGGCCTTCTCAACAGGAACTGATACACAGAGATTCTTTTCCTGCTGGGAATCTTGCAAATGGAGATCTTCCAACTTGCAATCGTGTCCTGATCTCTTGTAGGAAGATAAAAAGGCTCTCATGGCTTGAGACCCAGATATCTTATGGAGCACCTGTTTCCATATCAATCTGTTTCATGGTTAAGATCGTGTACTGAAACCCTCCTTGGCAGGAGATCAGGCTCACAGGCTAAACAGCTGCAGTCAAGCAGTTTCTCCCATAGCCTTCAATTTAATGTTCCAATCCAAGTAGGGCAATGGCTCCCCTCTACTTCCCTGTGTGACTTCAATAGGAATGAGAAGATGGGGGAAGTGGTATGTGCAGCCTTGGCCCAGTCATGGCCTGGCACACATGGCAAATGTGTTGAGTAAAGATGACATTGTAACATCAACTGCCTGACTCAATACTTTCAGAACAGGTGTTGGATGGACAGGATAAAAAAGGAGGACAAGAAGAGAGAGACTTGGACAGGTATAGAAGAGGAGGAGGAGGAAAAAGGAAAGAAGAAAAGTACAGTGAGCCAAGTATAAAAACTGTAAAATTGTGAGGAATTTCTGCTGGCTATCTGCTCAAAAGACAAAAAAGTAAAAATGGTTCTATGAGGAAAGTAACATCAAACTGTGAACATAATAAATAAATGTAAAGTTGAATAGTAATCTACCATCAATTTAGCTGCTAAAATTTTCCTCCTCCCCTTTAAATTGTATTAAGTAGTAGTACAATATATTACAATGTTGTGATCCTCCTACGTCTCCTGCTACTTCTCTTCCTCCTACTGAGATTTTTCTTGTAATATCACTGGCTGTATTCAGACAGTCATACCACAGCATAGTCATCCTTTAGGCCATCCATGAAGCCCTTTTCCACTCTTCCCTGTGCTGCAAACCATGGTTAAACTAAAAGTCGTTAAACAAGGATCTTAACTTTCGAAAGGTGGCAACCAGAGTTTCCTGGGATCTGATGGAACAAAAAACAGAGGCTATTTTAAGATGTTTCCAAGTATAATCATGGGCCGTATGAATGAAGGGGCTTGGTGCGCAAGCAAATGGTTTTTGTGTGTCTTATCTTAATAGGCCATATTATAATCATCCAAAGGGGCTCATAATGTAGCATAATTCCTGTATTCTTCATGAATTGTGTACATGTGTAAGAGAAAGAAATGTTTGGCCAGCAATTCATCCTGTTTTTCTGGATTTCTACCTTCTTGTTCCTACCTACCCTCAATGAAAGCAATGTGGAGTATTGTTTTATTTTTATATTTTGCCTTTAGTCATGGTTTTAGTGACTGTCTCAGAGACTGTTTTGAGCAGGTAAGGTAGGAAGCAATGCTGCCAGAGAAGGGCAAGCAAGGACAGGCTGCAGACATGCAAAGGTAATGGGGAGGCCATCCAGAAACTTCCCTGTCCTGAAATTCCCCTGGAGCCAGAGGCAGAAGGGAGCTGATGCTCAAAATGCCTCTACAGCTGTGCTTCAAACTCTGACACTCACTCACTTTTGCCTTTTGTAAGAAATTCTTGCAAATGAAAACATTTTTCCCTTTCTAAAGGATTCGGCATCGATAAATACAGGGTTCATTTGGCACCATCAGGAATGGAGAATGGCTCAGGGACAAGGGGAATGCACTCCCAACTGAGCATATGTCAGATGTGCCCTCTATGCCATGCTCTACATATTTGTGGGCTGGAAAAGACTGTTGCCCTATATCCATCAGCTTAGATTGGGGTTGAGGCCACAGCCCTTTCTGCAAAGAAGATTCATTCAAACAAGGTGGCAACAGTAATTAAGACTCAGTTCAGCAGAGCCAAGATGCCCATGCTGCCCATGAAGGGCTGCCCAGGCATTGGTGCATCAACCAGAAGAGTGTGTGCAGAAGTGGGAGTGAGGAGGACAGCAGACTTCTGACCTCAAAATGACCAAAACCAAAACCAAAAAATGATTTACACACATATAAACTGGGCTTAAATTTGCTAACAGGATGCCAGCCAATATTGCTGCAAACTATTCTGCCAAGATGCAAAGTATTTAAGGGCAGTTTTTTGTGGGATTTTCAGGCTATGTGATCGTGTTCCAGAAGAAATTATTCCTGAAGTTCCCCTGCATCTGTGGCTGGCATTTTCAGAGAAGTGTGAAAAACCCATAAAAAACTATGGCTGCCACCCATGAAAGCCTTCAACTTCATATTTAAGAGTATCTTGGTCTAGAGTGTGCAGTTAAGGGTTAACAGATTCACAATGGACCTTCTCCTAGTGGATCTGTAAAATGTTAGAACTGAGTTATTTACTTTGAGATAGTTTCTCTGTAGCACTATGAAAAGAGACACCTGGTGTTCTTGTACAGTTTGAAGATATGTTGTGTCCCTATCTCCCCTTTTCTCATGCAATTTCAAATCTTTCCAATTAATGTCCAGCATCATACAGCTTTTTGATAACTCACTGTCCTATCATTTCCAGCTAGTGCTATTAAACATGTTTTCTCACAAGCACCCACTGCCTTCTGAAACCTACATGAGTATTTTCTGCAAAAATCGTGGATTTTGCATAAAAACCACAAATTGTGCACAAAAAAGCAGATGTGCACGTCTGGAAAGAGTATGTATATATTAAAAAACAAACAAAAAGGCAGCAGTGGGAGTGTGTGTGACATCTTCGGACCCTTGCCATGCTTGGATTGCTCAATCTAAGCATGGCAGGGGGTGAGGAAGATGCCCTGGGGTCCTCTCCAAATTCTTGCCATGCTCCGATCGAGCGATGCAAGCATGGCAGGGGTGAGGGTGACCCCAGGGGTCCTCTCCGGATCCTTGCATGCTTGGATCGAGCAATGCAAGCATAGAAGGGGGCAAAAGGGACCCCCCAGGGGGTCATCTCCGGACCCTAGCCATGCTTGGATCGCTCAATCTAAGCATGGCAGGGGGCAGAGGGGACCCCAGGGGTCCTCTCCGGACCTTTGTCATGCTTGGATCGCTCAATCTAAGCATGGCAGGGGGTGAACCCCCCGGGGGTCCTCTCCAGACCTTTGCCAGGAGAAGGAGGACGAGGATGGAGACAAGGCCAGGCAGCAGGAGCATGGACATTAGGGAAAGGAGCCAAGAGGATGAGAAGGAGGAGGATGAAGAAGGAGGCAGGAGACAGGAGGAGGAAAATGATGATCAGAGGCTTGGGTCCTGGTGCCAGGAGGAGGAGGGGGGGCTGTTTTTTTAAAACTAATCACCAAATCAGTAGAATGGCTTAGTAGCTACGTGTCTCTGCAAGTAGTTGCTTTGCCAATCTATCAATTTTGTGATTAGTTTTGTTTTATTTTTAACAAAGGACCCAAAAAGGCGGCAGTGGAGGTATGTGTGACATCTCTGGGGAGGGATGGGACACACATACTCCTCTGCCATTTTCCCCTCCCCTCTGAAAGAATTGATCCCGATCTGGCGTTCCCACTTATTGGACCCGGGTCGGGATTGATTCTTCACAAAAGAACCTCTGAAAAATGGCTAGCAAAATACCCCGGGCTTTTGGTGTTTGCCACGGGTCTTTCCCACTGGAATCGATCAAATTAGGATCAGAATTGAATTCCAGTGGGAACTAGGGCCATAAAACTCACATCAGGATTCCGAGTTAAATGTAGTGGGAACGAGGCCAATAAATTACATATCCCAGGATTCCACAGCATGGAGCCATGGCAGTTACAGTACTGTCAAACTCCATGATTTATGTAGTCTGGATGCAACCATAGCGTCTTCAAAAGAAATGGGGAGAATACAGGTCCGCATATATTCAAATTAGGCTCTAGCACAACTTGATTAGTAGACAACCACATGGACTATTATCAGTTACTTGTGAAACAATGCAAAGTGGCTGATAGCTTCCTTACTTCTTGCTTTGAGAACTCTTCTCCAATCAAATTGGCAACCAATCTAGCTGAAAGGTACAGAAGTGGCAATTTTATGCAACAAGGGAGGAGGGTGAGTCCATTGTACCAACTGCTAGTATGGAACACAATGGCAATTGCAACAATGCCAAACACAACTTGCAGCATTAAATGGGAATTGGGAAATAGGTTCAGTATGTATCATTTCAATCTAGGCTAAGGATGCTGCCTGGCTGAGTGTTACAAAGCAGGGAGTATGCTACACATATTTATCATAAGAGCACCATAGGCCACATTGCTCACAGGAGAATATCAAATCAAAGCACCTGCATCTATCTAGCCTCTCCAAATGCCTTCCCTCATATCTCTTTGTGCACCAATTAGCAGCAACAATTAACAGTTAGTACTGTATTCTCATCTCAAACCTGCGCATCATGTGGCAGTTTCCCCTAAACTGGTGCCCTCCAGCTGTGTTGAACGACAGCCCCCATCATCCCCAGGCAGCAAGGGGAATCAATACACCATATAGGCAGTGGGAAGTATAGTCCATTCTGTCAGAAGAGTGCTGGCATGCTGGAGGAATGCCCCATATCTTTTCCTTAGCCAAAGGTCTCACCAAAGAAGGTTCTCCTCAAAGACAAGCCAAATTCTTTTCATTGTTTCCACCCAAGATCATTTAGAGTGGAAATGGGAGAGGATTGATTAAAACAGGAATATCACACATCCATTTTCAAAATATGTCTAGCAAAAGAAGAGTGGGAGGGAAAGGAAGGCTGGGGAGGGTAACTGACTTTGCCGTTAATAATGACTGGTGCTAAAATTCCTCTTTATTCACGGGATAATGATGTGACTATTGTGATGTCATCTGATAATCTTTGTGCAATTGATTGCTATGCTCCAGTTCTGCCCAGTGGAAAATCTCCCCCATCATGTGGGGTGGCTGCTCCCAGACTTTGGAACCCCTCTCTGGAAAGGTTAGACTGGCACCAGCCTTGTTCTCCTTACATGAACAAGTACAGTGCGCCTGCGTTATACGTGGGCACGCTATACGCGGACTATATGGGGCTCGTGCGCATGGTGGCACGGCGGCATGTGGGGCACCATGGGCACAAGGCCAATTCATTTGAATGGGACGCACCGCCCCGCACGCTCCCCACGACTTGAGCATATGCAGATAACATCCCATCAAAACAAGACACAACTAATAAAAACTATTTGTACAAAATATATATATTTAAAAAATCACAAACAATTCTATTGCAAACACAAAGTCAAAAGAGGTTGAAAACATGTAAAACACAATTAAAAAAATAAACACACAGCACCCTTAAAAGCCCCTTCTGCCAGATGAATTATAAAGCAAAAGCCCACCTAAATAGGAAAGCCTTTGCCAGTTAGAAGAAAGGAAAAGGGGGTCAACTGAGCCTCCTATGGATGCCACTTGCACAACAGGTGATGCTGCTGTGCATACATTCACACTGATCATGACCCTGTACAACTGAGGAGCGAAAAGAATTAAATACTTACCAATTTTAAATTTTGTTTTTGTTTTGCTTTGCTTACAAATTAATCCAATTCAGAGGCTGTGGGGTTATTAATGAAAACGCGCACTTATCTTTCCATTTTCCATCCTTATAATCTTCTGCAAGCAACTGATTCTTCCCCCTTTTCCCTTTTACATTACACTTAAAATACATACGCAAACCCCCCCCCCCCCCCCAGCTAGGAAAACATGTACAAACACACTCCAATCAGGACAGAAATGCATATGTTAAGCAAAATGTGTTTAAAAGGATATGCACAAAGAAAAATAAATTCCAGAATATGCATATGTTTCCATACAGCCCCTCCACCCCCCCCACCCCCCCCCCCCTCCTATTGGCACACAAAATTCCCAGACAAAACAAGGATGAGAAGAAAATGCAAATGGTGTTGGGTAAGATGCAATGAAATCAGGACTGAGAGATTTTCACATCCCTATCTGCAACCTCACGCTAAAGAAGCTGGTAGTCTGGCTAGTAACAGCAAACACTACTGTTACACTCCCAAAAAGGAGAGATACTAGAGAGATGGATGAATGAGAAATACTGACACCCACTTGGATCACCCTTTTGGCAGTAAACCTGCCAGGCTGATGTACCCCCTGGAATGGCTGGCAGGACACCACCAAGATTGGCACAGCTCCCTACCAGACATCGCTGTTCTTTGCCAAACAGATTTGCTTATTCCTAACTGATCTGAGTGTAGCCAGAATGCTGCCTTGGTTAAAGAGGGCAACGTCTGAGAGTCCTGGACAACCAAGCTGTTTTGACAGGGCATCTCCTATACCAGAAGGGCAAAGCCCCAGATGGTAAATCTCCTTGTGATAAACCCAGGAGGCAGTTTGTTATATGGGTTTAGGGCTATTATAGCTCCCTTGCCAGCCTGACACAGGCTGAAGAGCATAATCACTCCAGACATGCAGGAGGCTGTCATACCAATTGGCGCCACAGGAAATTGTGTGTGCCAGGCTGGTAGAAGCCCACCCGCCTCCCTCTCCGAGAGCTTTTCTCTAAGGAGGCTCACTGTCAAGGGAAAACAGCCAGTGTGAAATCAGTCTGATTAGCAATTAGTCCCATTGTTAAAGGATTAAGTGTAGGATGGGAGGAGGCATTGTTCCAATGAGTGACTTGACTATCAATTTGCACTGGAACAAGCTGCCCTGGTGCCACTTTTTCCCCTGCTGTCCTTTTGACCACTGACTGAATGATCGGACAGGCAAACAGCCCAGGAAGGGAGCTGCCAGGCAGGGCCAAGGGCAGATAGAAACATACCCACACATTTGTGCAGCAACTTCATGCTTCCAAGAATGGGTATAGTAGAAACCCCTAGCCAGGCGCATGGGAGCTGAGCCATTCCTCTCACCCTCATTCAGCACCCCACCAAGAGGACTGAAGAAGTACAAGCTACATCCATTAGATTTCCCACATCCAGAACCTGGGTAGGGTTGTGGGGTTTCTGTGCTTGCAAAGAGATTTCCCAGATGTGGCTTTTGCTGTTCCTGTGATGGGCACAGAGATGGGCAAAGATGCCAGTTTTGCTTTGTCTCCCATTCATGTGTTTTTAGTCACAAGTTCTTTCTGCTCAGTTCAGAAAGCAATTGGAAATTTTTGATGAAGTCCTCCTCAAATATGCAACTGAATGAAAGAGGCACTTTCTGGTTCTGAACACCACAATTCAAAAAGCATGTTGAGAAACTGGAGAGTTGCCAAAATGGTGAAAGGGCTAGTAATCATAGAGCCCTATAAGGAATGACTTAGGAAGCTGGGTATGTTTAGCCTGGAGAAGAATGGTTAACAGCTGATATGATTTCCCTGTTGAAATATTTGAAGGCATTTCATACTGAGGGTGGAGCAAGCAAGCTTATTTTCTGCTGCTCCAGAGAATGGAACAATGGATGCAATGAATTCAAACTACAGGAAAAGAGATTCCCACCACAATGGTAGGAAGAACCTCCTGACAGTAAGAGTTGTTCAACAGTGGAGCACACTCCCTTTAGTGCGGTGGAGTCTCCTTCTTTGGAGGTTTTTAAACAGAGGCTGGATGGCTATCTGTCAGGGGCGCTTTGATTGCAAGTCCCTACATGTCAGAGGGTTGGACTGAATGGCCCTTGCAGTCTCTTCCAGCTCTATGTTTCTATGATTCTGTACTCCTATCTGTGGGACCAGTTCCCAAGAGAAGCACTGGGAGATATCACTTTGTATAGGATCTGATAGACTCGTGGAATCATAGATTTGGATCATGGACCATGAAGTCCAGTCCCTTGCTCAGTGCAGGATCTCCAGCTAAATCATCCCCTGCAGGTAGGTATCCAGACTCTTTTTAAAGACACTGAGAGAAGGAGACCCCACCACTGCTCTAGGCAATGTTCTTGGATCCAGTGCCAAAGAAGGGCCCATACAGACAGGCCAAAATAAAGCTGTTTTGGGTCACTTTGGATATATGCTATTTAAATGATGCATGTGTCCTAAGAGGCCAGAAGCCGTGCCAAAGCTGTGCATTGGCGTGGATTTTGGCCTCTTAGGGAGCACACATCATTTAAACAGCATACCTCCAAAGTGACCCAAAGCAGCTTTATTTTGACCTGTAAGTATGGGCCCGAAGTTCCTTCTAATGTTCAGAGGAAATCTACTGTCCTGTAATTTCAAACCATTAGACCCGGTGCTATCCTGTGGGGCAGCGGAGAACAGATGAAGGCTCTACCAGAAAAAAAAAATGCTGTCCTAATTGTAAAGGAACGTGACTGAATAGCACAGCATTTCAAGAGTATTGAATCTTGTTAATGTATGAATTATGTGGATAATTTTTTTGATACTGTATATACTCGAGTACAAGTTGACATCATGTATAAGTCGAAGGTACATTTTGGGTCCAAACCTGGGGATTTTGGTATGACCCATGGATACGTCAAGGGTAAAATATGGCGGGTGCACCGCCATTGGTTGCAATGGGCTCAAATTGGCTCACAGTATAAAAGACCGATGCAAACCAAATATGAGGTCTTGAAGAAACTGGGAGGGGAGAATAAGCAAAATACAAGTAAAAAAAGTAAATTAGACTTACAACAGGCAAGCGGAGTCCCCCCACAAAGTCCTCCTTCGTTCCTGGGCTCCACGTGCGAGCCCCAGACCCATTGCTCTAGCAGCTCTAAAAGTCCTCCAGAATACGCCACTGCCGCCTGCGGATGCCTCCTCGGGCCTCTCTTTCCATGAGGCCAGGAGGGAGCCTGGGCCTCTTTCCAGACCAGGCTACAATCTCAGCCTGCCACCTCTCCTCCTATGGCATGTTGTTCACTTCCAAGCGGCCAGGGGCTGGGTGGGCATCCTTGTCTCTGCCAGGTCTTCCTCTCCCACCTCCATCGTGTTGACTATTGGGACAATGGAAGGCCCAATGCCACTTGAAAGTAAATGACAGGGCTGAGAAGGAGGAGGAGGATGGGAAAGCAGACGCTGCCCACCGCATTGTCCTCCTCCTCTACCAAGTTGTTTGCCTTGAGCAGCCTGGGGGCTTTGGTGGGCAGGCGGGCAGGTGGGCAGCCTTACGAGGAGGAGGAGGAGGAGGAGGAGGAGAATGGGGGAAAGAAACAAGGATCCCAACCCACTGCATTGTCCTCCTAGTCCTCTGCCGAGCTGTATTACTGTATTGCCCTGTGTATAAGTCTACCCAGGATTTTGGAGCTCATTTGGGGGCATAAATTTCTCAACTTATTGTTGAGTATATATGGTATTTTTCTAGAGTAATGATAAAATGGATAAATATCAAACGATTTGAAAAGAAAAGGAAGGACACTATTTAAATATTTTGTTATATACAGCGGGGCCTTGTTATCCACTGAGTTTGGTTCCAAGATCCCTCGTGGATAACAAAATCTGTGGATGCTCAAGTCCCATTAAATATAATGGCAGAGCAAAATGGTGTCCCTTATGAAAAATGGAAAATCAAGGTTTGCTTTTTGCCTCATACATTAAAAATCTTTAGCCTTCTGGATTGCATTTAAATTAAATATTCTGTGCTTAAATGCAAGGTAACACCTTCCAACTTTTTCCATCTAAATGGGATTTCTTGATATTTCAACTTATTAGTCAGAAATGCATAATCTTTTCTCTTTTTCAAGATTCGCATTGAGATATCCTTAAAAACCTGTATTGTTTTTTCATCCATCTTAATTCTGTCCAAACAGTGTTGTTGTACAAGTTGGTTCCTTACTTGTCTTCTCACAAAATAAATGATAACATCTCGGAGTCCATTCCTTTGTCTAGCAACCTATGAATCCAGTCTGCAGACCTTATCTAGTACCCACCTGAAATCCTCTTTCTGTCTTCCTAGAAGATTAGTCATAGCATCAATAGCAATGTAGCAATAGAAAGTACATTTCTATACCACTTATCAGCGCATTTAAGGACTCCTTAAGAGGTTTACAATGTGTAAGCTAGCTGCCCCCAACAAGCTCGGCACTCATTTTAGTGACCTACAGAAGGATGCAAGGCTGAGTGAGCCTTGGAGTCCTACCTGGGATTTAGCTCATAACCTTGTGACTATGAATGGCTGCAGATTAACCACTGTGCCAGCAGGGCTCCCTTTCAGTCAGTCTTTCATATACGTCTACATTTTGATGTTCCACTATCTCTCTGAATTTAAGAGATCTTACTCTTTCTTTGAAATCCAGAAGAGCCTTTGCATCTAGGTCTTGTTCTTGATCCATAGTCAATTTCTCAGTAACCTCTTTCAATTTTTGTATTTTCTAAAACGGTTAATTTTTCCCTCATCTGTTTCATTTCTGTGTTCATCTGGGCCATCCTTTAGTTCAGCCTTTAGATCTTCTTTCAAATCTCTTTTAAAATTCACTCTTCAGATCCTTAGTAGATCACACCCATCTGGCTGTCATTTGTTTTATTTAATCCAAAATCATTTTTGCCAAATCAGTCATTTTTAGGTGGTCCACTGAGGTCCTACTTGCTCCCTGGCCAGTTATGATCTGGTCAGTTATTTTAGGCCCTATACAGACCAGCCCAAAAGGTCAGCCTATGGACGGAGCTGGGGCACAGCGTCCTGATGACTCACGCCCTGACTCCGCCCCCAGGGCACCATGATGCTGTGCGCCACTCCAGATGGTGTGCAGCATCATGGCGTGCCTCTGGCACTCCGTCCAGATGATGCAGCACCAATGGAGCACCATACAGCCATGCCCCCACTGCTATGACACTCTTTGGAGGGTGCAAAAAGGAGCTGCTTTTTGCAACTCATTTTTGCATTCTCCAAAGGCCAGATCAGTCCAGCATGAGGTTGCCGCTGCCCTGATCCGGCTAGGAAAGAGGCGGCATCCCGCTGCCCCTTAGCGGTGGTCTACAGAGCCCCTTTGTATGACTAATTGCAACAGAAAGGGGGGAAATCCTTTCTGTTGCAATTAGTCTTCTTCACCATTAGATGGCAATGTTTCCACCAGTCCCTTGAGCTAATTCTCAATTCATTTTAAGCTGGCCTTCAGTTCACTTTCTCTAGCTGTGACTTTGCTTTTTTCTTCAGAAAGGTAAACAAAGTTTCCCCCTCACAGTTAGAATTCAATTAATTCGTTCAGTCTTTTAATTAATTCAAGTTTAACAATTTGCTAGGCTCCCAAGTGCTGCATGATTTTCCAACTTCAATTCTATAGATTACTTTAATTGCACTGGGTTTCACTTTTTAAAAACCCACCGTTGATTTACTCACTATGTCCATCTGCAGACGTAATGGTGAAGGAAGTTTAAATGTCCCCATCAGCTGGAAAACTTCTTTCAGATTTCCATGAAGTTAAAATGATGGCATGCAAGCTCATCCTGTAACAGCTCTGCTGCAGGAGATGTGCTAGATTTGGCATTTTCCATCGTGGGAAGGTCCCAGCCAACAAAAATTGCCTTCCTGGAATGGCAGGCTCAGAGGATCATACATAAGTGTCCGATTCCCACCCCTGGCATTCTGGAGACATGTGTCAGTGTTGCTAGTATGTGGGTGGAACAGAGGGGACCAGGAAAAAACCTCACTGTGCCCAGCTGCATCTCAGCCACTGAACAAGGTCCTAATGTCACACGGTCCGTTTTCTAGTCTATTTTAAATATTTTTCATAGAATCCTAGCATAACAGAGCTGGAAGGATGTTTTCAATGTTTTTATCCAGCGTACATTGCCTCAAAGGACTTTTTCACATGGGGAAAATTGGAAGGTTAAATTGGTCACAATGCAGGGTCACCCAGGGCATTAGGAACAATTTTGCAATTGCTTTTCAGATGACACTGCGCACACACCGGTCAGAATCCAGACAGAATAGTGAGGTGAATCAACATTTTCGCAAAAATACCATATTTTCATTTCCAGTTCATTCACAAATTCACTTTCCTCATGTAATTGGAGCAGTCTGAAAGCCATGTGTAACGTTTCCCCACCACCTCACAATTCTTTCCTTCTTTGTGACTCAACACCCCTGTGGGTTTTTAAAGGTCAGAAGCGTGGATGGATGTTAAATCACAGGCCAAGTGGATAGTTAAACAATAATAAAAGTTTATTTTAACACAGAATAGGCAAAGGTAACTTTGACATAAAGTTGTTACTATGTCTTCTTTTGCTACATATATACAAGTCTGGTTTTAACTTTCTAATAATAACTCAGCTGCACAGGCTATACAAGTGGTGGCGAACCTATGGCACGTGTGCCAGAGGTGGCACTCAGAGCCCTCTCGGTGGGCATGTGTGCCATCACCCCAGCATAGAGTTTGCCAGAGTTTGTTACTGGAAAGTCAGAGGGACTTGGCACTTCACGATAAATAAGTGGGTTTGGGGTAGCAGTTTGGGCACTCAGTCTCTAAAAGGTTCGCCATCACTAGGCTATACTATCACTCAAGAAATTATGTAACCCAAACCCCTCTTTCTGAGTCGGGCTACACTGAGTCGCTTCTCTCTAAATAAATAAATAAAATAATAAAACTTTTATATATATCCCCCTTTTTTTGTGACAAGACAATCAAAGCAGCTTACAACATGTTAAAATCCACATTTACAAATTTATGTCCCAAATTCCCCCCCTTAAAACAGGATTAAACAAGTTACAATTAAAACATCTATTAAAAACACAATAAAAACACAGCGAGGACAGAACGGTGGGCTGATACATGATGTGAAGGGCAGTCATTCTGTGGCCGGGCACTTTATTCAGGAAAGGCCTTCCAGAAGAGATCCGTCTTGACAGCTTTTTTAAAGCTGTCTAAGCTGGCAATTTGACGGATCTCATCTGGCAGATCGTTCCATAGTCTGGGAGCAATTGCAGAGAAAGCCCTCTGTGAGGTAGCAGTTAGTCTGGTTTTTAAAGGCTGCAATAGATTCCTCCCAGATGACCTGAGGGTGCGGGGCGGATTATATGGAAGCAGGAGATCCGTCAAATAGGTTGGACCCAAGCCATGTAGGGCTTTAAAGGTTATAACCAACACCTTGTACTGTGCCTGGAAACTAAGAGGCAGCCAGTGAAGAGATTTTAAAATGGGTGTTATTTGGTCACTACTAGTTTTTCCGGTGACCAGCCTGGCTGCCATATTTTGCACTATCTGAAGTTTCCGGACTAGGCACAAGGGTAGCCCCCTGTAGAGTGCATTACAGAAATCAAGTTGTGAAGTTACCAGTGAATGTACAACAGTTTCTAAGTCCTTTACTTCCAGGAAAGGGCGCAGCTGGCGTATCAGCCAAAGCTGATAACAGGCGCTCCTGATCGTTGCATCCACCTGATTTCTCAGTGAAGCACGGGTCTAGGAGCACCCCCAGACTGCGAACACAGTCCTTTGTGGAGAGTGTGACCCCATCTAGTACTGGAGGTTGCAACCCTATACCTGGTTTGGGGGCCCCTACTGTAAGTACCTCCATTTTGTCTTGGATTCAGCCTGAGTTTGTTTTTCCTCATCGAGCCCATTACCACTTCAAGACACTGATTGAGGGGAGAAAGTAATAGTGCCACTATATTCCTCTCTGGTCAGGCCCCACCTGGAATATTGTGTCCAGTTCTGGGTGTCACAATTCGAAAAGGACATTGAGAAACTGGAGCGTGTCCAAAGGAGGGTGACTAAAATGGTGAAGGGTCTGGAAACCATGCCCTATGAGGAACGCCTTAGGGAGCTGGGTATGTTTAGCCTGGAGAAAAGAAGGTTAAGAGGTGATATGATAGCCCTGTTTAAATACATGAAGGGATGTCATATTGAGGAGGGAGCAAGCTTGTTTTCTGCTGCTCCAGAGAATAAGGTAAGGACTAACGGATGCAAGCTCCAGGAAAAGGGATTCCACCTCAACATTAGGAGGAACTTCCTGAGAATAAGGACTGTTCGACAGTGGAACAAACTCCCTTCAATTGTAGTGGTGTCTCCTTCATTAGCGGTCTTTAAGCAGAGGCTGGATGGCCATCTGTCAGGGATGCTTTGGTTGAGAGTTCCTGCATGGCAGAATGGGGTTGGACTGGATGGCCCTTGTGGTGTCTTCCAACTCAATGATTCTATGATTCTATCATGGGGTTTTCTTAAGTAAGCGCCCTAGTGATGCAGTGGTTAAATGCCGAAACTGCAGCCACTCCCTCACAAACCACAAGGTTGTGAGTGCAATCCCAGCCAGGGGCTCAGGGTCCAGTCAGCCTGGCATCCTTCCAAGGCCACTAAAATGAGTATCCAGCTTGTTGGGGGCAATGAGCTTACAGTTGTAAAATGCTTAGAGACTTCTTAGTGTGGCATGAAGTGGTATGTAAATGAAGCTGCTATTGCTTTTGCTATTCTCTTAGCAGAATTTCTTCATAGGGGGTAAGCCTTTGCTCTTCTTTGAGGCTGAGAGAATGTGACTTGCCCGAGGTCATTCAGCAAGCTTCTTTGGCTGAGTGGAGATTCAAACCCTTGTCCCTCAGAGTCCTAGTCAAATACACAAACTGCTGTACCATACTGGGTCTTTTAGATCAATAAAATGAATTCATTCCCATTCTTTACACTGCTTTTAAAATACGACTTTGTCTACATCATTACTATCAAACAGCACATTGTTGCAGGCAGCTCAGTTACATGTAATTTCTTACTGCCAAGCTCTGGCTAGAAAAATACTAGAAAAATGCTACAAATTGCTCATCTCCAGGAGGATCCCTCTCGACGGCCTGTGCCAAAATGAGACAGACATCTGGGCAATGCTTACAATCCAACCCTGTCATCTAGTTATGCTCAAAGAGGGAGTACATGGCAAGAGTTTTTAAAAAATGGCCCCAAGTGGCACATAGGACTAACTGGTGACAGCCAAAGAGAATATCTCTGCACCTGGCAAGACAAAAAACAAAAGTAAAATTAAAGGAAACAGTGGCAGGAGACACGGGTTTCTTCTCTCCTGGTTTGCTATGCAGGAGGCTCTTCTCCTCCCTGCTTTCTGTCTCCTCCATGCAGGGAATGTCATTCCAGTGAGACAGCCCCCCTTTTCCAGCACAAATACACACACACACTGAGTGCACGAGTCTGGCGGCTGCACACCGCAGGCTCGCAGCTCTTCAGCACCATGTGCTTGTCCTGAGATGAACTGGTGGGAAGCAGCTGTTGGTCTAGACAGAGGGGGCCCCGGGCTGGAACTGCACATGCCTTTCTCTTTGTCAGCCAGGCAAATGAGGGCAAACTTCACTCTCTAGGATTTTTCTGCTGCTGGGCGGGGAATGAGGAAGGCGAAGAAGCTCTCTGTGCGGCAGAAGGGGACTTGGAACTTGCCCAGCAGATGTTCCACGGGGATCTTGGTTGATGAGAAGTGCTTGGGAGTAACATTTCAAGCTCTGCTCCCTTAAGGAGTCCCTGTAGGTAGAGTATGGGCCTGACAACAAAGCAGTGTGGGTGGCAGTCTCAGGTAGTGGTTCTGGGGTGACATTAATGTCTTGAATTTATTCGAACTGTATTTTTAATGCTGCAACAAGGGAGAAAAGGATGTTGAAAAACTGGAGCGTGTCCAAAGGAGAGTGCGTAAAATGGTGAAGGGTCAAGAAACCATGAAGCCCTATGAAGAATGCCTTAGGGAGCTGGGGGTGTTTAGCCTGGAGAAGAGAAGGTTAAGAGCTGATATGACAGTCCTGTTTAAATACTTGGAGGGATGTCATGTTGAGAAGGAAGCAAGCTTGTTTTCAGCTGCTCCAGAGACTAAGACCCAGAATAATGAATGCAAGCTCCGGGAAAAGAGATTCCAGCCCAACATTAGGAGGAACTCCCTGACAATAAGGGCTGTTCGACAGTGGAACACACTCCTTCCTCGCAGATTGTGGTGGAGTCTCCTTCTTTGGAAGTCTTCAAATAGAGGCTGGATGGCCATCTGTCAATGGGGATGCTTTGACTGAGAGTTCCTGCATGGCAGGGGTTAGACTGGATGGCCCTTGGGGTCTCTTCCAACTCTATGATTCTATGATTCTATGAGAAGCACTGTGAAATTTTCCATTTCATGCGCAAATAGTTTGGCCAACTTTAGGAACTCTGAAATTTGATCTGGGTAGGTGGGGGAGGGATGCCCCTTGCTGCTCTGTTATGTGCATTTCATGTTGTAGTGGTTATTCGATGCAGAAAGAAATGGCCTTACATGATGGTTTTGCTGCTGAACCTCTTCTCAGCCTATTTGAGTGTTTCATAAAGCTTTGTTAACTCTCTTGCCAAAAACAGGGAATTCACTGCAAAACCACTAAAAAATGCAAGCTTATTTCAAATTTTGGGGTTCATAGTGTACAATGATATTTTACAATGTTCTTACTTTGGGGTTTGTTTTTAGAAAAGCCAAAAGTTTTGAAAGTCTGTGAGTGGAAAGGCAGACCAAAAATGCTCATATAAATAAATAAAATAAATAAAACATCTGTCCCAGAGGCATCCCAATCAATAGGGCTGCTTAAATGTCCAGCAAAACAATGTTTCAATACAATGTAAACCAACTGAGGACTTTATCACACAGGGAAAATTGGGAGATTCAAAAGCATTTCCTGTGAATGATTTGTTGCTGGTTATTCCCTGGTTATTCCCAGGATAAAAGGTAGCCGACATGAATGGCTAGTCGTAACCGACTGTAGGGGGTGGTGTTCATCACTGTTTCTAAGCCAAAGAGCCAGCGTTGTCCAAGGACTGCTCTGGTGGCCATGTGGCCAGCATGACTGCACCAAACGCTATTCCCTTCCCACTTCAGTGGTACCTATTTATCAACTTGGATCTGCATGCTTTCGAACTGCTAGGCTGGCAAAAGCTGGGACTACTGATGTTAGCTCACCCCATCATGCAGCACCCAGGCCTTGAAATGCCAACCTTCCAATCTTCCAATCATTAGAACTGGTGTCTTAACCACTAAGCCACCGCATCCCTTCCCAGGATAAGCCCTCTCTAATCGCAACATCATGTGATAATCTTAGCCATGATTGCACAACTTTCCCTAGATAACGCCTTTTGAATCCCCTGATTTCCCCTGTGTGATAAAGTCCTGAGTGTTCACATGCTCTCTCCTTCTTTCGTTTACACTAGTTCTTTCCTGATCTAGTGGAAAAGCATTCAATGATATCAGAGCTTAGCAAAGGTGCTTTTCAAGCCCCTGGTCTGGGATTCTGGGAGTTGTAGTCTAAAACAATAACACTGCCTAGATTTGGGTGACGCTGGACATTTTTGAAGCAAGAATATTTCTCTTGCTGTAGTGTTTTAAATGGTGGAGGTAAAGAAGGTAACCTGAAGGAGATACGGGAGACAATTAATGAGGTCTGGAGTAGTCATCAATATTATCCCCTCCAAACAAAGTAAAACTGGGTTGCAGACAAACTAGGGCTGCAAGGAAGGTGGCGGCAACAGAGGACCCAGAGCGGCTCATGCTGCATGTCACATAAACAGATCACAGTGGATACTGGGGGAGTCCAGGGGTTTTGGCCAGGGCAGACTATCCCACTTTAGCGCTATATCCCATTTTAACTGCCATGGCATTATCCTATAAAATCCAGGGTTTGCAGTTGAGGGAGGGATATATAGAATTCTCATCCACCACACACTAGCACCTCACTAAACTACAAATCCCCAAATTCCATAGGATGTTGCCATGGCAATTAAAGTAGAATCATAGTGTTATAATTGTGCAGTACAAAGGGCCCCTAGGTTTGTTTCTTCAAACAGAGCTAATCCCGATAGGCAACTCTGAACCACACCTGAGATCCCTGGCAACTAGACAGTCTTAACAATTATTCTCTGTTCTAACTCTTCACTTCCAGCACAGGAACAATGACATATATGAGGAGCAGGCAACAATTTGGTCTTTCATATGTTGCTGAAATAACAGTTCTGGTCAGCTCTAGCAAGTATAGGCAATGGATTTTCAGTCTGACTAAATCCGAAGGGCTACAAGTTCCCTACCCAAGCACAACAGATTGGCACCAAGTGTCCCCTAAGAATGGACTACTGGTTCCTAGAAAGGTATTAAAGACATTGGTTTTACCATTAATTCAAAAGCAACTGCTGGAGGAAAGGGTATCTCTGCCACACCACACAACAGGGTGCATTAGCACTATCAGCCTCTGTCCTTGCTTGCTGGACATGGGCTTAACAAGCTTATTCCTGAAAACAATCCTACCAGAGTTGCGCTGGCTAACAAGAGCAAATGATGACAGGTTGCTAATGAGATGCCATGATGCAAAACCCAGCTGAGCCCTTGATGGTGGGCTAATAATGTATGTCACTGCAGGGTTAATTGCTGTTGGTTTATTTTGCACTATATACACTCTCTCATTCTCTTACACATACACTATAGAAGATGCTGGAGACAATAGCCAGGGACACAATCCAAACCAATCCAGGTGCACGTTCAGAATGAAAAGGCTTAAAGGTCACATCGAACCCAGTGAAGGAACAGATAAGCACAAGATTGGTGTAGGCAGGCAGCATCCATGCTTGGGAATCAATGCAATTTGTGTGTGTGAAGAGAAGCTGTGGCAGGAGATCTGAGCTACATTTTGGCTCTTCCAACAGAGTGAGGTTCCTTGCTCCTTGCATCATTACGGGGAGGAAAAGAACTAGGAATATGGGGAAACATGTGTTCTACATTGTGTGGAACATGAACTGCTAGCTGCTAAGTGGAGCTGTCACTGCTGTTCAAATCCCCCCCCCCCCCCCCCCCCCGCCAATCCATTTCCCATTGACTAAAGAACTTTTTTCTGCAACTGTAGAATTATAGAATCGTTGAGCTGGAAGAGACCCAAGGGCCATCCAGTCCAAAGCACTACCTTGCAGGAAGACACAGTCAAACATTCCTGACAGATGGCCATCCAGCCTCTGCTTGAAAACCTCCAAAGAAGGAGACTCCCCCACATTCTGAGGCAACATGTTTCAATATAAATAACTCTTACTATCAGGCGGCTCTTCCTAATGTTGAGATGGAATCTTTCTTTCTTTTTTTGAGTTTGAATGCATTGCTCCAGAAAACTGCAGAAAACAAGCTTGCTCCCTCTTCTACATGACCTCTCTTCAGATATATAAACATGCCACCCCTTAGCCTTCTCTTCTCCAGACTAAACATACCCACCTCCCTAAACCACTACTCAAATGGCATGGTTTCAAGACCTTTCACCATTGGGTCACCGCCCTCTGGATACTTTCCAGCTTATCTATCAACATCGTTTTTGAAGTGTGCTGCCCAGAATGGGACACAATATTACAGGTGAAGTCTGATCAAAGCAGAATAGAGTGGTACTGTTCTCTCAAGCTACAAACACTATACATTTATTTGATGCAGCCTAGAATTGCATTGACTTTCTTAACCAATCCACTAGCACCCCTAGATCCCTTTCACATGTACTGCTATCAAGCCAGGGGTCACCCATCCCATATCTGTGCATTTCTCTTTTACTGCCCAGATGTAGTATCCTACATTTCCCCCTACTGAAATTCATTTTGTTAATTTTGGCACTGTTTTCTACTCTGTTCAAGCCATTTTGAATTCTCATCTCGTCCTCTGCCCTGGTCTCCAAATTCAGTGGTCTTTTCCTTCAGGTAAACTCAGGCAAAGTGAAATGCTGTAGCTTCACGAACCTTATATGTTCTTCCTCATTAATACTGGCCATATCTGCATGGGCAAAAAGCTCCATCTTCATCCTGAAGCTGGTGCTGCCTTTTTAACATGATGCATGGTGGCTTCTGGCAGAATACTGTGAGTCTCCAAAATGTTGTAGTTACCATGGAGATTTGTGGTGTGCAAACATCTGGATCTGGCCCAAATCAGCCAGAGCCAGCTGTCCCCATGCCAGTCACTACACCAGCCCCTTTCCTGTAGTGAGCAATACAGTGAAAGGGGATGGCCTGTCCTCAGAGGCACCTTGCTGCTCTGTACCTATAGGAGCTCTGTGGAAAGGATGTTCGGTGCACTACTGCTCCTCCTGAGGGTGGGCTTGCCTATGTGGCCAACAAGAAGCAAGAGTAGGGGGCCCCCCGATCATATAGTTGAGGAGATGTCTAGTGCACACTGCCACCGACATGGCCATTTTGGGGCCAGTTCCAGAGCACAGTGATCCAGGACTCTGAAGTATCAACTACTCCTAATTTAGTGTCATCTGCATATGTAGAGACCATATATGAGTACCATGGGGTTCAGTCGGTCAACCATTTACAAACCCACCTAACAGTCACACTGTCTTGTCCAGCTGTATAGATAGTTTCAAAGGGTTGTGAAGGCAGTGTTGGTGGAGAATATCAGCAGATACCTCCCATTGACTGGCAAACACATGAGGTTCTGGTCTTGCCAGTCCAGTGCCTTTATGCTACTTGAAAGGTGCCCTGAACCCAGGGCATACAGTTGCATGACAGACTCACATATCAATTCCCAAAGTACTTTTGGGTGGGAAAGGAGATACATTTTGTTCCTAGAACAAAATAATGATCACACACTATCTGTGTTGATAAGGTGCAGCAGCAGAGTGGAACTAAATTCATCCAACGTAATTTTCAATCTTCTCTCCTATTGACCAGCAGTCAAATTTTGCATTTGCACTTTTTGACATGTTTCAAATGGCGTGTTTATTTTCTATTTATTTTTGCAGCCCTTGGAATAATGCATGAATCTCTGGGTAAGTGATGTCATAATTTGCAATTCATGACTTTGCAATTAGTGCCTTGTGACTTGCCAATTTTGAAGTCGGTACAAACACTTCATTGACTTGAATGCACAAATCAGTTAAATTCAAAGCTCCAAGTGACTCAACTAGATATTACTGTTAAGTAGGTATTAGATAGTGAAGATGAACATGAATCTTTCATTCAGTTTTAACATTCCTTAGAAATTTAACAAAGAACTGGAGAAAAACTAAAATGAAGTTGCACTAACTCACTTGCTCTTATTTAAATGTTATATTGGCAACTACACAATGTAAAACCGTCAAGAGTGTTGTGTAAATGTTCCAGTATGCCATCCCATTTTATTAAAAAAATAATTTAAAACAAAACATTATTCTTGACAGTTCTGAAACATTTCTGTTGTCCATCTGAATGTAGTTTGTTGATTGTGGATAACATTTCAAGACAGTCTGCAGGAGCACACTAACCGCCCAAATCCTCAACCCACCACTTCCCCTCAAATATTTTCTTTTCCCTCCATTTCTCCTTCAAAGTGATGACAGGAAGTGATGATTGACACTACTATTAGCCATTCTGAAGAAAGTGCTAGAGAGAAAACAAGGAAGTTTATCACACGGGCCCTAAAACGGTCCTGTTGCATTCTAAAATGGGTGCGCGCAGGGGCACACACGGAACAGGATGGGGCTAGGGACCGCATTTTATTGCACAAGAGAATGCTGCTGCTGCTGCTGGGCGTTCCAATCGCGTCCTCCCTCCATTCCAGAGGGTGCGATTCCTGAGAACGCTTTAGAACAGTTCTCAGACATTGCACCCTCTGGAATGGAGGGAGGACACGATTGAAATGCCCGGCGGCAGGGGTGGCGTTCTCTTGTGCAGTAAAATGTGGTCCCTAGGGACCATGTGATAAACTTCATTGTATGCTGGCATACCCAGGTGAGAGGGAGGCCTGCAAAGAGTTGGGGTAAGAACACAGACATAGAACTTTATCGCACCTGTTTTTCCCCCATTACGGGTACAGGAAGAGGATGCTCATGTGCGCGTGCAACCAGCCAAAAACGGATTTTATCACACAGCAAATCATCCCCAAAAGGGCCCCATTCCATCTCCCGGCGCCAAGCCATCCCCGTTCAGTGCTGAACAGCGTCATTTTCCTCAGTCGGAAAACTTCCGACCAGAATATTTAACACCCCTCAGCACTGAATGGGGACTGCTTGGTGCCGGGGATGGAACGGGGCCTTTTGGAGGACGTTTTGGCATGCAATAAAATCCGTTTTTGGCTGGTCGCGCACGTACAAGAGCATCCTCTTCCCATACCCGTAATGGGGGGGAAACGGGTGTGATAAAGTTCATAGTTGCCCATCGCTTTTTAGACTGTGCATTCCTTGTCTCCATAAAAGGTATTATTTACTGCTCTGGCTCAGACAGTAAAATGCCTTGAGCCGGTCCTAACTGATCCTAAGATCTAAGGTTACTGGAGCGGGAGAGAAACTTTCTTCCCTTTTTCTCTCCCCCCGTACTTTTCCTCTGTCATTTTATAGTTTCCCCACTCCCCCCTTCCCCAATCATTTTATAGTTTTCAGTGTCATAGCCTACTTTGGAGCACATTAAACACATTGGCCTACATCATATTGTAGAGCCAACTAAAGTAGACCCATTCAGTCATGGCTGAACAACTATCAGAGATTAAAGAGGAATGTTGGCCCCAAGTGCCCTTGGAAACTCACATACTCCTCTACAAATGGAAGAGCAATTTCCAGGTAACTTCATGTTACATAAAAAGAAAAAAGGGGAAAGAAGCCACCTCCTGTGCCTAAAATGGCCCAAAGCATGACAAACGTGTCCCTCATGTTACATGGGAGTGCTGGGGGGCATTTTTCTTTGTATGAAAAAGCATATTGTGTTTCTTAGGGACAGAGAGAATAGTTGCCATTATTTGTGGGCTATTAAAAAAAAGATTTCCCTATACTCAGGAAACCTGGTCAGGAAGAATACCATTGGTATTTGCACATTGCAAAGTGTTTTGAGAAATTATTCTGCGAAGAAGTACACATGGGGCTTTGCACGGAATTCATTGTAGAAATCATTGGTTCCATACACAAAACCTCTGCTTCTGAATACTTGTGTGTTTGGGGCAAAATTAGTGGGTTTTTCACAGACACACACACACACACACACACACACACACACACACCCCGAAACCCCCAAAAATGAATCTTGTATTTTGGAATTGTGTATTCTCTCTCTCTATGTAAAACATAGATTTCTTGCAAAAGCTGTGGGATTTTTTGTGCAAACAATAAATTTTGCACACAAAAAACCAACAATTATCTGAAGTGGATGGATGGATGGATGGATGGATGGATGGATGGATGGATGGATGGTAGATAGATAGATAGATAGATAGATAGATAGATAGATAGATAGATAGCAGTGCCCACCCCATACGTTTTTGTGTAACATAATCCTGAAACACAGATCCTGAAACACTTCAAAGTGTATGAATTACTAGCAAAAACTTTCCAGAAATATCAGCTTTAGCCTGTAGCTGGGAAACAACTGTAGAAATTATTCATCCTTGCATGCAAGAATGAAATAGTCAAATATTTACATCCCTAGTGTCAATATAGTATTTTGTGATGGACATTGCGTCATAAACAAATAAAATAAATGTGGACCTGAAAACTGTGAAAACTCAACATGTTAAAATAAATTCCACCCAAGTAACACAAACAAATTAGAATTCTGAGTCCTGTAATATTTAATAAAATTTGATTAACCCTTTTTTCTAACCTTCTAGTCTATCACAACTGAATCAAGTGATTGCAGAGAGTCTGGATCCAAATGCAGATCCCATAGAATCATAGAGTTGGAAGAGACCGCAAGGGCCATCCAGTCCAACCCCATTCTGCCATGCAGGAATTCTCAATCAAAGCACCCCCAACAGATGGCCATCCAGCCTCTGTTTAAAACCTCCAAGGAAGGAGACTCCACTACACTCCAAGGAAGGAGTGTGTTCCACTGTTACTGCCCAGCTCTGGCTAGAAAAAATACTAGAAAATGCTACAAATTGCTCATCTCCAGGAGGATCCCTCTCGACGGCCTGTGCCAAAATGAGCAGACATCTGGCAATGCTTACAATCCAACCCTGTTTCTAGTTATGCTCAAAGAGGGAGTACATGGCAAGAGTTTTTAAAAATGGCCCAAGTGGCACATAGGACTACTGTGACGCCAAGAGAATATCTCTGCACCTGGCAAGACAAAACAAAAGTAAATTAAAGGGAACAGTGGCAGGAGACACGGTTCTTCTCTCCTGGTTTGCTAGCGGAGGCCTTCTTCCTCCCTGCTTTCTTCTCTCTCCATGCAGGGAATGTCATCCAGTGAGACAGCCCCCCTTTCCAGCCAAATACACACACACATGAGTGCACGAGTCTGCGGCTGCACACCGCAGGCTCGCAGCTCTCAGCACCTGTGCTTGTCCTGAGATGAACTGTGGGAAGCAGCTGTTGGTCTAGACAGAGGGGCCCCGGGCTGGAACTGCACAGCCTTTCTCTTTGTAGCGGCAAATGAGGGCAAACTTCTTCTTAGGATTTTTTGCTGCTGGCGGGGAATGAGGAAGCGAAGAAGCTCTCTGTGCGGCAGAAGGGGACTTGGAACTTGCCAGCAGATGTTCCCGGGGATCTTGGTGTGAGAGTGGCTTGGGGTAACATTTCAAGCTCTGCTCCCTTAAGGAGTCCTGTAGGTAGTAGGCCTGACAACAAAGCTGTGGGTGCAGCTCAGGTAGTGGTTGCGGGTGACTTAATGTCTTGAATTTATTCAACTGTATTTTTTATGCTGCAACAAGGGAGAAAAGGATGTTGAAAAACTGGAGCGTCCAAGGAGAGGAAAATGGTGAAGGGTCAAGAACCAGAAGCCCTATGAAGATGCCTTAGGGAGCTGGGGTGTTAGCTGGAGAGAGAAGGTTAGAGCTGATATGACAGTCTGTTAATCTTGGAGGATTCATGTTGAGAAGGAGCAAGCTTGTTTTTGCTGCTCCAGAGCAAGACCCGATAATGGATGCAAGCTCGGGAAAAGTTCCAGCCCACATTAGGAGGAACTCCCTGACAATAGGCTGTCGACGTGGAACACACCCTTCCTGCAGTTGTGGAGTCTCCTTCTTTGGAGTTCAAAAGAGGCTGGATGGCCATCTGTCAATGGGGATGCTTTGACGAGAGTTCCGCATGGCGGGTTAGACTGATGGCCTTGGGGTCTTTCCAACTCTAGATTCTATGATTCTATGAGAAGCACGTGAATTTTCCATTTCCTGCGCAAATAGTTTGGCCAACTTTAGGAACTCTGAAATTTGATCGGGTAGGTGGGGGAGGAGCCCCTTGCTGCTCTGTTATGTGCATTCATGTTTTAGTGGTTATTCATGCAGAAAGAAATGGCCTTGATGGTTTTGCTGCTGGACCTCTTCTCAGCCTATTTGATGTTTCATAAAGCTGTTAACCTCTTGCCAAAACAGGGAATTCACTGCAAACCACTAAAAATGGAGCTTATTTCAAATTTGGGGTTCATAGTGTACATGTATTTTACACTGTTCTTACTTTGGGTTGTTTTAGAAAAGCCAAAAGTTTTGAAAGTCTGTGAGTGGAAAGGCAGACCAAAATGCTCATTAAATAAATAATAAATAAAAACTGTCCCAAGGCATCCCAATCATGGGCTGCTAAATGTCCGCAAACAATGTTTCATACAATGTAAACCACTGGGACTTTACACAGGGAAAATGGGAGATTCAAAGCATTTCCTGTGAATGATTGTTGCTGTGTATTCCCGTTATTCCAGGATAAAAGTAGCCGACATGATGGTTAGTCCTAACCGACTGTAGGGGGTGTTTCATCTCTGTTTCTAAGCCAAAAGGCCAGCGTTGTCCAAGGACTGCTTGGTGGCCATGTGCGCATGACTGCACCAAACGCTATTCCTTCCCACTCAGTGGTACCTTTTATCTACTGGATCTGCATGCGTTCGAATGCTAGGCTGGCAAGCTGGGCTACGTGATGGACTACCACCCATCATGCGCACCTGGCCTTGAGCAACTTCTGATCTTCCGAATTAAGTGTCTTAACACTAGCACGCATCCCTTTCAGTAGCCCTCAATCACCATTGATAATCTTGCCCTGATGCACAACTTTCCCTAGATAAACCTTTTGAATCCCTGATTTCCCCTGGTGAAAAGTCGAGTGTTCACATCTCTCTCCTTCTTTCGTTACACTAGTTCTTCCTGATCTAGTGGAAAGATTCAAGATATCAGGCTTAGCAAAGGTGCTTTTCAAGCCCTGGTCTGGGATTCTGGGGTTAGTCTAAAACATAAAACTGCCTAGATTGGGTGACGGACATTTTTGAAGCAAGAATATTCTCTTGTGTAGTGTTTTAATGGTGGAGGTAAGAAGGTATCCTGAAGGGATGCAGGAGACAATAATGAGGTCTGGAGTAGCCTCAATATAATCCCCTCCAAACAAAGTAAATGGGTTGCAGAAAACTAGGGCTGCAAGGAGTGGCGGCACAGAGGACCCAGAGCGGCTCATGCTGCAGTCACATAAACAGATCACAGTGGATTCTGGGGGAGTCCCGGGTTTTGGCCAGGGCAGAATCCCACTTGCGCGCTATCCCATTTTAACTGCCATGGCATTATCCTATAAAACAGGGGTTTGCAGTTGAGGGAGGATATATAGAATTCTCATCCACCACACACTAGCACTCACTAAATACAAATCCCAAATTCCATAGGATGTTGCCATACATAAGTAGAATCATAGTTTATAATGTGCAGTGAAAGGGCCCCTAGGTTTGTTTCTTCAAACGAGCTATCCGAAGGCAACTCTGAACCCACACCTGAGATCCTGGCAACTAGACAGTCTTAACAATTATTCTCTCTTCTAACTCTCACTTCCAGCCAGGAACAATGACGTTATGGGAGCAGGCAACAATTTGGTCTTTCATATGTTGCTGAAATAACGTTCTGGTCAGCTCTAGCAAGTATAGGCAATGGATTTTCAGTCTGACTAAATCCGAAGGGCAAGTTCCCTACCCAAGCACAACAGATTGGCACCAGTGTCCCCAGAATGGTATGGTTCCAGAAAGGTATAAGACATGGTTTTACCATATTCAAAGCAACTGCTGGAGGAAAGGGTATCTCGGCCACACCACACAACGGGTGCATTAGCACTATCAGCCTCTGTCCTTGCTTGCTGGACATGGGCTTAACAGCTTATTCCTGAAAACTCCTACCAGAGTTGGTGGCTAACAGAGCAAAATGATGACAGGTTGCTATGATGCCATGATGCACCCAGCTGACCCTTGATGGTGGCTAATAATGTATGTCACTGCAGGGTTAATGCTGTTGGTTTATTTGCACTATATACACTCTTCATTCTCTTAAATACACTATAGAAGATGCGGAGACAAGCAGGGACACATCCAAACCAATCCAGGTGCACGTCAGAATGAAAGGCTTAAGGTCACTGAACCCAGTGAAGGAACAGATAAGCACAAGATTGGTGTGGCAGGCGCATCCTGCTTGGGAATCAATGCAATTGTGTGTGTGAGAGAAAGCTGTGGCAGGAGATCTGAGCTACATTTTGGCTCTTCCAACGAGTGAGGTTCCTTCTCCTTGCATCATTACGGGGAGGAAAGAACAGGAATATGGGAAACATTGTGTCTCATTGTGTGGAAATGATGCTACTCTAAGTGGGGCTGTCACTGCTGTTCAAATCCCCCCCCCCCCCCCAATCATCATTTCCCATTGACTAAAGAACTTTTTCTGCAACTGTAGAATTATAGAATCGTTGAGCTGGAAGAGACCCGGGCCTCCAGTCCAAAGCACTACTTGCAGGAAGCACAGTCAAACATTCCTGACAGATGGCCATCAGCCTCTGCTTGAAAACCTCCAAAGGAGACCCCCCACATCGAGGCAACTGTTTCAATAAAAAGCTTTACTATCAGGGGCTCTTCCTAATGTTGAGATGGAATCTTTCTTTCTTTTTTTGAGTTGAATGCATTGCCCCAGAAACTGCAGAAAACAAGCTTGCCTCTTCTACATGACCTTCTTTCAGTATATCACCCCCACCTTAGCCTCCTCTCCAGACTAAACATACCCACCTCCCTAAACCACTACTCAAATGGCATGGTTTCAAGACCTTTCACCATTGGGTCACCGCCCTCGGATACTTTCCAGCTTATCTATCAAACATCGTTTGAAGTGTGCTGCCCAGAATGGGACACAATATGACAGGTGAAGTCTGACAAGCAGAATAGAGTGGTATGTTCTCTCAGCTACAAACACTATACATTTATTTGATGCAGCCTAGAATTGCATTGGCTTTCTTAAACAATCCACTAGCACCCCAGATCCCTTTACATGTACTGCTACAAGCCAGGGGTCACCCTCCCATATCTGTGCATTTCTCTTTTACTGCCCAGATGTAGTATCCTACATTTCCCCTACTGAAATTTATTTTGAATTTTGCACTGTTTTCTACTCTGTTCAAGCCATTTTGATTCTCATCTCGTCCTCTGCCCTGGTCTCCAAGTCTGGTCTTTTCCTTCAGGTAAAATCAGGCAAAGTGAAATGCTGTAGCTTCACGACCTTATATGTTCTTCTCATTAATACTGGCCATATCTGCATGGGCAAAAAGCCCATCTTCATCCTGAGCTGGTGTGCCTTTTTACATGATGCTGGTGGCTTCTGGCAGAAAAATGGGGTCTCCAAAATGTTGTAGTTACCATGGAGATTTGTGGTGTGAAACATCTGGATCTGGCCCAAATCAGCCAGAGCCAGCGTCCCCATGCCAGTCACTACACCAGCCCCTTCCTTGATGAGCAATACAGTGAAAGGGGAGGGCCTGTCCTCAGAGGCACCTTGCTGCTGTACCTATAGGAGCTCTGTGGAAAGATGTTCGGTGCACTACTGCTCCTCCTGAGGGTGGGCTGCCTATGTGGCCAACAAGAAGCGAGTAGGGGGCCCCCGCTATTAGTTGAGGAGAGTCTAGTGAAACTGCCACCACTGGCCATTTTGGGGCCGTTCCGAGCACAGTGATCCAGGACTCTGAAGTATCAACTACTCCTAATTTAGTGTCATCTGCATATGTAGAGACCATATATGAGTACCATGGGGTTCAGTGGTCAACCATTACAACCACCTAACAGTCACATGTCTTGTCCAGCTGTATAGATAGTTTCAAGGGTGTGAGGCAGTGTTGGTGGAGAATATCAGCAGATACCTCCCATTGACTGGCAAACACATGAGGTTCTGGTCTTGCCAGTCCAGTGCCTTTATGCTCTTGAAAGGTGCCCTGACCCAGGGCATACAGTTGCATGACAGACTCACATATCAATTCCCAAGTACTTTTGGGTGGGAAAGGAGATACATTTTGTCCTAGAACAAAATATGATCACACACTATCTGTGTTGTTAAGGGCAGCAGCAGAGTGGAACTAATTCATCCAACGTAATTTCAATCTTCTCTCTATGACCAGCAGTCAAATTTGCATTTGCACTTTTTGACATGTTTCAAATGCGTGTTTATTTCTATTTATTTTTGCAGCCCTTGGAATAATGCATGAATCTCGGGTAAGTGATGTCATAATTGCAATCATGACTTTGCATTAGTGCCTTGGACTTGCCAATTTTGAAGTCGGTACAACACTCATTGACTTGATGCACAAATCAGTTAAATACAAGCTCCAAGTGACCAACTAGATATTACTGTTAAGTAGTATTAGATAGTGAAGATGAACATGATCTTTCATTCAGTTTAACATTCCTTAGAATTTAACAAAAATGGAAAAACTAAATGAAGTTGCACTAACTCACTTGTCTTATTTAAATGTTATATTGGCAAACTACAAATGTAAAACGTCAAGTGTTGTGTAATGTTCAGTATTGCATCCATTTTATTTAAAAATAATTTAAAACAAAACTTATTTTGACAGTTCTGAAACATTTCTGTGTCCATCTGAATGTAGTTTTTGTTGTGGAACATTTCAAGACAGTCTGCGGAGCACACTAACCGCCCAATCCTCAACCACCACTTCCCCTCAATATTTTTTTTCCTCCATTTCTCCTTTCAAAGTGATGACAGGAAGTGATGATTGACACTACTGCCATTCTGAAAAGTGCTAGAGGGAAAACAAGGAAGTTTATCACACGGCCTAAAACGTCCTGTTGCATTCTAAATGGGTGCCAGGGGCACACACGGAACAGGATGGGTAGGGACCGCATTTTATTGCACAAGAGAATGCTGCTGCTGCTGCTGGCTTTCCAATCGCATCCTCCCTCATTCCAGAGGGTGCGATTCCTGAGACGCTTTAGAACAGTTCTCAGACATTGCACCCTCTGGAATGGAGGGAGGACACGATGAAATGCCCGGCGGCAGGGTGGCGTTCCTTGTGCGTAATGTGGTCCCTAGGGACCATGTGATAAACTTCATGTATGCTGGCATACCCAGGTGAGAGGGAGGCCTGCAAAGAGTTGGGGTAAGAACACAGACATAGAACTTTGCCACCTGTTTCCCCATTACGGGCAGGAGAGGATGCTCATGTGCGCGTGCAACCAGCCAAAACGGATTTTATCACACAGCAAATCAATCCCCAAGGGCCCCATTCATCTCCGGCGCCAAACCATCCCGTTCAGTGCTGAACAGCGCATTTTCCTCGTCGGAAACTTCCGACCAGAATATTTAAAACCCCTCGCACTGAAGGGGATGCTTTGCCGGGATGGACGGGCCTTTGGAGGACGTTTTGGCATGCAATAAAATCCGTTTTTGGCTGGTCGCGCACGTACAAGAGCATCCTCTTCCCATACCGTAATGGGGGGGAAACGGGTGTGATAAAGTTCATAGTGCCCATCGCTTTTAGATTTGCATTCCTTGTCTCCATAAAAAGTATATTTTACTGCTCTGGCTCAGACAGTAAATGCCTTGAGCGGTCCAAACTGATCCTAAGATCTAAGGTTCTGGAGCGGGGAGAGAAACTTTCTTCCCTTTTTCCTCCCCCCGTACTTTTCCTCTGTCATTTTATAGTTTCCCACTCCCCCCTTCCCCAATCATTGTTAGTTTTCAGTGTCATAGCCTACTTTGGAGCACATTAAAACACTGGCCTACATCATATTGTGAGCCAACTAAAGTAGACCATTCAGTCATGGTGAACACTATCAGAGATTAAAGGAATGTTGGCCCCAAGTGCCCTGGAAACTCACATACTCCTCTACAAATGGAAGGCAATTTCCAGGTAACTTCAGTTTACATAAAAAGAAAAAAGGAAAAGAAGCACCTCCTGTGCCTAAAATGGCCCAAAGCATGACAAACGTGTCCCTCATGTTACATGGGAGTGCTGGGGGCATTTTTCTTTGTATGAAAAAGCATTGTGTTCTTAGGGGCAGAGAGATAGTTTGCCATATTTGTGGGCTATAAAAAAAAGATTTCCCTATACTCAGGAAACCTGGTCAGGAAGAATACCATTGGTATTTGCACATTGCAAAGTGTTTGAGGAATTATTCTGCGAGAAGTACACATGGGGCTTTGCACGGAATTCATTGTAGACATCATTGGTTCCATACACAAACCTCTGCTTCTGAATACTTGTGTGTTTGGGGCAAAATTAGTGGGTTTTTACAGCACACACACACACCACACACAAAACCCCAAAAATGAATCTTGTATTTTGGAATTGTGTATTCTCTCTCTCTATGTAAAACATAGAATTTCTTGCAAAAGCTGTGGGATTTTTTGTGCAAACAAAAATTTTGCACACAAAAAACCAACAATTATCTGAAGTGGGATGGATGGATGGATAGATAGATATAGATAGATAAATAGATAGCAGTGCCCCACCCATACTTTTTGTGTAACATATCCTGAAACACAGATCCTGAACACTTCAAAGTGTATGAATTACTAGCAAAAACTTTCCAGATATCAGCTTTAGCCTGTAGCTTGGAAACAACTGTGAAATTATTCATCCTTGCATGCAAGAATGAAATAGTCAAATATTTACCTCCTAGTGTCAATATAGTATTTTGTGATGGACATTGCGCATAAACAAATAAATAAATGTGGACCTGAAAACTGTGAAAACACAATGTTAAATAAATTCCCACCAAGTAACACAAACAAATAGAATTCTGAGTCCTGTAATATTTATAAAATTTGATTAGCCTTTTTTCTAACCTTCTAGTCTATCACAACTGATCAAGTGATTGCAGAGGTCTGGATCCAAATGCAGATCCATAAATCATAGAGTTGGAAGAGACCGCAAGGGCCATCCAGTCCAAACCCCATTCTGCCATGCAGGATTCTCAATCAAAGACCCCCAACAGATGGCCATCCCGCCTCTGTTTAAAACTCCAAGGAAGAGACTCCACTACACTCAAGGAAGGAGTGTGTTCACTGCTGAAAGCCCTTACAATCAAGAGTTCCTCCTAATGTTGAGCTGAAATCTCTTTCTGGAGCTCATCCATGCTTGTTCTAGTCTCTGGAGTGCAGAAAAACAGCTTGCCCCTCCTCAATGACTCCTTCAGGTATTTAAACGGGGCTATCATATCACATCTTAACCTTCTCTTTTCAGGCTAAACACCCCAGCTCCCTGAGTCTTTCCTCAT
>NC_056530.1:8450267-8460280 GCF_019175285.1 Sceloporus undulatus
CATGGTTTCCAGACCCTTCACCATTTTACTCACCCTCCTTTGGACACATGGCTCTAGTTTCTCAATGTCCTTTTTGAATTGTGGTGCCAAGAACTGGACATAATATTCCAGGTGGGGCCTGACCAGAGCAGAATACAGTGGCACTATTACTTCTCTTGATCTAGACACTATACTTTTATTGATGCAGCCTAAAATCTCATTGGCCTTGTTAGCTGCCTCATCGCACTGTTGACTCATGTTCAATTTGTGGTCTACTTGGACTCCCAGATCCCTTTCACACGTTTAAGTCTCCTTAAGCCAGGTGTCCCCCATAATCTTATATCTGTGCATTTCATTTTTCTTCCCTAAGTGCAGTACCATACATTTCTCCGTGTTGAATTTCATTTTGTTAGCTTTGGCCCAACTTTCTAGTCTATTCAGGTCATTTTGAATTTTGATCCTTTCCTCTGGGATATTAGCTATTCCTCCTAATTTGGTAATATCTGCAGATTTGATAAGTATGCCCCCAATTTTGTCCTCCAGGTCATTGATAAAGATTTTAAATAGCCCTGGGCCCAGGACAGAGCCCCACTGGACACTCCACTGGTCACTCCTCTCCAGGATGAAAAGGAGCCATTGCTGACTATCCTTTGGGTTCGGCCGGTCAACCAATTACAGATCCATGTAACAGTTCCTTTGTCTAGCCCACATTTTACAAGCTTGTTTGCAAGAATGTCATGGGAAACCTTGTCAAAGGCCTTACTGAAATCAAGATATATTATATCCACAGCATTCCCTTCATCTACTAAGCTGGTAATTTTATCAAAGAAAGAGATCAGATTTGTCTGGCATGACTTCTTTCTCTGAAACCCATGTTGACTCTTTGTGATTATGGCATTTCCTTCTAGATGTTCTGTTTAATGATCTATGACTTAGGGCATGTCTACACTGATGGGAAAACCTTGGAACCGCAGTGCATTTTTCTGGACTGCAGCAACCCTGTTAACATCAAAATCCCGGGGCATGTGAGGTAAAAAGTCAGTTCTTCTTAAACTGGATTTCCAAAGGAAAACCCCTCATTGCCTGCGAACCGTCAAAAATGTTGTGTGCCTGAATCGGAGTAGGTATGAGGTCAGTATGGGATTTTTGGCCAGTGTAGACATGCACATAGTTTGGTGTTGTGTAATGCACTTTTAAACTCTGATCAGCATGCAGCAAGGGTGGGATCTGGACTGATACTATATTGAAAGGGGCAAACTTTTAACCACATTATCTCTTGCTATTGACTTAATGCAAATATTCTTCTTAAAACTATAATTTTCACTGGAAGAGGAAACACCAGTAGAACCAGCATCAGGTTTTCTTCCAATGCAAATAGCAGCCTCAGCAAGGGGTGGCATTTTCCATCATTACTTCTGTAACCCTTTTCTGCTGTTATGTATGTCTCCCAATGCCGGGTTTGGAATCACCAAGATGGGGAGGGACAACTAGTGGGAAGCACATGCATTAAATCTCTCTCTCCAAATGGGATACAGCTTGTTCCAGTTTAAGGCACCTCAGAACAGGGAAAGGAGAGCAGGCCCCGATTTAAGCTAGAATATATTGCTGCGTGAGGTATGCCCCATCTTCCTTAATCATTGGCCATGATGACGGAGGTAGTTGGGACTTGTAGTTTAAACATATAATCAGGTTGTCTACTTTTCAGCTAGATGGACAGACTGTATAAATGACAGGCTTTGGGGAGAGATCAAAAGTAAGATATTCTGCTGCCGGAGTCACAGTGGTAAATGGCAAACACACAACTCAAGGCAAGATGGACAATGCCAAAGGCAGCCATGATATGTTGGCACTTGAGGTGGAAAATCCCACTTCTTTTTCTCTGGACTTTATCACACAGGATGGATCCCGTGGATAAACTGGATCTAAAGTGAAAACAGCCCACAAAAGTGGGTTATTTTTCACAATACATTTGGGATTAACCCAAACAGAAAGTAAAAATAACCTGCAAAAGCAGGTAGTTTTTTTGGACATCAATGTGAAATAATACGACATTAATCCAAACCGAAAGTTGACAAAACCTGCTCCTTTTTACTTTTGGGGAACTTCCAAAAGTTAAAAAAAAAGAGGGGGTGTCAACTTCCATTTGGATTAATGTCACTTTTTTCTCATTGACATCAACGCATCTGAAAAACAACCCACTTTTGCAGGTGTTTTGCAGACTTTTAAATCCTGTTTCTGCATGGGATTTAACCAATTTGCCCCCAATTTGCCTGTGTGTGATAATATCCTCTGTCTTAAGTAAAAGAAAGTAACAAAGAAGATGGTAACTAACAATTTGATGGCAACTCAAGCACCTGATTCAGGAAAGCCTAATGGTGGAGGCAGCCCTGGCTTAAGATCTCGCTTCCTTGTGTTGCTCACAAGGCATCCATCTCTGTGCCAAAGAGCTGGAGTGAGTGGGAACAGAGGAGAACGGCTGCATTTAAACTATTCAGTCCTGGGCTGATAAATCTGTCCTTTCATCCTTAATTAATTCTCTAACTCCCCAGAAATGCTGCTCTTGCTGTGATAATCTTTGCTCACAGCAGCATAGCCTGGGCCCAGCTTTCCTGAATAATCTATTACAGCAAAAGCTTTGGGGGAAGGAGGGGCTGGAAAACAAGAAGATCTTCCTCTGTATCCCTGGACTCTACCACAGTCCCACTGGATCCCCACTGTACTTATGATGCTATTCTGCCTGCACCCCCTGAATTAGAAAGAAGCTCAACTATGAGCACATATTTCCAGCCCCCCCAAAATGGGGGTTCCAGGCAGTGCAAAACATTCTCTGAGATCTCCTTCCCATAAGTGCCTTTATTTTCATCTCATTTCATTCAATTTTGCATTATTTGAGAAAGAAAAATGGGAGGTGTCTCAAAAAACCAGGATGGATGACTAAGGAACTTTCAACTGACCTAAGATTTAAAAAGAACATGTATAAGAAATGGAAAAATGGGGAAATCACCAAAGAGGAATAAAGAAATAGCAGGCATGTGTAGGGGTAAAGTCAGAAAAGCTAAAGCGCAGAATGAACTCAGGCTTGCTAGAGAGGTTAAAAACAATAAAAAGGGCATTTATGGATCTGTCCGCAGCAAAAGGAAGAAGAAGGAAACAGTAGGGCCACTGCGTGGAGAAGATGGCAAAATGCTAACAGAAGACATAGAAAAGGCAGAATTACTCAACACTTTCTTTGCCTCAGTCTTCTCAGAAAAGGAAAAGGGAGCTCAACCTGAGGATAATGGAGCAGAGGACAGAATAGGAGAAACTCAGCACAGAATAAGTAAAGAGATAGTAGAGGAACACCTTGTTAATCTAAATGAATGTAAGTCTCCAGGACCAAATGAACTACATCCAAGGGTATTCCCAACAACCGGCATTTACAGCTTTGCAAGCAGACCTGGGAGGTACTAGGACTACCTTGTTAATCTAAGTGAATATAAGTCTCCAGGACCACATGAACTATATCCAAGGGTATCAAAAGAATTGGCAAAGGTAATATCAGAGCCATTGGCAATAATCTTTGAGGACTCTTGGAGAACAGGAGAAGTCCCAGCTGACTGGAGGAGGGCAAACGTTGTTCCCATCTTCGAAAAGGGGAAAAAGAGGATCCCAACAATTATCCTCCAGTTAGTCTGAGATCAATCCCAGGAAAGATTCTGAAGCAGATCATTAAACAGAGAGTCTGTGAACATCTAGAAAGCAATGCCATAATCACAAAAAGTCAACATGGGTTTCAGAGAAAGAAGTCATGCCAGACAAACCTTATCTCTTTCTTTGATAAAATTACCAGCTTGGTAGATGAACGGAATGCTGTGGATCTAGTATATCTTGATTTCAGTAAGGCCTTTGACAAGTTTTCCCATGACATTCCTGCAAACAAGCTTGTAAAATGTGGGCTAGACAAGGCAACTGTTACATGGTTTTGTAATTGGTTGACCGGCCGAACCCAAAGGGTCTTCAGCCATGGCTCCTTTTCATCCTGGAGAGAAGTGACCAGTGAGGTGTCCAGTGGGGCTGTGTCCTGGGCCAAGTGCTATTCAACATCTTTATCAATGACTTGGAGGACAGAATTAGGGGCATACAGGTGGCCCTTCTTATACACAGATTTTTTATACATGGATTCAAGCACCCACAGTTTCAAAATGTTCCAAAAAATTATAAATTTCAAATATCAAACCTTGATTTTCCATTTTTTATAAGGGACACCATTTTGCTATGTCATTATATTTAATGGGACTTGAGCATCCGAGAATTTTGTTATACACAGGGGATCTTGGAACCAAACCCCAGCGTATAACAAGGGTCCACTGTACTTGTCAAATTTGCAGATGACACCAAATTAGGAGGAATAGCTAATATTCCAGAGGACAGCATCAACAGTCAAAATGACCTGAATAGACTAGAAAGCTGGGCCAAAGCTAACAAAATGAAATTCAACACGGAGAAATGTAAGGTATTGCACTTAGGGTGGAAAAATGAAATGCACAGATATAGGATGAAGGACACTTGGCTGAACGAGAGACTTCTATGTGTGAAAGGGATCTAGGAGTCCAAGTAGACCACAAGTTGAACATGAGTGAACAGTGCGATGCGGCAGCTAACAAGGCCAATGCGATTCTAGGCTGCATCAATAGAAGTATAGTGTCTAGATCAAGAGAAGTAATAGTGCCACTGTATTCTTCTCTGTTCAGGCCCCACCTGGGATATTGTGTCCAGTTCTGGGCAAAAGAATTCAAAAAGGACATTGAGAAACTGGAGTGTGTCCAAAGGAGAGCAACTAAAATGGTGAAGGGTCTGAAAACCATGAAGCCCTATGAGGAGAGACTTAGGGAGATGGGAATGTTTAGCATGGAGAAGAAAAGGTTAAGAGATGATATGATAGCCCTGTTTAAATATTTGAAGGGATGCCATATTGAGGATGGAGCAAGCTTGATTTCTGCTGTTCCAGAGACTAGGACCCAATGGAGCAATGGATGCAAGCTGCAGGGAAAGAGATTCCAGCTCAACATTAGGAGGAACTTCTTGACAGTAAGGGCTGTTCGACAGTGGAATAAACTCCTCCCTTGGAGTGTAGTGGAGATTTCCTGCATGGCAGGGGATTGGACTGGATGGCCCTTCCAACTCTATGATTCTAAGAGTCTATGTCATAGCAGCTCCTGTAGTGTATTTTTTAAGTCTCTTGGTTTTCTGCCTGCATGATCTGGTCAGTCATGGGATCACACAGCCAGCATAATAACGTCACAATATCTTACAGCCAAACAGATTTGACTACATGATAACATCATGAGGCCAGATTGGAGTGAGATGAAGCTGCCTGTTTTCAATATTTCGTGGCCTCATTCCAAATTAAGGTTGTAAAGTTGGGGTGGGATTCCAGGAAGGGCAAACATTTTAATGTAATACACTCATCTTAGCTTAGCCCTAAACATCACAAAGCCAGGGGGCATGCATGTGCATACTACCACACCATAAGACAAGTAGCTTATCTCGAGGTGGGTGTTTGGGGAGCTGCAATCCAAAAATAAAAATAAAAATTCAAACTTAGAGGGAAGGTTTCCCACTAGACACTGCCAAGTGGTGCTAAATAGTAGTCACCACTGTACAGTCACATTTCTTCTGTCTTCTTTCCTCTGCCCCAACCCTGTCCTGCAACTCCACCCAATGAAGTGCCTGAGGATTTCAGAGGAAGCCTACTGGCTCTCCTAAAACTTTCATCCAACCCCAAAGTGGACATTAGCATCCACACTACAGGCGGGTTTTCTCTGTAACTAGTGCATCTGGGTCAGTGCATCGTCTGATCCAGAAACCATCTGACAGGTTGATAATTGAACCGAATACCCATTAGGGGCATGACAGAGCATGTCAGTCACTGAGTCTTTTTGTCGCAGGTGGCTGACATACACACAGCCTGGTGTCTCCCTGACAGCAGTCCAGTGCATGTCAGTAGCAGCTTGGCTAGAGCTTCTCTTCTACTTGTCATGCATTCTGGCCTGCTGTGTGCTCCCCTCTCCACCTTCACCCCGGGAACTTGGCCTATATCTCATTAGTGCGTTTAATGAGCAGGAGGCTGCCAGCGCATGGCAGGCAACCTTTGCCTAGAGAAGAGGCTAAAAGCATATAGTCTGGATGAAGCTGAAGGAAGACAGATCACTAAAGCCACTACCAGTTGGCATCTTTTCCCACCCTGCCTAGGAGTCGGCCTATAATCTCACAGCAGAGAGAGCGAAGGAAGACAGACCTCTTAACATATATGAAAATATGAAGCTGTGTTACATCACATTCAGACCATCTCCCTCAGCATCATCTGGAAGCTGCTCTCTACAAAGCCACAGCATTGCTCTCTTAAGATCCTTTCAAACTGGAGATGCTCACAACTGAAGCTGAAACATCTTACATGTACAACTAGGGAGGCCATTTACATATTGCCACAAAAGAAGAGTAAAGTGGTCTATGATCTCTGTAACATTTGCATATGCATTTGTGTGTGTACAAGTGCCATGTCAGAAATAATTGTGTGTATGTTTATGTGTATGTACCTTCATGTCACCTGTCAACCTATGGAGACCCCATGAATTACACAGGGTTTTCTTAGGCAAGGAATACTCGGAGATAGTTTGACAGTTCCATCCTCTGAAATATAGCTCACAGCTCCTGGTCTTTGTTAGTTGTCTCCCATCCAAGTACTAACTAGGGCTAACCCTGCTTAGCTTCCAATATCAAATGGGATCTGGTGCCTTAAAGGTATTTAAGCTCCTAGTAGAGACCACAGTAGAAGAAATTATGTTAGTAAAGTCACAGAGGCAAATTAGTCTGCAATTTAGGTGGTCATAGTTGATGGTGACTAAAAGTTTCCTGGTCTTCTTTCTTAACTTTCTTTATCTATTGGACCATACTTTAATCAGAGGATGTTTCTCAATCTAGGGCTGTTCACTGACTGCTCTGCAAAGAGAGGACTGCCCTCTGTATAGCAGGATACATGTTCATCCTTTGTGAAGAAAATGCTCTGCTACTGAGCTATGGCTCATAGCAGCCAGCATTCCCTTTGCAGGATACTGGCATCTAGAAGACGCAAAAACAAGCACAACTGGATTCTTCTTCTAACTCTGGACTGGAATTACTGAATCCTGGGTGGATTTACTCCACTGGAACTCAGGAAATCAGATTGTTGCTGTCTTCCAGATTGTTTTTTCAGATAAAAATCCTCCCAAGATGGAATCCAACATGTAATTATATAATATAATAATACATTTAAAAATGATACAAAATTAAAATCAATAATCAGTTACAAAACTCAGCAATAACACTAACATGAAAACATGTAGTCCTGCTGAAAATTCTAAACCCCATTAATTAAGGGTTGTTAAAATCACTTCTTACATCCAACAATCAATTCATTTTAGAGAAAACAATGGGGAAAAATTAGTCTGCAGTAAACAATTATGTGAATTATGGCACAGCATTCCACAAATGTGGGGCCATTACCCAATTGTCCTGTTCCTATGGCGGGATACAGACCGCCCAAAAAGGGTGGTCTGCCACCGCCTCCTTATCTGCCGGTGGGAAGCCACAGTTTGCGACACGCTTGCGACACTCGAGTGCACAAATGGCACACTCGTGATGTCACGAGTGCGCCATGATGTGCAGACGCTAAGTATCCATCGTGTCAAAATGATGGCGCCCGTGTGTACAGTACGCACTAGGGTTAGGGAGCATCTGCATGGTGCGTGCTCCCTAACCCTAGCCTTCTCTTAAGGAGGCCATAGATATGGATGAAGGTGGTCCTTCAACTAACTGAACAATTAAGATTGTGTGTGCGCTCACACCCAAACACACGCACATGCCATTTTACACGTGAACAAACCATTTGTGAGAGTCCCCTCTCCTACATTGGTGCTCCCCTAACTATCCTTTCACCCCAACATATTGCCCCCCAAACAGCATTGCTCCAGGGGAAGGGAAATTTTAAAAGGGTGTTCTATAGCAGGGATGGGCAATAGTGGGCCCTGTGAAAGAGGCACTCTCACATTGATTTGTTTGCCACGACCAAATTCTAGTGGTAAATGTGGTGGTCTTCTATGGTACATAAAGAGAAGATAGACAAGAAGTAAGTAAAAATGAAGGGAAGGGATCAGGAGAAAAAGGATGAATCGGGAATCAGGAGGAAAAGGATGAAAGGGTGAAGCAAGATTCTTGTGGTGTCATTATAGTATTTTCAGCCGCTTGAGTATAGTGGCAGTGGGAGGGCAACTAATGGCCTTGGGGGCCACATGCATGTCCAGGGGCTTTGCAGATGTACAACAGTTTCAATGGCTGATGTCAGGCCTTCACCAGAAAGCACCCTGATAAATCCATATTCTCCTCAAGACACAACTTAAGCTGCTCCTTTTGACCTCTGCAAAGCCACAGGTATATGAGACTTAAAGCCTCCTCCTCTAAGGCCAAGTGCAATCTCCAATGCTGAACTAGGGTACTGTCTTAATAATATTATTCCATCCATGTAAGAAGTTCAAACAGCAAATGAGATTAACAGTTATCCCACACTTATGGAACATACGACCTTTTCATTTATACAGTATATTTCTTCTCAGCCTTTTACGGTTTCATGTTAACATAATTGCTGAAGCTAAACAAATCTGGGTCTGGTCAGTGTCTGGACAGGAGACTGCCTGGGAGCCACAAATATGGATATGATGCCTCAAGCTCCATGATAAAAGAAAGGGGGGGGGCATATGGTAATGAACTGATAAAATAAAAGATACAATTGAAGTCATGGCATAATTGCTCAATCACTTGTCCAAATCCCACCTTTTACAGTTGTTGTTAACTGCCCTTGAGTCAATCTCGACCCATGGCAACCCTGTGGATGAGACATCTCCATGACTCCCTGTCCTTCACTGTTCTGCTTAGTTTCTGTAAACTAATATCCGTCAGCTCCTTAATAGAGTCTATCCATCTAGCATGCGGCCTTCCTCCATTTTCTACTTCCCTCCACCTTTCCTAGCATTATTGTTTCTCTAGTGAGTTGTGCCTTCTCATGATGTGTCCGAAGTACGACAGCCTCAGTTTTGCCATCTTGGCTTCCAGGGAGAGTTCTGGCTTGATCTGCTCTAGGACCCATTGGTTTGTCTTTTTGGCTATCCATGGTATCCTCAGCACTCTTCTCCAGCATCACATCTCAGATGAATTTATTTATTTTTCTTATTCCCCTTTTTCTTCCTATTTTCTTTCTTAACTGTCCAGCTCTCATATCCATACACGATAACAGGAAATACAACGGCTTTTATGATTCTGACCTTTGTGTTCAGTTGTATATCTTTGCATATTAGGAATTTTCCTAGTTCTTTCATAATGGTCCTCCCCATTCCTAGTCTTCTTCTTATTTCCTGACTGCAGTCCCCATTCCTATCAGTATTTGATCCAAGGTACAGGAATTACCAATCTTGACAGCTTCGAAAGGGCTATCAAGACGGATCTCTTCCGACAGGCCTTCTCTGAATAATCCACCCGGTCACCCATGGATACAGACCATCATAGAGAACACACAAACTGCACATCCCCTTGCCTCTGACTGGATGAATGTTTGATTATTTAAATTTAATTTTAATCTTTAATTCCTTTAATTCTTGATTGTTTAATTGACATTTTATTGTGGTAAGGTTGGGAGGGAGGGATTTAAAGGGATTCATTTTAATTGTACAGTGGGCCCTTGCTTTACGTGGGGGATCTGTTCCGGACCCCCCTGCGCAAAGTAAATAATGCATAAGCTTGAGCCCCATTATATCCAAGCCCCTTTGGATATAATGGAGCTTGTGCTTGCCGTGTGGCAATGCACTGTATGAATTTTATAAGTGTATTGTATTTTATATGTGTTTTTACCTGATGTTGTAAGCCACTTCATTCCTGTGGGAGAGGTGGCATATAAATAAAACATTATTATTATTATTATTATTATTATTATTATTATTATTATTATTATTATTATTATTATTATTATT
>NC_056530.1:8460290-8536618 GCF_019175285.1 Sceloporus undulatus
TTACTATCTTGAATTCCTCATTGCCTAGATTGAATTCATGTAGATCCTCCGTGGTCATTATTTTTGTTTTCATTACATTCAGCAGTTAGCCAGCCATTGCACTTTCTTCCTTGGCCTTCCTTAATAATTGGTTCAAGTCTGTGATGTTTTCTGCTAGTAGTAAGGTGTCATCTGCATATCTTAGATTGTTGCTATTCCTTCCTTCTATCTTCATTTCTCCTTTTTCTGAGTCTAAGCCTACTTTTCATATGATATTTTCTGCATGCAAGCTGTACAAAAAGCGTGATGGGTAAAGAGTACAGATATACAATTGAGCACTAAAGTTAGGATCATACAAACCATTGTATTCCCCATCATCATGTCTCTCCCTCTCTGGCTTTACTTTGCGAACGAAGATTCAGGAAGGACTCATCCCACGCTTTCTACAAGCGCGTTGATGACTAAAAAGACCGATCTGAGATAAATAAGTCCGGTTGCAGAAAGCACAGCAGAAAGTCTCCTTGGGTGATGTTTCCAAGTTGTGGTTCTTTCTGTGTTGTTGTTTCTCATCAAGACTCGTTCGGCGTGAGCTTTCAAAAAAGGCTGCAGCGCCGTGGATAGTGCATCTCCATGCCTCCCAATGCGAGGACAAGGCAGACCATTGCTGGTGATCAATTTGGCCAAGCCTGAGATGTTGTTTCAGGGAGTCCTTGTATCTCTCCTTTGGGGCACCCCTCTTACGCTCTTGACTCGTGGTGAGTTCACCGTAGAATACTAATTTTGGGAGGTGATGGTCCTTCATCCTGGAAATGTGTCCTGCCCTGTGCAGCTGCGTTCTCAATAGCATATCATCATGTACAGACAATGAAGAAATCGGATAAGATCTCATTTGAGATGTGATGCTGGAGGAAGGTGCTGAGGATACCATGGACAGCCATGGTATCCTCAGCACCCTCCTCCAGCATCACAAAAAGACAAACAAATGGGTACTTGAACAAATCAAGCCTGAAATCTTCCTGGGAACCAACATGATTAAAGTGAGGCTGTTTTACTTTGGCCATCATGAGAAAAGACAATAAAGCTAGGAAAGGTAGAGGGAAGTAGAAAGAGAGGAAGATGGCACACCAGATGGACGGACTCAATTACGGAGGTCACAGGTCTGAATTTACAAGACTTAAGCAGAGCAGTGGAGGACAGGGGAGCTTGGAGATATCTCATCCACAGGACTGCCATGAGTTGAGGTTGACTCAAGGGCAGTTAACAAGAACAACAGCAAGCAACAGTAACAAGTGACAGAAAAGCTCTTGAGTTTTGGGAATTAATTCCATCCCCCTTTTAATTTTTTTTACTGTCATCACATGGTCTTTTTTAAAAGTAGCACTTGGTGTTATAAATCACGCATCCTTCTTCTATAATACTGGCACTCATCGTGCAATTGAATTCACTCTACATTCATTCATGATAGGCTAAAGGTAGTACTATCTCAAACAAATAAGCAATCTTTTATCAGAAATTGAAAATAGTCTCTTTTGTTAAGATATGTTCAGGCTGGCTGAAGAATTCTTGGAGATTAATTCTTCCGCACTTAGGAAGAAAAAATGAAATGCACAGATATAGGATTATGGGGGACACCCAGCAGAACAAGAGACTTATCCGTGTGAAAGGGATCTGGGAGTCCAAGTAGGCCACAAGTTGAACATGAGTCAACAGTGTGATGCGGCAGCTAAAAAGGCCAATGCGATTTTAGGCTGCACCAACAGAAGCATAGTGTTTAGATCAAGGGAAGTAATAGTGCCACTCTCTTCTGCTTTGTTCAGGCCTCGACTGGAGTACTATGTCTATTTCTGGGCACCACAATTTAAAAAGGACATTGAGAAACTGGAGCCATGTGTCCAAAGGAGGGCGACTAAAATGGTGAAGGGTCTGGAAACCACGAAGCCCTGTGAGGAATGCCTTAGGGAGCTGGGGATGTTTAGCCTGGAGAAAAGAAGGTTAAGAGGTGATATGATAGCCCTGTTTAAATACTTGAAGGGATGTCATGTTGAGGAGGGAGCAAGCTTGTTTTCTGCTGCTCCAGAGAATAAGAAACAGAGCAAGCTCCAGGAAAAGAGATTCCAGCTCAACATCGGAGGAACTTCCTGAGAGTAAGGGCTGTTTGACAGAGGAACACACTCCTTCCTCAGAGATTGTGGTGGAGTCTCCTTCTTTGGAGGTCTTTAAGCAGAGGCCAGATGGCCACCTGTCGGGGATGCTTTGATTGAGAATTCCTGAATGGAAGAATGGGGTTGGACTGGATGGCCCTTGGGGTCTCTTCCAACTCTACGATTCTATGATTCTATGGTTACTCTATCCAGCAGAATTCTCTTTTTGGATGAAGAAACTCTCCAGCTTCTAGCAAGCTTCAGATACTCAGGGTTCCGTTTTGGGAAGCAGGAAAAGATGGAGAAGGACTAACAACTGCTGAATTAGCCTCCCAACATTATCTGGCCATATCACCTCCATACAACTTAAAATGCTATCCAAAGGCAAAAAAGAACCCGGATCAGGTCTCACATCAATTCAGAAAACCAGAGCCTTTAAAATAGTGAAACAGTTGAAGATAGACTCACTTTTATTGGTAGAGGCATCCCAATCTGCAAGTAACGAATCTGAAAGTACAGCCCCTTCTCCACTCCTTTGGTCATTACAGAAATCTGATTTAAGTAAAACAAGCTCCTTGCTTTTTCAAAGTATAAATATAAACAACTCTCAGGAATATTATCATAACTATGATGATAAATAAATACTCTGAAAACCCACTGGTGATCATTTTTCTCAGCCCTTCTGCAAGGTTTGTCTTTTGTTTGCAGAAACATTGATTCTTATTCTGTAGACTATAAATAATATTGCAAACAAGGCGGAGAAAGCCTTTCAAATGCACAACTCTTATGGCAAACAGGGGGTTAAAAACACATCTGATTTTTCTCAGACGGAGGACTGCCCAGTTTTATCAATATGCCCAGATGTTCCCAAACATTCCCGGTGCTACCAGAAAATCAACTCCTCCTAGAAATACACTACAAAGCACATATTTGGAATGGCCACAAATCAGTTGCAAGATACCTTTCGAACCTGTTACATGTTAACAGCAGAACAACGGACCTAAAAGACTATTATGAATTACCCAGCCCTAGAGCAATCAAACGTATATTTTTAAGCTTTTAATCAGGCATCTGTCCCAAACAGACTAATGCAAAAGAGTAAATTCCTTTGGGAAGCACATTATATCAAAATTATCAGGGCTTCAAAAATGAAATTATACATGACCTCATCACAAGAAAAGCGACAAACAGACTTAACCCTGCAGATAATAGCCATGAGAATCTAGGAACTTATCTGACTATATAGATTAAAGCCATTAGTAAACTTTTGTTTGAACTGCAAACTACTTGTGTCAGGAGATTATCACACGGGGATGAGAAATGTGAGAGATGCACTATGCCGCCGTCATGTTTGCATGATTGCAGAAAGATTTTTACACGACATTGTGCGCATACCGTACTTGTCACGTTACGTAGTGTTAGTGCAAGTTCTCAAAATATTAATGGTTTGTCAATAGTGCTTCATTAGCAGTATCGCAAATGTGTCAAAATTCTGCCCTCATCATGAGGCCGGTGTTGCCTGTTTACACAATGCAAGGTGACCTCTGGCAGAACACTGCAGGTCTGTATTGAGTAGTTGAAAGAAACCCCGACGGTTCTTCAAAAATCTTAAGTTAGTGTGGGGTTTTGTGGTGTGCAAACATCTGAATCAGGCCCAAATCAGACCAAACCAGCTGTTCCCATACCAGCAACCACACCAGCCCCTTTCCCATGCTGAGCATCACAGTGAAAGGGGATGGCGTGTCCTCAGAGCCACCACTGCTGCTTCCATACCTGCAGGAGCTCTGTGGACACGCTGCCCAGTGCACTGCCACTTCTCCTTAGGATGTACCTCCAATGAGAAGAGAGGGTAGGGGGACCCTCCCCAATCCCATGTAAGGGAGATGTCCAATGCTTGCAGCCACCATTGTGGCCAGTTTGGGGGTGAGTTCTAGAACACAGTGCTCCAGGACTGATCCCAGACCTACATCCCTTGCAGACAGGGCCAATATTTGCCATCTTTACTACACTCTGATGTTGCCTGGCCACATGTGTCCCATGTAACATGTTGGAGGGTATGCACTTGATGTTCATATTAATCAAGAGGCTGGGAAATTAATTTTCTGTACAAAACCGCAAAATCTTATCATCAGTGTGGAATCACGCTGACTTGGTGATGATGAGAGTTATTGTCCAAAACAAATGACTTTTCCAAGCTCTGATTTCAGTCATTTCAGGCAGCCCTTGTTACTTGCAAATTGTGTCTCAAAATGATCACTGTCAGTTACGACCTCTCTTCTCACAGTGACATCTCTCAGGGTGTTTTCTTGGCTTCCTTTTGGGCTCTGCTACAAGAACTAGTTGAAAAATGAAGGGGGGAGTGGAAAAGCTTGCACTGCTACACTTTTGAAGGTTAACGCTCATGGTGCCATTTCCCCCCTTCTTTTCTCTTGGAATCAACAGTTGGGATATGAGCAAATCCTACTTCTGTGTATCTAAAAAGGGAAAATGATAATTTACGCATGTGTGTCTCTTATGCAACTGACATGGTAAGCATGTTATTTGTATTCAGGTTAGTTTGAATGAATGAAAGATAGAGAGAGAGAGAGAGAGAGAGAGAGAGAGAGAGGTACAGTAGTCAAGAGCCTTGGGACTATGAAGGGCTGTCCAGCTGAAGACTACCTTAAACCTTAAAGAACTCGGAACTGAGAGCTGGAGTCATGAACGCAGTGGTCCACAGCAGTGAGAAAGCAAATCGAAGAGGCAGTTCATTTATGTACCAGTTTGTTTTTAAGCCTATATTTTCTTTTCTTTTGGGTCACTTTGGAGGTATGCTATTGAAACACTGCATGCGTCCTAAAAGACTGGAAGTAGCACTAAAGCCACATAGGACTGGAGCGTTGCTTTAGTACAGCTTCTGGCCTCTTAAGATGTATGTGTCATTTAAACAGCATACCTCCAAAGTGACCCGAGCAGATTTATTTTGGCCTGTCTGCTCAGGCCCATAGTTAGACAAAGGCACATTTCTGCTACTCTGCTGATTTAAAGCTGGACCCTAACAGGCTTGGCTTTGACAATTTTGATGTTTAAATATTTTTGTTTCTTCACAAAGGATGAAGCCTTAGGAAACTGAAATTGCCCTATACTTCAGAGGGAATGTGTTGGTGGTAAGGGACATGCTGCTGCCTGGGGTGGTAATGAGTCAGAACTGCAGTCAGGACACCATGGGGCTGGCCTGTGGTACCCTGCCTTGTATATAGGTCCCTAGATAAACTAGAAAACTGGGCTGAAATGAAATACAAAGAGAAAATTTAAAAATTCTGCATTTAGGGCATAAAAACCAAATGCGCAGGTACAGAATAGGGGATACATGACTCAGCAGTACAACATGTGAAAAGGACCATTGGATTATTGTTGATCATTAGCTGAACATGAGGCAGCAGTATCATGCTGCAGCAAAGAAGGTAAATGCTATATCAGACTGCATTAATAAAACTATTCCTTCCAAGTCAAGAGAAGTAATAGCCCCACGGTATTCTGCATTGGTCAGGCCTTGTCTGGAGTACTGAGGGCCCATACAGACAGGCCAAAGTAATGCTGCTTCGGGTCACTTCGGAGCAGGGGTCGGCAACCTAGGGCCCGCGGGCCGCATGCGGCCCACCTAGGCCTAGGAACCAGCCCCAGCCCGGCCCTGCCACAGATTGCCACAGAGGTCTTTGGCCTCCAGTGCAAGCGCGTGGGGGTTTTGCACGCGGGACAAGCGGCTGGCAAGGGGGGCAAGGAGGAGCAAGTGGGCACAAGCAGTGGGCAAGGGGGAGCAAGGGGGGGCAATTGTCTATAGAAGCCTCAGAAACATGCATTTATATTAACATTTTAAAAAAAGTCAGCAGCTTTTTTGACTCGTGTCCTCCCTTTTTTAAAAGTGTCCCATTAAATTTTTTGTCCTACATTCGTCCCGTTTATTTATTTATTTAATTTTTTAAAAAAATATTTATTATTATTATTTATTTTTTTGCTTCGGCCCCCCGAGTTGTCTGAGGGACAGCAACCCGGCCCCTGGGTCAAAAAGGTTGCCTACCCCTGCTTTGGAGGTATGCTGTTTAAATGACACATGCATATTAAGAGGTCAAAAGGAGCATAGCTTTGGCACAGCTTCTGGCCTCTTAGGACAGATGTATCATTTAAACAGCATACCTCCAAAGTGATATGAAGCAGCTTTATTTTGGCCTGTCTGTATGGGCCCTGAGTTAAGTTCAAAGCATTTCATTTTAAGGAAGATATAGACATGCTAGTGCAAGTTCAGAGAAAGAAACAAGGATGATAACTGGTATGGAGAACAAAACATATGAGGAAATATTGAAGGAGCTGGCCATGTTCAGTGTGGTGAAAAGAAGACTAAGTGGGTGACACGACTGCCTTCTTTAAATACAGCAAGGGTCTGGACCTGATGGTCCAGGAGGCTCCTTCCAAATCTATATGATTCTGTAAGGACAAAATTCCATCTTCCTCTTGTCTCTTCTATCCTCCCTTCTGCTGAGTTAATCCAGTGCATGCCACCCTTTCCACTTTGAGCTCACTTTGCAGCAAATGAAGCTGAGGACAAAGGGGTTGAAATGGGAGGAAGAGAGAGCAGCTGAACAAGTAGGAAGATGGAGAATTAATTGGGGCAGTCCCTGCCCATTCCAGACAGTTGGAAAGTGTGCATGCATATTTGTGGGGAAGAGAAAAAAAATCCTGGCAACAATATACGTGTTCTTATGGGGAGGCCCCTCTATTGCATTTTACCAGTGACTGAGCTAGAGAAAGATGGGCTTGATCAAAGTCCTTGTGTTAGGAAGAAATGCCAGTTCAAAGCAATGATAGCATGCTCCCATGACACACATCCTTTTGACTCTTGCTCCAGGATGGTGCTTGTGTTGCTTGTGCAGCAGCCCTAGCTCCTGCGGAATGGGTAAAGATGCTCCTGGCAGAACCAGGCACAGGCCATCTCCTTGGTTATGCCTTCTCACACCCTCATCTTACCAGCTTGATGTCCCTCAGCCTTCCAGGGCTGGCTGGATTCTGCAAGCAACCCTGAATTAACTGTCGATAAGCAGCTGTTGCTGGCGCTGCCGCTGCCGCCTTCCACCGCCTGCCGCCAGCACTGCTTCTGATGAGCTGCTCTTCAGACAGGAGGCAATTGACTGGCGGCTGATTAGATGCTTGAGCACAGCCTCCTCGCAGCTATTTTTAATCTAGCTGCCAACAGGGCTCTCCCCACCAAGTCTCAAAATGTGGCTGTGAAAGTGGGGCTTCCCAGCTGCAATGGCTGAAAAACTCAGGCAGGAAAGATCATAGGGTGGGATGGGGTGGATCAGTTACAAAGCCATGCTGCATGTCCCATTCAGGCCCTCTTTGCCGCCCTGCTGCACTGACTTGGAGGCTAAACCAGTAGGAGAGGTCAGAGGTGGCACAGCAAGAATATTTCTTTATAGCTCCACTGTTGTAGATTTGGGGTGTTTTAAGAAAAAAAGAACACAACTTTCCTTCTAGCTGGGTCTGTCTACAATATCCTCCAGAAATTTTGAACAATAGATGATTTGGACTATGGGAACTGAAGTCCAAATCATCTGGATGGCACCATGTTCCATGCCCTGGTCTAGATTCTAAGTGGAGAATTATCCTTACAGTAGCTGCTCTTGTTATAGCTTGTCACCTTCCAGATGCTGTTGGATTACAACACCTAGTAGCTCCATCCAGCAAAGCCAACAATGAGGATTGATGGAAGCCGCAGTCAGACCGCAATTGGTCCACTTATTTTTTTACTACAGCATGATTTCCCAATTCCAAAATCAAATCTAATTCAAGAGGGCCAAGAAACTGTGATTTGAGATGGAGGAAATTTCACATAATGATTTGAAATAAACAGCCATTTGGGGATCTGGAGATTGGAAGCATAATATAATACAGGCCAGGAATATTAGTAGCTAACAAGTTGAAGAAAGATGGGGCTGGACAAGATGGAGGCTGACAGCACTTAAATGGAAACACACACACAAAAAAAAAATCCTTGAGGACAGTGATGCATATTGGACAAGGACCCAGCCATTTTGGCATTTTCAACTGAGGCTTCAATTCAGCATTAATATCTCTGTCTTCAAGGGCTATTGCCATCACTTATTTCAGAAATGGTATGCTCTCTCTCTCGCTCTCTCCTCTCTCTTTCTCTCACACAGGCACACATCATGTTTTCAGAGTATCAGTAATCATATTGGAGAAGAGATGGTTAAGAGGTGATATGATAGCACTGTTGAAGTATATTGTGTCACATTGAGGATGGAGAAGGTGGAGAAGGTTGTTTTCTGCTGCTGCAGAGACTAGAGCATGGAACAATATGCAAGGTACAGGAAACGAGATTCTACCTCAACATTAGGAGGAAGCTCCTTCCTTACCATAAGAGCTGTTTGTCAGTCGAATGCACTCCCTCGTAGAATGATGCAGTCTCCTTCTTTGCAGGTCTTTAAATAGAGGCTTGATAGCCATCTGTTGGGGATGCTTTGATTGTGAGTTCCTGCATGGAAGGGGTTGGACTGGATGGTCTTTGGGGTCTCTTCCAATTCTATGGTTCTATGATTCAATGATCCTCAAAAGGTCTCTTTCACACTATACAATTATAGCACTTTGATTCTACTTTAACTACCATGGATCCATCCTATGGAATCCTGGACTGGTAGTTTTCATTAGGGCCTAAGGACCTGAACAGACAGGCCAAAATAAAGCTGCTTCAGGGCACTTTGGAGGTATGCTGTTTAAATGACACACACATCTTAAGAGGCCAGAAGACGCACCAAAGGCCCGGAACAGACAGGCCTTTCGTGACACTGTCGTCACATACTAGGGTTGCCTCGGAGTGACACACCCACACGCCCCTCAACCCTAACACGTGACTAGGGTGTAACAATGGTGGTGCCCTGTATACATAGGCGCTGCCATTGTTACGTAAGCGCCACACAGTGTCCGCATGGTGCCGCATGGCGCATTTCGAGGGTTCTTTTTCCACCAGTGGGAAGCTGTGGTGAAAAATAGGTGCCGGCAGGCCGCCCTGTTTGGGTGGTCTGTACCACGCTAAAGCTGTGCTCGTCCTTAGGACTGGAGTGTGGTTTTGGTGCGGCTTCCAGCCTCTTGGGATGCATGCATCATTTAAACAGCACACTTCCAAAGTGGCCCAAAGCAGCTTTATTTTGGCCTGTTTGTTCAGGCCCTCAGGCCAATTCAGGTCCTCAGTTCCCATAGTCCAAATCAGTATTTAGGTAATACTGATATCAATAAGTCTTACTTTCTTATAACCCGTATTCCTTGTTGGTCTCACAACCTGATCCTAGTTAGCTTCCAAAATCAGATAGGATCTGGTGCCTCTGGGTATTTAGGCCATATATGTAAAGAATACTTGCATACTTTCTCATTTCAGTGGCTGACTGATGGCTGACACATCGAATCTCAGAGTAGAGAGCCGAAGGTGAGCCAGGAACTATGTTTGAGGGGTCATCCTTTACTTTTTCACTTTTTAAGAGGCTTAGAATAATAGAATCATAGAGCTGAAAGGACCGCAAAGGCCATCCAGTCCAACCCTCTGGCTTGGGGGGGGGGGGTGCTTTTGACTGTGTGCTCTTCCTAAACACATGATTTGAGGGAATGGGGCTTTTGCTTAGCCACTGACCTGTTCGGAGGAGGCCAGCAATTAACTCTGTATAGAATGTAGAAACTAGGTCATGGAATTGGCTGGAGGAGGAGCAAGAAGCCAGTAGCTCCCTATATAGCTTTAGCTCTAGTGCCTTGAGCTTGATGAACAGGTGCAGCTAACAAAGGTGTTTAGTGGGGGCGGCTCAGAGTTCTCTTGAGTGTATAAAACCGCTGAACATGAGTGAACTTGAAGGTCACCTCTTGACTTTCTCTTCTGCAGGTTAAACACACTCAACTTCCCAAGCCTCTTCTCATAGGGCACGTGTTCCAGACCATTCAACATTTTAGTCACCCTCCTTTGAACACAATCCAGCTTGTCCACATCCTTCTTGAACTGTGGTGCCCAGAACTGGACACAATATTCCAGGTGAGGTCTGACTAGAGCAAAATAGAATGGTACTACTACTTCCATCAGTCTAAACACTATACTTCTACTGATGCAGCCTGGAATCGCAGTTGCTTTTTTAGCTGCCGCATCACACTGTTGATTCATGTTTAACTTGTGGTCTGCTAGGATTCCTAAATCCCTTTCACATGTCAAGCCAGGTGTAAATCATCCTATATCGGTGCATTTCTTTTTCCTTTTTCCTTGCCTAAGTGTAGTAACCTACATTTCTCCCTGTTGAAATTCATTTTGTTAGTTTTTCCAATCTATTACGGTCATTTTGAATTTTGATCCTCTCCTTTGGTGTCATGTGCAAATTTCACAAGCATGCCCTCTATTCCATCGTTCTTACTAACATGTCAGACTGTCTCACCTGAGCTGGTAAGAAACTACCAAGCAGCTCTCTTTCTCCACACTCTGGCCAAATGTGCTTCAATTCCCTCTCTCGTGAGATTTGGTGGTGGTGGTAGTAGTACTTTAACTGGCAAAGATTTTCTGCCTCTATTTTCCCCATAGCATTTTTGGGCAGCTGGAACAATGGGAATCGGAGAAATCTTGTCAGCCGTCACCATGACAAGTATGAAATCTCCCAGTGCATTGCCACAAAGGAGTTAACAGCAACACTTTTTTGGGGGGGGGGGGGAGAAGAGAAAGGCCAGGTGCTTCCCTGTGGACACTGTATTAGCACCATGGCAACAGACCTCAGAGCTCCAAGCCCTTGCTAGCAAATGAATGCTTGGCAGCAATGTAACAGGCAAAGAAACCAAAGCTGCAGATGGAGGGTCTGGGATTTGCTCAAAGTTTACAGGGTTGCCTATGTTCAAATGGAAGTGAATCCAGGGAATTTATCAGACAAGGGAAATTGGAAGTATAATCCAATGGCAATCCGAACGCAGTCATGGGGTTTCATGTTACTGCGTGATAGACTGCCACATGCAATTTTGGGCAATGGCAAGCTATTTTCGGGCAATGGAAAGCCAGTTTGAACACAATTCGAATCCACGTAAATTCACTGAACTAGCAAATTCACATGAAAGCATTCTGGCCCCACTTTCTTTTCATTCAAGATTAAGAGAAATTCCTCCCATGTGATAAACTCCCAGGATTGCAGCAGCCACTTTCCTGATTAGGTAGATTAGCACCTTCCTGGTTGGACTTAGTTCTAACCCCACAACCCACAGTTTATTTTATCACTGCCTTTGTAATCCCTTCCTTCCTTCCTTCCTTTCTCTCTCTCTCTCTCTTCCGCGTCTTATTTTTTTTCATCCATATCCCCCTTTTTTCTGCATTATCCTCTTTTACCTTTTTCTCTTTTTTTTGCAAAAAGTATTGGGGGGGAGTGTTGGTTGTGTTTCCAATGTAAACCACCCTGATTGACCCACAGCAAAAATATTAACCATGGATATGTTTTTAACCAAAGCCAGTGTTGTGGAGTGGTTGAGCCTTAGACTAGAACTCCATAGAACTCCAAGAGACCCAGGATCGAATCCCTGCTCAACCAAGGAAAACTAGTGGGTGACCTTAGGCTAGTCATACCCTTTCTGTCTCAGAGGGAGGCAATGGTAAACCTCATCGGAAGAAATCTTGCCAAGAAAACCCCAGGAGAGAATCACCATAAGCTTCCGTTGACCTGACCATTATTGCAGACCAGGTCCTCAAGATGGTTAGACTAACCCTACAGTCCTTACCACTGGCCATGCTGGGTGGAGTTACTGGTACCAGTTGGACAAAACATCTGGAGAACAAAGTTTCCTATCTGTGATGTAGACAATACTAAACTAGATGAACTCAAAATTTCACTGAGTATAAGACAGGATTAATGTGTTTCTAACATACACATTTTCAATAGGAAGTGTACATTTTCCTATCTAGAGAAATCTAGAGAGACTGCACACTACATCCCTGAATCATATACAATTAATTCAAATACAAATTGGTTCCAAACATTTCTAAAATGCTGGTGCGTATTCACCACTATCACCACCTCCAAAACTTTTTTCTTGTGCCAGTTGCTTTTCTGCTTTGTTCTGAGGGGCTTTTTAAACAAAAGCCTCCTAATATTTTTTCTTGTACTGCAGAATCCCTTAGCTGTTTCCAAACATTTCACAATTGTTGCAATCCTGGACATTGTCCCACCCTCCTTCCCCCACATTTTTCAGGGCTTTTTATCTTTTACATCTGATTTGTCTACTCCCACTTGCTGTAAGGGTTTCGTTATCTTGTGTTCTGTTAACACACGCCTGTGTTGCCATCCCCCAGAGCTAGCTTTTCAAAGACTCACCCTTTCAAAAATTGCAATCCTGGTGAAGTTAGTGTCTGAGGAAAGCAGATGTCTAACTGTGCACAAATTTAGCATAGTTAAAAAAAGACCACTGCAAAAATGAACAGAAAAGACCCAGAATCAGGAGGAGTAGACGAATTAACTACATTTTGCAAATGGGTAGAATGAGCAAAGCTCACAAGTTAAGGAGGACTCTTGGCTCAGTGGTAAAGTATAGGCCTTCTGTGTAAAAACTTCATGTTCATATCTTGATGATCATTACATAGGGTCAGATAACAAGCAAGGGGAAAGAACTCCGCCTGAGACCCTAAATATCTGCAACCCATCAGAATCATCAATAATTATCTGCATCTGCATGGACATAGTCTGATCGGATTTAAAGCAGATTTCTGTGACCCTAACAATCTATTAGGAAACAAAACAATGTGATGAATCAAGGTAGACACAAAGTTGGCCAGAAATTGAAGGGACGGTTCTTTTGTTCATAATTCATTGCCTCTTAAGCCTTCAACTTACATCTAAATGTTCTGAATAATATGCAGACCTTATTTCCAAATTCTCATCTAGACACATTCAAATCAGCATATGCAGTTTTTGTTTCCGCATGGAGTGCAATTTAGTAACACACACACACACACACCAGGGAAAAAACTGACCGAAGAAAACATTATCTGGCAGAAGCACCAAAATATAACGTGCAAAATTGTGTTTGTGATTTAATAATAATAATAATAATTGTTTTATTTATATACCACTATTCCAAAGATCATTTCCTTAGAAAAACACACAAATGCCCTCTAAAACTATGGCCTGGGAAGCGACATGGCAACGCCAATTCTGGAGTTCTGGAGCACGCAGCAACCACACGCTCTGGAACCCTAGTCTGTATGGAGGCTGCCATGGGGGCTGCCATAATGATGACGCTGCCATACAGCGACCATGGTGGCACCCCTTCCTGCTTGCAACGTTGCAAAAAAGAAGCCTCTCTAGGCAGCATCTTTTTGCAGCGCATCATTGCCCCATAGTTTGGTTGCTGCAGCAATGATGCGCAGCAAAGAGGGGCGGCGTTTCACCGCCAGTGTATACCAGCCCTGTTTTACCACAAATAAAATCCACACAGGAGGCATTTCTATACAGAACTAAGATTAAAAATGAGAATTGGCTAAAATATGAAGACATATTACTAATGGGGAGTAACAACGAATATATAATGAAACCCATGGATCAGTTGCAAAAAGAAATACTGATTTTATATAACCAACTGACAATACATTTTAGACAAGACGATAAAGAAACAAGAATATCAAAAGTGAAAAATGAATTAGATGACATCTTTTTCAATAAGGATGGAGCTCAGGTAACTAAATATTACAAAATACTAAAAAAATAGACTTAGAACAAGAGGTAACCAAACCCTCAACGGTGCGCTGGGCTATGGACATGGGGAAAACAACAGAACTGGATCCATGGGGGAAATCATGGAAAATTACAAACAAATGTACTTTATGCCAAAATTGGAAAGAAAATTATTTTAAAATGATGTATCGCTGGCGCACGACACCAACGAACATAAATATGATTCACAAAACAGGGAGGAAAAATTGTGGGAAGTGTGACAGGACTGAAGGAAACTTTTATCATTGTTGGTGGAAATGCCCCAAGGCCAACAAAAATTGGAAGATGATACAAGAAAGGATGTCAAAAATTTAAGAAATAAAACTACTTCTACCTGAACTATTCCTACTCAATATCTTAGATAAAATAACCAGTACTAACAACTAAAAATATACCAAACTTATACTGTGTATGGCGACATCAGCAAGAATATTATATGCTAAATATTGGAATACACAAACACAATACATATGTGCACATTGAGATAAGTCCATTTTTTACACTGGAGACGTTATCAGACAAGGAAAATTGGAAGTATAATCCAATGGTAATCCGAACGCAATCATGGGGTTTCACATTATTGCGTGATAGACTACCACACGCAATTTCGGGCAATGGGAAGTCAGTCCGAACGCAATCATAGGGTTTCACGTTATTGCGTGAGAGGTGATCACACGCAATTTCAGGCAATGGCAAGCTATTTTCAGGCAATGGGAAGTCAGTTTGAACACAATTCGAATTCACGTAAATTTGCTGAACAAGCGAATTCATGTGAATGTGTTCTGGCCCCACTTTCTTTTCATTCGGAATCAAGAGAAATTCCTCCCATGTGATAAACTCCTGAGAATTATGTTCCCTAATAGGTGTCTTCTGAAGATCTCATGCGGGCAGTGCTTTGTTTCTTGACATACTGGACACACAGACGAAGCAAAAGCAAGCCAAGGCCAAGCAGTGCCTGGATGAGTGGGAACCCTACACATACTACTTGAAGAATTCCCTATTGGGGACTGTTGTTGTTGTGTACCTTCAAGTCATTCTGACTTATGGGGGCTTCTGGAACTGGGAGCATGTGACTCACCCAAAATGACCCAGTGGGTTTCCATGACTCAACCTGGTTCTCCAGAGTCATAATCCAATGCTCAGACCACTACACCATGCTGTCTCTCTTTTTGGGCTACCAATCCTCCAACCATCCTCGATTGGCTGGAAGTTTTGAAAAGCTGAATCCCCCCCCCCTCCAAAACAAGTTTTTTTTTTCCAATTTGTGCCCTGAGTTCATTAGAAATTCTTTGATATAAGGAAACAAGTACAGTAACTTGGGTGCATCCTGTTAGAATCATAGAGTTGGAACAGACCACAAGGGCCACCCAGTCCAACCCTATTCTGCCATGCAGGAACTCTCAATCAAAGCATCTCTGACAGATGGCCTTCCAGCCTCTGTTTAAAGACCTCCAACCACTCTCCAAGTGTTATGGGACTCTGATATCACTTTTAATTATCATGGTTCTATTTTACAGAATACTGCGATTTGTAGTTTTGTGAGGCATATTAGAATTCTGTGCCAGAGAACTTTAGTGCCCCAGTAAACTATGCATCTCAAGATTCTGTAGGATGCATCAATGGTAGTTAAAGTGGTATCAAAATGTTGTAACTTTGTGATGTGGAAACAACTTGCTCAAAGGCAAGCCTAGCAGCACACCTGCAAGATTCTGGTTTCGCTGCCAGGAGCAGCCTTCCAGGTGAAGTCTTTCTTCCACCATAGTAATTATCTGCTGTCCTATATGATGACTCTCGAGGTTTCCCCAGGGGCATCAGAGAAACCTTTGGCTTTCTAATAGGCAGAGTTCTAATTATCCCCTGTACTACCAGAAGTAGTACAGAACATCTCACTAAATTAACATGTAATCTTTGTATAAAATTACAGTATTCTTTCCCCTGGGTTCAATTTCCAATACCCAGAATTCTTAGCATCCCTTATTAAAGCAACCAAACTCCCTTTCCCTTAAGGAGTTCAGCCCCTTCCTATCCCAGTCCTTACACACACACACCCTTTTCCAAACTGCCTAAGGGACACATGGCTCATCAACACAAGTTAAACATGGGCTGAAACAAGGCAAGGCGAACACACCATAGTCTTGAGAAGAACTGACACAGAATTGAACATGCCCAAGTGATTCTTTTGTGAGGAGAGATAGGTACCATAAACACTGCAATAGGCAAGCTGAGGAGCTGCTTATGGAGAACCATAGCTCGAAAAAGTTACTTTTTGGAATATAACTCCAAATATCCCCCAGTCAGCAAAGCTGCTCGCCCACTTGACTGAGGAATTTGGGAAGCTGAAGTAGGCAAAAGTAACTTTTCCAAGCTTTGTGAAGAACCTGTCACAAGAACAATATACAGTATGCTATTCTATAAGAGCAGCATAGTGTAGTGGTTTAATGTGCACAATATCAGGAAAGATTCTGGAGCAAATAATTAAACAGAGAGTCTGTGAACATTAAGAAGGCAATGTCATAATCACAAAAAGGCAACATGGGTTTCAGAGAAAGAAGTTATGCCAGACTAATCTTATCTCTTTTTTTGATAAAATTACAGCTTGGTAGATGAAGGGAATGCTGTGGATATAATATATCTTGATTTCAGTAAGGCCTTTGACAAGGTTCCCCATGACATTCTTGCAAACAAGCTTGTAAAAGGTGGGCTGGACAAGGCAACTGTTACATGGATTTGTAATTGGTTGACTGTCCGAACCCAAAGGATGGTCAGCCGTGGCTCCTTTTCATCCTGGAGAGAAGTGACCAGTGGGGTGTCCAGTGGGGCTCTGTCCTGGGCCCAGTTTGCTATTCAACATCTTTATCAATGACTTGGGTGACAGAATTTGGGGAATACTTATCAAATTTTCAGATGACACCAAATTAGGAGGAGTAGCTAATACTCCAGAGGACAGGATCAAAATTCAAAATGACCTGAACAGATTAGAAACCTGGGCCACAGCTAACAAAATGAACTTCAACAGGGAGAAATGTAAGGTGCTGCACTTGGGGCAGAAAAATGAAATGCACAGATATAGGATTATGGGGGACACCTGGCTTAAGGAAACTTATATGTGTGAAAGGGATCTAGGAGTCCAAGTAGACTACAAGTTGAACATGAGTCAACAGTGTGTTGCAGCAGCTAAAAAAACCAATGCGATTTTAGGCTGCATCAATAAAAGTATAGTGTCTAGATCAAGGGAACTAATAGTGCCCCTCTATTATGATTTGGTCAGGCTTTACCTGGAATACTGTGTCCAGTTCTGGGAACCACAATTCAAAAAGGATGTTGAGAAGCTGGAGCCATGTGTCCAAAGGAGGATGACTAAAATGGTGAAGGTTCTGGAAACCATAAAGCCCTATGAGGAACAACTCAGGGAGCTGGGTATGTTTAGCCTGCAGAAAAGAAGGTTAAGCTGTGATATGATAGCCCTGTTTAAATACTTGAAGGGATGCCATATTGAGGAGGGAGCAAGCTTGATTTCTGCTCCAGACTAGAACATGGAGCAGTGGATGCAAGCCCCAGGAAAAGAGATTCCAGCTGAACATTAGGAGGAACTTCCTGACAGTAAGGGCTGTTTGACAGTGGAAGACACTCTTTCCTTGGAATACAGTGGAGTCTCCTTCCTTGGAGGTCTTTAAACAGAAGCTGGATGGCCATCTGTCGGGGATGCTTTGATTTGGATTTCCTGCATGGCAAAATGGAGTTGGACTGGATGGCTTTGTGTTCTCTTCCAGCTCTATGATTCTATAATTCGATGAGTTCTGGAATCTGTAGATCAGAGTTCGATTTCCCGTTCAGCCATGGAAACCAACTGAGTGACCTTGCCGCACTCTCAGCCCCAGAAAATCCTGTGATAGTTTCACCTTAGGGTCACCAGAATTTGGAAACTACTTGGAGGAACACAGTAATAAAGTCAGTGCTCCGTCTCCATGGATATTTTATCCATGGATTCAAGCATCCACAGCTTGCAAGTATTTTAAAAATATAGACAGTCCAAAAAGCAAACCTTGATTTTGCCATTTTTTTAGATTGTCAGCCTGAGGGCAGGGAACCGTCTAATTAAAAGTAATGACAATTGTAAGCGGCTCTGAGAGCCTTTAGGGCTGAAGACCGGGGTATAAATGCCGTACATAAATAAATGAATATAAGGGACACCATTTTTTATGCCATTGTAGCTAATGGGACTTCAGTATCCATGGGTTTTGGTATCCACAAGGGGGTCTTGGAACCAAGCCCCAGTGGATATCACCGGCACACTGTAATATGCTATTCTGGAACAGTGTATGCTGAAATTCCTCCTCTTTTGCAGAACAGTATATGCTGAAATTCTAGAAAGGTATATGCTGAAATGCCTCCTCTTTTGCAAGGAAAGTTCCAGTCTTGCATAAGCAATCGTGATTTCTCCAGAGAAGATGTACTAGTATTCACACTGGGATTTGGAGGGGACCAGGTGAAAAAACCTTGTTTGTTTTCCTTACTTGTAAATCTTAAGAAGACTTTTCTTGCTCTGTTATATTGTTGTTTCACTACTCATTATTTATTTTAACTTACATTGGTTTTTTCAGGGGTAGGTGGGTAAGGTCTGTCTTGATTTTCATTTTCTTCTAATTTTTGGTGATTTTAGATGTTATTATTAACCCCCGTTGACTACAGTGCAGTACATAAATATTCTTAATAAAATATTTCGTTAACAATATTTGTGTACAAGTTGCTGGTAATGATGTTCAAACCCCTAAAAGGCTTGGGACCCCAATACTTGGAAGGAGTGTCTTGCCCTGTATAATTAGATTTTAATGAATATGATCTGATTAGGCATTATTTTGAAAAGAAACAAACCTGTTACTCAGTCTTTCATCCTATATTTAAAAGGGGAGGGGGGCCGTTTTCAGCCAGGGGAGCAAAATTTGTGATGTGTCTCAGAAGTGTGTCCCAGCAATGGACAGAGGCAAAGTCAGAGTGAATGGGGCCAAAGAGAAGAGGACATGGCCATGTGTCCCCGGCAGAATGCAGCCCTATTAAGGGGACCATAACTGGCTCAGAAAAGAATACTGTGGTGGTTGACAGTGGAGGTTATCAGACAAGGGAAATTGCAAGTATAATCCAACGGCAATCTGAACGCAATCATGGGGTTTCATGGTGATAGACTAACACACACAAATTCGGACAATGGGAAGTCAGTCCCAGCGCAATCATGAGGTTTCACGTTATTGTGTGAGAGGTGATCACACACAATTTCGGGCAATGGCAAGCTATTTTCGGGCAATGGGAAGTCAGTTCGAACACAATTCGAATTCACGTAAATTTGCTGAACTAGCAAATTCACATAAATGAGTTCTGGCCCCACTTTCTTTTCATTCAAAATTAAGAGAATTTCCTCCCGTTTGATATTATTATTATTATTATTAACCTTTATTTATGAAGCGCTGTAAATTTACACAGCGCTGTACATGCAATCTTTTTAGTTAGACGGTTCCCTGCCCTCAGGCTTACAATCTAAAACTCCTTACTAATGTGCATGCTTCATAAATCAGTGCAAGCTTGACAGTAGAAAACAGATTTAAAAGAACATTTGAAAACATGAGAAAAGAAATTTCAGTTGTCTACAAAAGGTGATCTTATGCTGCAGCCACACAGAAATAGAATCATAGAATCATAAATCATAAAATCGTAGAGTTGGAAGAGACCGCAAGGGCCATCCAGTCCAACCCCCTTCTGCCATGCAGGAATTCTCAATCAAAGCATCCCTGACTGATGGCCATCCAGACTCTGCTTGAAAACCTCCAAGGAAGGAGACTCCATTACACTCCGAGGAAGGAGTTCACCATAGAAAGCAAGACTTTTCTTAAAGCACATTTGACATTCTTCATAATTGTCAACTGTCTGGAAAAATCTGACTGAGAAAATGAGCTACAACCCAACAGTCAGAAAGGAAGAAGTGGAGCTTGACTGGCTGTCTATGGCTGTATCCGCTCGGCAGAAATAATCCAGTTTGACACTACTTTAGCCGCCATGGCTCAAAGCTAAGGAATTGCAGTTTGCTGTGGCACCAGAGCAGAGCTGATAAAACCTGATATACTTAGAAATTTTCTGTTATTAATATACTGTGTAAAATGCAAACTTCCAGACTTTGTCATTTCAAGGAAAATCAATAGACCTACAAAATGATTTTGAATGTTCCAAGAAACTCACAGCGTACCTCCCCAAATCTGAGAAATCTATAGAGTTTATCACACGGGAGGAATTTCTCTTAATTTCAAATGAAAGGAAAGTGGTTCCAGAATGCATTCATATGAATTCACTAGTTCAGTGAATTTACATGAATTCAAATTGTGTTCGAACTGACTTCCCATTGCCCGAAAATAGCTTGCCATTGCCTGAAATTGCGTGTGATCACCTCTCATGCAATAATGTGAAACCCCATGATTGCGTTCGGACTGACTTCCCGTTGCCCGAAATTGCATGTGTTAGTCTATCACGCAATAACGTTAAATCCCATGACTGCGTTCAGATTGCCATTGGATTATACTTCCAATTTCCCATGTCTGATAACATCCAATGCTAAACTGAAAACTAAAAAGAACAAAACTTGGAGAGCAGCCAATAAAATCCACAAAGGCATGTCTCAGGATGCTAAAAAGATGGTCTCAATTTGCTAAAAAGCCTGACATATTTCAGCCTGTTGATGTTTTTAAAGCCTTCTTCAGATGGCTTTATAAAAATCAGGACAATACATAGATCCATGACACACAATTACATAAGACCATTAATATATTTGTACATTCCTTACAGCTTGTACATACCCACTTCCAATCAAAACCACAGACATTTCTGAGCCAGGAACTCCAAAATAATTTACTGGCAGGAAGAAAGCATGTGCAAAAGGCTAGTTTTTAATATATATCTTGCAAATAAATGGTTGGAGAAAAAACAAAGATAATGCTCAAGGGCGCATAGATGTATCAAGACTAAAAGGAAAGGGACTGTGTGAAAACTCTGAAAAGATTTTATGGCAGAAGGAGATGGACAATTTCCATTTTAACCTCTGAGAAGAAAATGGAGCCAGGGAGTCACTGTGGCCTGAAGGGCTGGAGATTTTAATTTTAAGATCCACTGCATGATCAAGCCCAGGTCCAAAGAATTATTCAGTTAGCTTTGAATTCAGGGCCGGTTCAAGCTCTTGCAAGTCGGAGTAGGACTGCATGCGCCAATCCCAGAATCCAGTCATTATAAGCTAGAATCTTCCAGAACGACAAAGGGCAAACATAGCTATAATCATAGAATCATAGAATCATAGAGTTGGAAGAGACCACTAGGGCCATCCAGTCCAACCCCCCGCCATGCAGGAAATCACAATCAAAGCATCCCCGACAGATGGCCATCCAGCCTCTGCTTAAAGACCTCCAAGGAAGCTATAAGGCATGAACATGACTGCTGCTGATTATTCCAAATCTTGGAAAACTTTCTTTTTGTGTCACAGTTCTCAGAATCACTATGTCGACCGTCTAGTTCTGGAACTGAGGTCCAAAAATGGAGCTCCCTCCCGCATCACAAGCTCTGTTAATTCCACTGTATAACATCTGCAGCTTCTAAAATGTCTGAATACTGGAGGCATCTCATCTTCAGAAATCCAAAATGTTTGTGGGAGAGAGTCTCTGGGAAAAGAGAGGCAAAACCGTGTGCATGTGCAGAGTTATTTATATACACATGCAATATTCAATCAGAATATCCCAAATCTTTAGAAACTTAAGAGGTCATTTTCTTAGCTGCTTTACTGAAAATGGATATAAAATATACTATAGATATATATCTGTACAGTTCATTTTATATTTAGGATCTGAGCATTTTTACACTGAAAGTAGAAACAGCTCTCCTCTCTGCCAGGAGGCCATAGGAAAATGTCAATTCAAAAGTCTGTTTTAACCCTTCTTTTTTATTTTTCCGACCATCTGAGGCTTAAGCAGATAGCAGAACTGTCTTAAAAAGCTGAGAATCTTAGCTATATGCTATTCTTCAAAGGCTGAGAAATTCAGCATCAAAACAGAATAAAAGATTAGACTACTGAACACTGTTCCAAAAATGCTACAGAAGTATCAGTACTCAGGACTGGGAACAGTCTTGCCCCAAAGGGATAGATGAGATCAGGCCAGAGAAGGCTTCCTATCCCCCAGTTTCCAGGATTCCTTACCAGATCTCCTATTAAGACAACACACCAGGCCTGAAGAGTATGTCTTGCCAGAATTGTTGCTGATTTGGCAAGGATAAAAGAGAGGGAGAAGAGCCCTGTTCTTAGCTAAGAAATAGTAGATGTTTAATGCAGAAGTCTATTTATCTAAGAGCTTTTTACCATCATATATCCCATGTAACTGTTCAAACTGACTAAGGGATGGAACAGACCACTGAGAAAGCCAAATTGAGGCAACGGCAACTGCATCCCACAGCACCAATCAGCCTTTTTGCTGGCCCCAAAAGAAGCAGCAAAGAGCTGCACCTTCTTGCACCGGAAAAAAGCTGGCAGCAGTTTTAAGGCACTCCCGGCCCATGCGTGGGCAGCTGGCCAGCGTGAAGTCGGCTTCTGGGCATCTTGAGGGCATGCATTGTGCAGACACCATGCCCCCAAGCCAGCTCTGTTCTGGCTCTTAGTTGTTCAGCTTGGAATAGGTGGTCTCAGCTCATACTGTTACCGTTGAGCCAAAAATGGTAAACAGAGATCTGAAGGGTTAGGTTGGAAAACAAAAAACAGACGCTTGCATCTGAATACATTCTTTTCTCTGCGCCTTCTTCCTCTGAGCACGCTGGAGGCAGAGACAGAAATGCCACAGTCTTGCAGAGAAAGTGAATCATTCACAAAGAGAAAGTTCAGAGCCATCCCCCTGGGATTCTGTTCCAGCTGAATTCCGGTCCAAAGGAACAAGGGGCAGAAGCCAGGCACTGGACACTAACTGGAACCAAATCCTTTTGAGGAACGGCCAGATTTGTTTTCCATCTCAAGATCTCCATTCCAACTGGCGATTTTCCAGTTCTCTACAGAAAACTAGGCAGTAGGCCACCAAGAAGGTTATGAACCTGAGGGCCTGGAGAGGGGATGATGCTTACACATGCACCCTCCCCCATATATATATATATATATATATATATATATATATATATATTCTCCAGGTTCTCTAAATATTGCAATAACACATTTGGCCAAGGCTTCCAGAATTCACAACCAATCCACTACAGTTAAAGTTATTGTTATAGTTTTAAAGCTGCCAAATAGTTAGTGCTATAGTTATGGCTACAGTAACTAACTGCTGAATCATTTATCTGCTTAGTTCTTTTCTTTACAGCTTCTAAAATGTAACAAAGTCATTTTTTTCCCAGCAACAGTGAGAAACTTTGCAGACATTCTTTACATTTGTAATATAACATGGTTCAAGTCCTGGGTTATGCAGTCTCTAATTATTAAATTGCAGCAGCATGAGACACTGCACATGCCAGGACTTGAACCATGTTATATTACAAATGTAAAGAATTATTTGCAAATTTTCTCACTATTGATGAAAAAAAATGTTCCCAAGCCCTTCCTCCTCTGCCATTTGGAGTAGCAACAGCTCTGTAACTATAAAAACATTACAGTTCAAACATAGACTTTAGATCAGTGGTGGCAAACCTATGGCACGCGTGCCAAAAGTGGCACTCAGAGCCCTCTCTGTGGGCACACACTCTGTCACCCCAGCACAGAGTTTGCTAGAGTTCATTACTAGAAAGCCAGAGGAATGTGGCACTTTGTGATAAATAAGTGGGTTTTGGGTTGCAGTTTGGGCACTCGGTCTGTAAAAGGTTCACCATTACAGTGCTACCTCGGGTTACGAAATTAATTCGTTCCGCCGCTCCGTTCGTAACCCGAGTAATTTTGCAACCCGAAAAGGCTTTCCGTTAGCGCTGGAAAGCTGCTAGCCGCGCTTTGCGTTTGAATTTCGCGCCGAAAAAAATTTCGTAACCCGAAAAAAACATCATATCCCGGAACAGTTTTTTCCAATCTAACTTTTTCGTATCCCGGAAATTTCGTAACACGATCAATTCGTATCCCGGGGTACCACTGTACTGCTTTAGATAATACAGTTACATTGCAAAATAAAATAAACAAGCAGCTTCATTTCTATACCGCTTCATACTGAACTACAGTATCGATGTGGTTTGCAACTGTAAGCTAATTGCCCCCAACAATCTGGGGACTCCTTTTAGTGAATGCTTTGGAAGGATGCAAGCCTGAGTCAAGCTTGAGCCCTTTTGCTGGTCTTGAACTCGCAACCTTATGGTTTTGATTGAGTGGCTGCAGTGCAGGCATTGAACCACTGTGCCACCAGGGCTCCTGGCAAAAGGAGTGATGTTATCTTTGTTGAGTTCCAACTGTAAAATAGCACAGTTCTGTTTTTGTTTTAGGGGAAAAGAATTAACTACACTTAACTAGTTAAGTTCTGAAAAACCTATCAATAGAAATCCAGCACCAAGACTGAACTTGCATATATATCAAATATGCCTTGTTTCAAAACTAAAAATTATATACATTTATCTGAGTGGGTGGGGGATTTTGCATATTCCAAATCAATCTCACAATCTCCATAACAAACCCATTTGAATGGACACTGATGTTGTACATTTTCTTGTAGGCAGTGTGGGAGGAAAACTACACGTTAATGCAATGCTATCCATGCAAGTCTATACTGCCAGTTTCACCATGAAGCTATAGAGCATCGGTGTAGCAGTGAAATGACACTTTTGCAGTATAACTTTTGCATGCTACAATTTTCAGGTGGGAAAATTAGGAGAACAAAATTTGTGTTCTAAAACCATCAGATACCCTCAGCAAACCATGCCCTGGTTTAAAAAAAAAACCTTTGGAAGGTTACAGCATTATAATTACCAATAGCAAGTACATTTCTATCCTGCTTATCAGTGAGCTTGCACTCCCTAAGCAGTTTACAATGTGTACGCCAATTGCACCCCCCCAACAATCTGGGTACTCATTTTACTGAAAGGATGGAAGGCTGAATGGACCTTGGAGGCCTTCTCTAGGGTCGATTTTACGTTATGGCTGCAATGCCAGCCTATAGCACTGCTCCACCTGGGCCCCTTCCAATTTCAGTTCAATAACTATTGTTCCATCCTATATAGATTCTTAGGATTTGCAGTTTATGGAAAGATATTTAGAATTTTAAGTCAGAGAGGTGTAGTACCTCCTCACACTATAAGCCCCAGGGTTCCATAAAATGCAACCATGATTGTTAAAGTAAAATCATAGTACTATAATTGTGTTGTGTAAAAAAGGCACCTAGAGCAGCTCTAAGGAATCACTAAAAACAACTCCCACAAAGAATTACACAAGTTACCATGGAGGCGATCAAAACCAAAATAAACTGGACAAAAACCAAGGACAGAGCAGAGAGGAGATAGCAGAAGGTGAGTTGTGTTTTGAGGCTCATCCTTGACTCTTTGACTTTTTGATTTTGAAAATTTGTGTGTATGTGTGTTTGTTTTAGGCTATGTGCTCTTCCTGAGCACATGGTCTAAGGTGGTAGGGCTTCAGCTAAGTTATAGACTTGCTTGGGGATGGAACTAACAACTACTATTTGTAGAGAACTGCTACATCAGTCTTTGGAGCTCAGTCTCTGAGGGCCAGTGGCATGGGCAGTCATATGAGTAAGAGTTACTACAGTCTGAAGGAGGTGAAAAAATAACTGCAGGGATGGAGTTATAAGGATCTGTCATTGTCTGCTGCAATGTGTGTGCAATGTTTATCTTCTTGGCAGGAAACCTCTTGGACTACACTTGCAACAAGTGCAAACTGATGGTTCTCTTGGAGGAGAAGCAGAGCACTACAGCTATGTGTGCAGGCTCTTCATTACATTAGAGAACACAAGGATTTCTTGGGTAGAACACAGAGAAACTGATCCTACAGAACCAACGAAAAGAAACTTCCAATGAAAACAAAAAGGGCTGTAACTGAAGGAGCACCCTGGTGGGTAGTCACCATCAGGAGCAGACCATGCACAAGGGATTTGGAGCTGGTACAACTAAGCAGTCACGTTCTACATCTTTGTTAAGATGTAAGGTGATGAAGAGTTGCAAACATGAGATCAACAGGAAGAGACACTACATGCCAAGGAAGGAGCCAATCTAACCATCATCTGTAGTAAGAAGAAAAGAAAAATGCCGGTGATAGCAGATTCATTGCTCAGGGGTATAAAGGGAACTGTGTGCCAACCAGACAAAATAAACTGGGAAGTGTGCTGTCTTTCGGGAGCGTGTATCCTGGATGTCACCAACGGGTTGTCAAAGCTCATCAGGAACACATAGCAGAACCCCTTTCTTCTGATTCAAATGGGCACAAATGGCAAGAACATATTTGAGCAGATCGGTTTGGACGGTGAAACTCTGGACAGGAAAGTAAAGCAATTAGAGGCATAGGTGGTATTCTCGCCAATTCTACCATTAAAAGATATAGGACTAGACAGGGACAGGAAAATCCTGCAAGTAAATGACTGGCTATGCAGATGGTGTCGATGGGAGAGGTTTTGCTTCTGGGACCATCACCTTTGCTTCTTAGACAAATGATTATTGGCTACAGGTGGGCTACACTGTATGCCAAAGAATATCTTTGGCAAAGTCATGGCAAATCTTCCCTGTCTGGAAAACTTGTCTGGGTGCCTTCCTCAGCCTCCTGATCAGACTCTTCCTCCAGGTCCCAGTCCTGCAGCTCCTAGCCCATTGGAATATAACAACTGAAAGATATAATCTGTTCAAAAAGAATAGATGGGGAAGAAAAAGAGGGGGATTAATTATACAATGGGCCCTTGGTATCTGCTGCAGTTTCGTTCCAGGACCCGACCCCCCCCCCATGGATACCAAAATCGGTGGATGCTCAAGTCCCATTAAGTATATTGGATAGGGAAATGGTGTCCCTTATACACAATAGCAAAATCAAGATTTCCTTTTTAAAATTATATTTTTTGAATATTTTCAAACCGTGGATGTTTGCATCCATGGATAAAGAATCTGTGGATAAGGCGGAGCCGACTGTATGTCAAAGACAGATTCACTTGAAAACCACATGAACAATCAAACTGAACCAGTGGAGAGTATTAGGGTAAAATAAATGGAAAAAGAAATTTACTACAGGCCAACAAACTAAGACAAGGTGGTAAGTGATGCATTTCTGAAACAAATGTCAGAAATTTCCAAGAAGCAAGAAATTGTATTTATGGGGGACTTCAATATCCTGTTATCTGCTGGGAGACTACTTCTGCTAAGCAATAAATTCCTGATCTCATTGGAAACAAAGGCCCAGGACACATGGGCCAAAAGTGGCAAGCTGCCGCCGATACTGGGGTTCTGGAGCACGTGGCCCACTCCGGAACCCTAGCATGGCACGGCGGTGGCCTAATGGCCTAACTCATGACATACATGTGCCATCCTAAAAAGAACCCGTTTTTTCTGGTTTCTTTTGGGGCGGAGAGACGCCGAGTAGTTTGGCTGCTGCGACATCCCTCCGCAGGCAAACAGGCCACCACCAAAGCTGCACTGGAAACAAAGCAGGTGGTACTTTAGGGGGAACTGACCATATGACTGTGAGAGAAGCGAAAGAGGAGTATAATCTAACACCAACCTTGGATTTCAGGAAAGGGGATTTTTTTCAAGCTCATGGAAATACTGGGCAGACACCCAACATGAAGAAGGCACTGATGGATGTACAATCACAAACAATTACACGGAAAAAGAAAAAATGGAAAACATCTTAAAAAGCTAATATGGCTGCAGAGTAAACTTGAAGAAGTGAAACCAAAAAAAGAATAAAAAAATGGAAGGAAGAACAAATCAACAAGGAACAATACAGATTGCTTGCAAGAATAGTGTAAGGAAAGCTGAAGCTCAAAATGAACTGAGACGGGCTAGACAAGCAAAGAGCAACAAAAACAGTTTTTTTAAATAACTTTGAAGTAAAAGAGTAATGAAGGAAATGCCTCACCATGGATGGTAAAATTCTAGCAGATTACAATGGCCCTTATCTCAGGGAAGGTGTTGCAGCTCTGATCCAAAGCCACTGCGGGTCCAACCATGCGAATTCACGTTAAAACATGATATATTATTTCATTGCTTTCTATGAGGAGTCGTTCCAAGGCTCCTCCACAGTCAATCCAAAGTGACTCCTGATTTTTGTGAATTCGGTAATTCCCCCATCCTATACTCACCATCTATGAACTTAGGCTAGTGGTTCTCAACCTGTAGACCTTCAGATGTTTTGGACATCAAATTTAAGGAATTCTTGAGTACTGTCCATACTAGCTGGAACCTCTAGGAAATAATATCCAAAACATCTGGAACACCAAGGTTTGAGAACCACTGTGCTTGGACACTCTGGCTAGAACTTAAGGCCTTTGACAAGGTTTCCCATGACATTCTTGCAAACAGGCTTGTAAAATGTGGGCTAGACAAAGCAACTGTTACATGGATTTGTAATTGGCTGACTGACCAAACCCAAAGGGTGCTCAACAATGGCTCCTTTTCATCCTGGAGAGAAGTGACCAGTGGGGTGTCCAGTGGGTTTCTGTCCTGGGCCCAGTGTTATTCAACATCTTTATCAATGACTTGGATGACAGAATGGGGGCACACCTATCAAATTTTTAGATGACACCAAATTAGGAAGAATAGCTAATACTCCAGAGGACAGGATCAACATTCAAAATGACCTGAATAGACTAGAAAGCTGGGCCAAAGTTAACAAAATGAAATTCAATATGAAGAAATGTAAGCAACTGTACTTAGAGTGGAAAAATGAAATGTACAGATACAGGATGAGGGACACCTCACTGAATGAAACTACGTGTGAAAGGGATCTGGGAGTAGACCACAAGTTCAACAGTGTGATGCAGCAGAGAAAAAGGCCAATGCAATTTTTGGCTGCATCAATAAAAGTATAGTGTCTAGATCAAGAGAAGTAATAGTGCCACTATATTCTGCTTTGGTCAGGCCTCACCTGGAATATTGTGTCCAGTTCTGGGCACCACAATTCAAAAAGGACATTGAGAAACTGGAGCCATGCCTCCAAAGGAGGGCAACTAAAATGGTGAAGGGTCTGGAAACCATGCCCTACGAGGAATGACTTAGGGAGCTGGGGATGTTTAGCCTGGAGAAGGTTAAGAGGTGAAATGATAGCCCTGTTTAAATATTTGAAGGGATGTCATATTGAGGAGGGAAGCTAACTTGTTTTCTGCTGCTCCAGAGACTAGGTTCTGGAGCAATGGATGCAAACTGCAGGAAAAGATATTCCACCTCAACATTAGGAGCAACCTCCTGCCAGTAAGGGCTGTCCGACAGTGGAACACACTCCTTCCTCGGAGTGTAGTGGAATCTCCCTCCTTGGAGGTCTTTAAACAGAGGCTGGATGGTCATCTGTCAGAGATGCTTTGATTTGGATTTCCTGCATGGCAGGAGGTTGGACTGGATGGCCCTTGCGGTCTCTTCCAACTCTATGATTCTAATAGAAATTGTAGTCTACTACATCTGTAGGCCACAAAGTTGTGGAGGCATAATATTCCCTAAAATGTAGGAAAAGTGAAGGCAAACACTTGGCTTAAAATGTACAGTAGAAAAAACGTGCACATGCATGTACAAGCATGCACACAGTCAAAGTAAACACATATTGAAAATATACTACTAACAGCTCCTAATCTAAAAATCTTGGGAAAAGGACGATGGTAAGCAGCACTTTCATCACAGGCCAGAAGAAAAGGCCAGGGAATAACTGTGGCCAGAAGATAATAACCCCCCCTGGCTATGGATGAAATTGGCAGCCTTCCTCAACCTGGAACCCACCCATTATGCTGGAATTACAACTCTCATGATCTTCAGTCTGCACAGTGGCAGTCCGATACATCAGCGATGCCGCCTGGAGATGGTGAGTGTTGCACTCCAGTATTAATCTTATGGTAGAGCTCTGACTTGGAGAAAGCTGATTTACAGTCATGGTTGATCCCCTTCTTCCACTAATAAAAGGTGAATAATGAATACCAGCAATACCAATAACAATAGCATTTACATTAAAGACCTCCAAAGAAGAAGACTCTGCCACTCTCTGAGGGAGTGTGTCCCACTGTCAAACAGATCTTACTCTCAGGAAGTTCCTCCTAATATTTAGGTGGAATATCTTTCCCTGTAGCTTGCATACATTGTTCCATGTCCTATTCTCTGGAGTAGCAGAAAACAAGCTGTATCTTCAAAGGCCTTCTAACACTACTAGAGCTTTGAAAACTTACTGTTGGACTACAAGTCTCTGAATCCCTCAAATATCTAAGCATCCGTGATAGGCAATCCCCCACTGTCCCCAATTGTGGTGCATGCATGCGGCCATGCCGTTATTAGGGACAATGGGACATAAAGGTCATGATTTCCTTTGTCTTTCTTGAAGGCCCTCCACCACCCCCTTTTCCCCTCACTGCCCCGTCAGATCTGTCCACCGGCCACAGGGGGAGCGCACCGCCAACTTTGGGAATCACTGCTGTAAAGTATAGCCTACAGTACCTGGTACTCCTTGCTGTTTAGGGGCTAGTTTTCAAGAAGGCAATGGTGAAAAGAAAATGTCAACATAGCAGGGACACAGGCAAAATTAGGACACCATACCCACAAATAATAATTCTCCCTCCCCCATGAGGTCTTTCTTCAGCCTCTAGATTTCAAGGACTGCAGAGAGTGAGGCTCTGAAAACCATTCACACAAAAATCTCTTAGATTTGCTTGGTTCACATTGCCTTGGTAACTTTGTCTGCCCCTTTGCTTTGGATGACTCAACTGTATTTTTAAATGTTTGAACTTGTAAGTAGTGCAATGTTAGAAATTTGGGGACTGAGGCATTTGGGGACTGGTTAGGGGCAGAGTTCTTATTTGGGGAAGCTGATGCCCACATCCACCCCACTGTACTGACACTCCTGCAGCCATAACCTCTACCTCTTCCGCTTCCTCTGTGCATAGATAGATAGATAGGAAGCGAAGGGAAAGGAAAGGAAAAGGAAGTTCTAACCAAAGTGGTGCCTCCAAGTGTGCATTCTGGGTAGCAGGGTCGGGCACCATTTACACTCCTGTCAACATCATGCAGTCCCCAGTGATAGTCTGAGAGCAGCCATTTCCATTTCACACAGTGTCCTGAAGTAGCAGAGCTCTGGGACACTATGGAAAATTTAAATGCCTCCCTTCAGCCCAGACAGAGACACAGAAAAAAGGGTCCATTAATTGCCAGTGGGTTGCCTAACTTCTTGATCCTAAGCCACCCAGATATATTAAGCAACTCCCATCATTCCTAGATAGCCTGGATAGCATGGGCATTATAGTTTAACACAGCTGGAGGGTTCAAGGTGTAAGTAAGGCTAATTCATCCTGCTTCCTATAACCAAGGCACATTACCCTAGGATAGCCAAATTATTTTTACAGAAAAATCTCATGATTGCCTCTTTGGTCCCTGGCAGTAAATATCTACAGTCTTTGAAATTCAATTTTAAAAACTAAATGTTTTCTAAAGAGTCAGTATGTTGTAGTGGTTTGAATACTGGACTATGATTCTGGGCACCAGGTTTGAAATCCTGCTCAGCCATGTAAACCCACTGGATGGTCTTGGGCAAGTCACACTTTCTCAGCCTCAGAGGAGGCAAAGGTGAAAAACCCCCTGAAGAATTCTTGCCATGAAAACTCTGTGACAGGTTCATCTTAGGGTCTCCATAAATTGGAAAGGACTTGAAGGCACACACAACAAGAAGTGCTTTCTCCCTCTGCCTAGTGCTAGGGCCGCTTCTCGGCTGCCATATGTTGAAGCCTGATCTTAGCAAAAGAGGAGGAAGAAGTAGTGTCTTGGATCCCAGGTCCTCAAAACTGAGTCCCCAAAAGACTGCTTTTACCAAAATGGCATAATACTGAAAAATTTCAAGCAATGTCTGGTTTGTTTCAGGATCACTGTTTATCTATATGGCCTCAAATGGCTTTTTAGAACAGACATCTAGCACATGAGGTAAGCCAATGGTGTTTATCACACGGACGTTTTTGCAGCTCAGATCTGGGGTGACTCCTGGTTCAGCAATGCGAATTCACATTATAACGTGAATGTTTTATCACACCTGGTTGCCTTTCTGTTGCCCTTCCCAATTGAGGGGGAATCAAATCAAAGGCAAGTCATGTGATGCAGATTCACGCAAAGCGGAGTGAGTACAAATTGTATTACCACACCAGTGCATACCATGCGGATTCAACTATTCAAATCAGCACCCTTGCACATGCTCAGTGGTGGTCTGAATGCATCGTGACCTCGTACGTTTCTGGGTTGAAAAAGGGCACAAGTTCTTGTTCCCTGTTTTGCGTAATTGCATGATTGCATGAATATTTGCCTTGTGAATATTTCTGTGTCTTCTTCATCCCCTTTTTTATTTTCCCTTCCATTTCAGCAATTGCAACACATAGATAGATAGATAGATAGATAGATAGATAGATAGATAGATAGATCTGTATATTCACATTCATGCACATATACACATATAAAAAATGAGTTGCCCTGAAAGTGAAAGGACCATGGAAAGGAAATGGAGGAAAATTGCAGCGCTGCATCATGGGAAATCTGCAACTGGGGGGTTTGCGGTGGTGTCCCAGAGCAGAAGCAAAGTTGCATTCCACACCAGACCAATTCGGAGTGAAATTGAAGTGAGCTTGGAAGCGAATTCTGTGCATTCACTTTTTTCCGAATTCATCAAAATGAGGAGTCGCTTTGGATTCACTGCAAAAGCGCCACAGAAGGAGCTCCCATAGAAAGGAATCACGTCTGATAACACATGCACTTTATAACGTGAATTCACATTGTTGGACCCGCAGTCACCCCGGATCTGAGCTGTAAAAAGCTGCAAAAACCTCCGTGTGATAAACACTAATGTCATCTGCCTAGTTCCTTTGACTGTGAGGGAGGCTGTAAGATGTGCTCATGTACACTCCTCCTGGTGTTCATGGGAAATCAAGACATAAACAAGGGAGGATAACATACAGTGAGTCACAGGCTCAGCCCACAGCCTGGCTAATATCCTGGTACATTCCTCCAGAGAGAGATTTTTTATTTCCGCCACCCAGCAGACACACATACAGACACACACAGCTCCAGGTTCACCCTTCCGCAGGGTTGTACAAAGTATGAAACAGCTGCAAGGGCAAAGGAGGAGGGGGCAGAAAAGGCAGACACAAGAGGCCCTTGTAAAAAATATGTGTGGCATTTAAAAGAAGAAAGAAAGAGAACCCAAGTGCCCTCATGGCAGAAGAGCAGGAGATGAACAGAAACAGGCCTGTAGAACTAAAAAAGAAAGAGAGCAAAATGGCCAAAATGAAAGAAGGTGGTGGGAAGAGAGTTAGAAAAACACACTTTATTGGCAGAGCCTGGAAATGTTACTTTTTGAACTTCCCTGTTGTTATGTGCCTTCAAGTGGATTATGACTTATTCTATCATAGGACTTGATAAGTATTCAGAGACGGTTTGGCACCTCTGGTATAATTGTGAATATAGGCTGAGGGCCTATAGTTTGCTCAAGGTCACCCAGGGGTTTCCACAGATGAGCAGGGATTGGAACTCAATACTCAAACTACTACACCAAGCTGTATCTCTCTTTTTGGACTACCGCTCTCCAGATCCTTCAGCCAGCGTGGCCAGTAAACAGACTGAGATGCAAGAGACTCCTATCTAGAAAACTGGAGAACCAATGACAATCAATTTGATTCTCTTCCTTCCAACGTCTTGACTTATAACACCATCACCCCCAAGCACTGACCATACTGATAAAAGTCATAAGCCAAAACATCCAGACATACACAGTTTGAGAGAAACTAGCAAAAAGCAACACTGAGATAAATAGATGGTGGACTTATGTCCATTAGAAGGCAGCAGCACTGTTTTTTTTCCCTGGGGAACAGTTGTAGTTCTGTGGTAGAACAAATGCTATGCACACAGTTGGTCTCAGCTTCAACCCCTAATATCTCCAAATATAGGACAGCTTCCTGTGGTCTCACTCTTTTTCTCTGTGTACATGTGTGCATGCACATACAGGCATAGCACAGTGGTATATCACAGATAGGTTGAGGTTTGAATCTGTTCTTACACCACGGAGAGCTTCTACCAATACAGATAAACTTGAGCTAAATGGATAAATGTTCAACCTCTCGCCAACCTTACAAAATCATGGATAATGGCAGATATTTACTTTCCCTAGAATTTCAGGCTATACATTTCTCTATAGACTTTTTTCTCCATATGAGAAAAAGAATGGGGAGGAGAAGGGAGGGAAAATAAGAGGTAGACCAAGAATCTGAACTAAAAATATGCAACTGTGTTTGTCCTGTTCTTGTAAGCAGTTCAGACTACCACAGTTGCATATAAAAAAATGACTCTGAAAAGACACAAGCATATCTTAATGCACCTTTAATCTCAGTCATCCGTTTCTAAGTGTCCCTCAGCATCAGTGCGCCTATGCAATATATACCATTAGCTACGATGTAGCTCACATCTCAAGTGGCAAAGTGGCAGGAGAGGCAAACTGCTGAGCAGTTCTCCTATTATCCCCTCCAATAAGGAAGCACAACAGCTGATCCAGAGACTCTGCCACTGCTGTTCTTCACTGAGCAAAGGCCACAGCAGAAAACAGGTTGGTGTGACAGGATGCCTGGAGCACTCGCATACCAAACTCCCCTGCGGACTGAGTGATTTTGTGGACAAGGACAGCCATGGCAGCTACAAAAAGAGTAACTCTCCAGAAGATGCTAAGGCTCAAATGTTTTACCATGAGATGGTCTTTCCTTAAAATGAGACATTGGCGCGGCACAGACCGCCCAAAAAGGGTGGCCACTGGCGCACTCATTACGTAAGTGCCGTATGGCACCGTACAGATGCCGCGCGGCACTTATGTAACAATGGTGGCGCCCATGTAAACAGGGCGCCACCACTGTTATGCCCTCATCACGTGTGAGGGTTGCGGGGCGTGTGGGCGCTCTGCCCCCCAGGAAACCCTTGCACATGAGGAGGCCACCTGAAAGGCCGGTATGTACTGGGCCATCATTTCATTTTATTTAGAGAATTTATATCCTACTCTTCTGCCAAAAGGGCTCTCAGAGTGGCTTAAAAATTGTTAATTAGACCATTCTCTGCCCTCCGGTTTACAATCTAAAAATAACATGAGACAAAAGAAGGAAATAGAGGTGGGGAAGGGGATCGAGTCCAGCAGGTACTGCCAGGGTTTTTTTTCTCTCCTTCTGAGGCCAGGACAGTGCAGTTGGAATGGAGGGAGGACCTTTCATGGTGGACCTCTGCCTGCCTCTTCTCATCCTCCAAGGCCAGGGGGGTGGTAGTTGGAATGGGGGCAGGCCCCTTCATCTGCCTCTGGGCCTAGGCATGGTGGAGCTATGCCTGCCTCTTCTCTCCCTCTGAGGCCAAGGCAGTAGCAGTTGGAATGGAGGGAGGACCTTTCATCTGCCTCTGGGCTAGGCTTTATGAGAGAAGTGGGATAATTGTAAATGGCTGTACCACTTCAAAACTGTGGGGTTCAGTTTTCAAAACCCACCTGTTTATTAAAAATCTATCTATGAAAAATATTAAAAATCTATGAAATCTAATGCTGACACACAGGCTGCCCTTCCTTCTATATATGCACTAGTTTTTGTGTTTATTTTTTTAATCCACAGTCTTCTGTAAGTTAACATAGAGAGACAAGATGCCCCACCTGCAGTCGGAAATAGTATGGGCCATTCATCCACTCCAGGATTCTTCTGCCTCTTTCTCTTCTGCATGTCTGGACCAGTACTTACTGCACATTCAAAGAATGTATCTTAAGAGCATGACTGGCATCTCTGTCACCACCGCCCACCAGCCCCACAATAACTTCTGAGGTTTGTCTGCAACCCACGCTGCCCAAGGATAGAGGGAACTCTGAGCCAGTCTAGACCAAGCAGAAAGGGCTCTGGAGCATGGCCAGCAACTGGTTGCCTTCCTTGAGGTTGGGAATCAGAAAAGCCCCTTATCATAGCAGAGAAAGGACTGGATGAGCCATCAGACATTCCGCAAGGCTGCACTTTCGTCTCACCTCCCTCTCCAACTGGGCAGCTGAAACAACTAACAAGAAATGAATTGCCCTTAGCCTGGTCACAGGCTGAATCTCAGACCTGACCTGAATTTAAGTGACTTGCCTATCTCATGGCTAGGAATAGTTCACACCCATAAGCCTGACTAGGAAGGGTTTTTCCCCCATAGAGGACTGGGCAGGGGGAGGTGTATTAGGAGAAGTAAGAACTGCGACTCTGACCTAGGGCACAGATAAACTATTTGGAATTACCAGAAAGTCTACGTAGGGGTTGTTCACACTACATTATAAACCATTTCGCAAACCGGTTTAAAAGTGGGTCATTCACACTTGTACCATTTTCCCCCCGACTCAAATTCAAGGAGGGCCAGGGCAAATTCCCCTTAACCTGTTTTTTCCAGAAATGATTTTTCCCTCATGTCTTTTCAAAAGCACCAGATTTTATAAGGAAGCAGCCAGTTGGTCCCAAGAACATTTGGGGCATCTAGGAGGGAGGGGTTAATGTACATGGGGCAGATCTTTCCCTGCAAGCCATAGCCATGGAGGGGGTTCTCCTAGGAACATCCCATTAGAAGGTGTCCTTTTAAAAATAAAATAACATTTGACAGATTACGCACATCTGTGTTATTGCATGGCTACAGTAGACAGTACCTTTAAATACTGGCATCATCAGCATAACAAAGGTGTGGGGATGGGGGATTTGTATCAGTGGGGTTGGGGTTAGGAGTCTGAAGAACCAAGGGCTCTCCAGAGGGGCTTGCCATTGCCATCCTCAAAGGCTGATGGGGAATCACTCCAACCTATCCCAGGGTTTCTTGGCAAGGGGATCCTCCAAGAGGCTTGCCCTTGCCATCCTCTGAAGTTGAGACAGTGTGACTCCCCCAAGGCTAACCTATCCCAGGATTTCTTGGCAAGAAATCCTCTGTCTTACCATTGCCATCCTTTTGCCATGTCCTCCATTTTTCTGCGTTTTGCGGTGCCTCATCTCCTTTTTGGCAACTAGTTCCTCCTTCCTTCCTTCCTTCCTTCCTTCCTTTTTTAAAAATAATTTTTTGTGAAACTAAAAGTTCATAATATTTTCTACATTCTATTACAACTTATCTGAATATCAGGCCATGAAAATAATTCTCATGCCCAAAAAGGCCCAAATAACTGAGAAACAAAATGAATATGCATGGTAACCATTTTCCCCCTCTTCCCATTCACCAAAATATTTAGTTACAGGTGTATTTTTGGATGTATTCATATAGTCTTTTCCAACTAAGCACCTTCCAGAAATGTAATGTCCACTGTAGTCAATAACATGCTGCCCAATGCCTTCAGATGTGTTCAACTAAGGCTCCCAATATGCTCAGTCAGTCACTAGCCCAACCCATCTGACACAAAACTTACCTTACAGTTTAATTCTCAATTTTATGAGAAGACCAATTCATTATAAAGTCTTGGCCAAGGAAGCAGTGTGGCTCTATCAACAACGTTAACTTTACTGCAATGTTTGGGCCCTGTCCTTCCTCAAAAGACCATTGTGTAGTCTTCTGCTTCCCTCCCTTCCCATTTTCTCAGCCTAACCACCACCCAGTGATCTAGACAAAGTCAAAAGCAACTGTCCTAAAATAAGCTTGTTGGGTGCACAGAAATTTGAACTGCATGGCATCTCAATCTAAGATTACTGGTGATACATTTAATGCTCATTTCATTTTGACATATATGATTTTGGTCATTACAACTGCAGCCATGGGAGGGTAAAACCAGGGCCGTGGCTACAGTGACGTTGGCACACTTAACTCTTTCTCCATGGTGACGTCTCAGTTAAAACTGGTGTCCATACCAAATTCTCTCCTAGCTGAGGATGACATCAGGCCTATGGGAGGCAGCAGGGCAGCTTCAACAGACATTGATCCTGATGATCTCCTCCCACTGCGGCTATTTTAATAGCAAAATCCAGATGCGTTAAATGCTTTTATGCATTTCACATATTGTTTAGTTTGGACCTTTCCCACACCATACAACCTCAATTTCTCCCCCTTCCTCAGACACAAAGACAACATGGCTTCTAACAAAACACAAACCATGCATGCATTTAATGTAACATCAACACTCCAAAACCACTTGATACCACAGAGTTTCTCAGCTGCTCTATTTGGACCATAGCAGTCTTTCTCCAACTTAGATCCCTAGATATTGCAGGACTACAGCTCCCAGAAGCCCTGATTCTTGGCACTGATATTGGGTCAGGCGTCTGGGAATTGTAATTCAACAAAATACAGAGAACACAGTTTGGGAACCAGTACACTATACAGAGGGAGCCAACCCAGTAGTCCAGTGGATGAAGTCATCTTTAGTCTTATGAGGTCTTCCATTTTGAAAAGGAAACGAGAAAGCTCCTAAGTTAAGAAAAGGGATGCCTTCACCTACTTTCAACTCTGGTAGCCATTGGATCCTACACTGCTGCATCCCATTGCACCTTTGACGGTGCATCATTGGAAGGATGATAGACTAAAGTAGGCTGTAATCTTAACTGTGTGATCAACACACACCTTTCTTGAAAGAGGCTTTATTTTCTGTGCACAACAAGTAACACACCTGCATATAACAGGATGCCAACCCAGCTCCTCTTCCTCCTCCTCTTTTCCTCCCTCCCTCCCTGCCAGGATCCAGCTTCCGGATTCTGCGTTACCCAGGAAACAGCTGATGACATTGCAACCACCTTAGAGCAAGCAGGGAGATTCTCTGCTTTGGGTGTTAGGGATGCCTTCTGCAGTTGCCAGGGAAACACAAAGAACCTGGAGATCAGGTCCTGGCAGGTTAGGGAAGAGCTGATGTTCAATATGATGCTGTCTTTCTTTATTGTTAACCTTGTACAAGCCATTCCTTTTCTTGGAGAAAAGACAGCAGGCAGACTGTAGGAGTAAGGTTTCCTCATCACTGGGGGCATTCTCTCTCACACACACCCTACTGTTTTAAAAGATCTTCTCATTTTTACCACACAGTATTGTGGATGGCAGAAGTTCAGTTGGAAAGGTAGTAAAAATTCAGTCCCTGCTAAATTCTGTGCCTCTTTTCATTCACAATCTCTTTCTCTCCTCTCCCTTCCCCAGTGTACAGTAGCCATAACACTGGCCTCCAGAGAGGACTATGGGGCTGCATCAAGCAGGGATCCTGCTTAGACATTGTGTAGATAGGTGTGGTTTACATGTGCATATGCAATAGCAAGGTTTTGTTGTATACCCTTTTACACAACATACAACCCTCCCAGCAGGTGGGCATGGCTGCTGTTGCTGTTACTTAGAATCATAGAATCGTAGAGTTGGAAAAGACCGCAAGGGCCATCCAGTCCAACCCCATTCTGCCATGCAGGAAATCCAAATAAAAGCATCCCTGACAGATGGCCATCTAACCTCTGCTTAAAGACCTCCAAGGAAGGAGACTCCACTACACTCTGAGGGAGTATGTTCCACTGTCGAACAGCCCTTATTGTCAGGAAGTTCCTCCTAATGTTGAGCTGGAATCTCTTTTCCTGGAGCTTGCATCCATTGCTCCATTGGGTCCTAGTCTCTGGAGCAGCAGAAAACAAGAGAACAGGACCCAGAGCAATGGATGCAAGCTCCAGGTCCAGAGTTGGGGAGCGGTCCCATTAGAGATCCATAAAACAGTTGCACAACCGATTTGACTTCGAAGAGTGTAAATGCCGTCGTGATATAATGGCCTGTTTTGTGGAAAAGGAGCTATAATTGCAGATTCGTTACTCATGGGTTGTGTCGTCTCTGTTGTCGCAAACAGTGAGCTAACCCTCATCTGTTTCTCTGCTTTATAGGTTTCCTGTTTTTCAGTCTTGTTGTGAGGACTGGACTGGTTTCTTTCTTCTTCTTCTTCTTCTTCTTTTTCTTCTTCTTTTGCCTTTGGGTGGCATTTTTTGTTGTTTGGAGGTGACAAGTCAGATAATGTTGGGAGGCTAAATTGGCAGCTGTTAGTCCATCACCATCTTGCTCCACTTTCCGGATGACAGATGAAATGCTTCAACCAGTAAAGAGAGACAAAAAGAAAGAGAAAGTGGGGGACAGGAACAGTTCTAGAACCATGGGAGTGCTCTACAATCAGCAGAGAAATTTTATACATGAACAGCAAAATGTGTATATATATATATATATATATATATATAGAGAGAGAGAGAGAGAGAGAGAGGATGGAAGCATCAGGGAGGATAGGATGGATGACACATGGGAAGAAGAACTGTATGAAGATAAACCCCCAATTTTAGAATGTGAATTGAAAGCTGCACCCAAAGCAGCTACAAAGAACAAATCACCAGGTAAAGAAGTCATAGAGCTGCTACAATCTGCAGAGACAGCATCAACTTTAGTTTTAACTAAAATCTGCCAAGAAATATGGAAAACAAAACGATGGTCCACAGATTAGATTAGCCTATCAATATACATTCCCATCCCCTCAAAAGCAGACAAAAAGGATGCAGTAACTACAGGACCACTGCATTCATTTCACATAGAAGCAAAGTTGTGCTCAGAAGTCAAAGGCTTTCATGGCAGGCATCCATAGTTTTTTGTGGGTTTTTCGGGTTCTGTGTTCCAGAAGCGTTTCTTCCTGACGTTTCGCCAGCATCTCTGGCTGGCATCTTCAGAATTCTGCAACAAGAACTCCTGCCATTTTTGGAAGGGAAATTCCAGAGGTACAAGTTTGGTTCCAGGAAGGAAGAGGCACCAGCAAACATGAATTGGATAATGGAGCACATGAGGGAATTCCAGAAGCAAATAAGCATGTGTTTTATAGACTACATCAAAGCCTTTTAATGTATAGACCACAAAAAGCTATAGCTTGCTCTTAAAGAGATGGTTGTGCTGTCACATTTGATTGTCCTGATATGTAACCTGTAAGCTACCATTAGAACAGAATATGCAGAGACAGGATGGTTCCAAATCAGAATAGGGGCCAGCTAAGGAAGTAGTCCATCACCCACCTTTTCAATATATATACAGAAAATATAATATTTCAGAAAAAGTTTAGACTCAGGAGGAGTGAAGATTAGAGGGAGCAATATCAACAGTCTAAGGCGCATTACAGACGCATGTAAAGTACATGCTCGGCATGTACTAGGGTTAGAAAGGGCGCCGGCAGACTGTCATTTCCAGACACCCCTAACCCTAATACGCGCCGAGCGCATACAAAATGGCAGCACCCATTCTACACGGGCGTCACCATCTTGACGTCACGGCCGCCTAGTGTCCACACATCGCGCAGTGGAAATGATGCTGCGGGTGCGCCATTAGCGACTTAGGGTGCCATTTCCGTGTCGCAAGAAGCCCCATGTTGGGGCTTCTTTTTTGTTGCGTCCGGGAATCGCACAGTTTGTCCACTGCGGTTCCCGGATGCAGCAACCATCAGTGCAGGCAGATTGCCCTTTTTGGGCGGTCTGTAAAGCGCCTAAGATATGCAGATTACACCTTATTACTAGCAGAAAACAGGAAAGGCTTGGAACAATTACTAAGGAAAGTTAAAGAAGAAAGTGCAAAAATAGGCTTCCTAACGGACATTAAGAAAACAAAAATTTCCCATACCTTGGATCATTGGTCAGAATGGATACTGCAGGCAGGAGGAAATCATGAGAAGACTAGGACTTGGAAGGGCAGGCAAAGATATACAATTGAACACTAAAGTGAGGATCATCCAAGCTCCCATATTCCCCATCACTATGTACTGTAGGGATGTGATAGTTGGGCAGTGAAGAAAGCCATTAGAAAGAAAGAAAACTCATTTGAGATGTAGTGCTAGAGAAAAGTGCTGAAGATACCATGGATAGCCAAAAAGACAAACAAATGGGTCCTAGAAACCAAGATGACCAAACTGAGGCTCTGGTACTTTGGCCCCATTAGGAGAAGGCATGATTCACTAGAAAAGATAATCATAGTGGAGGGCAATAGAAAAAGAGGAAGGCCAGCTAGCAGGTGGTGAGACTCAATAAGGAGACCACAGCCCTGAGTCTGCAGGAGCTGAGCAGAGCAGCTGAGGATGGATTGTCTTAGGAGTGTCTCATTCATGGAGCTGTCAGGAGTCAAAATCAACTTGAAGGCAGTTAACAACAAGAACTTATTGAGAATGGAATAAGCTTGTTTTCTGCTGCTCCAGAAACTAGGACACGGAAAAATAGATTCAAACTACAGGAAAAGAGATTCCACCTAAGCATTATGAAGACCTTTCTGATGTTAAAAGCTTTTTTTGACAGTGAAATAGGCTCCCTTGGAGAGAGGTGGAGCTTCCTTCTTTGGAGCTTTTTAAACAAAAGCTAGGTGACTATCTGTCAGGAGTTATTATTTATTATTATTATTCTTTAATTATATAGCGCTGTAAATTTGAACAGCGCTGTACATAAAAACAACAAATATAAAAGAGTAAACCTGCCTATGGCATACAATCTAAGAAATGATAGGATAATACAAATAAAACACAGAGCGGTACAGGAAATGGTTCAATAAAACAGGCAACAAAAAGAACATCAGATAGCAAGTGACAATCACGCAATGTCTGGGAACGCATCTCTGAACAGGGTGGTCTTCAATTCCGTTTTGAAGCTGGTTAAAGAAGTGATAAGGGCCCTTGTGTCTCGCGGGGAAAGAAGGTTCCAGGAGTGAGGGGCAGCAAGTGAAAAGGGGCGAATCCTAGATGGGGCAGAGGAAATCCTGGGCTGGGACAGCCGACTTTGACTACCAGATCGGAGGGCCTGAGTGGGAAGGTGAGGAGAAAGTAGGTCTGATAAATAAGGGGGGCAGCCCATGGAGGGCTTTAAACGTCGCCAGCAGAAGCTTGTACTGAATATGAGTTCTTTCACTGTGCATTCCTATATGGCAGGGGGGAAAGACAGGATGACCCTTGACTCTTATCATTCTATGAAAACATTATTATGTTTAAATATTTGAAAGGATGTCATATTGAGGATAGAGCAAGCTTGTTTTCTGCTGCTCCAGAGAATAGGACATGGAGCAATGGATACAAACTGCAGGAAAAGAGATTCCAGCTCAACATTCGGAGGAACCACCTGAGAGTAAGGGCTGTTTGACAGAAGGAGATTTTGGAGGACTTTCCTTTAAACAGAGTCTGGATGGCCATCTGTCGGTGATGCTTTGATTGTGATTTCCTGCATGGAAGGTGGTTGGATTGGATGGCCCTTGTGGCCTCTTCCAACTGTATGATTCTATGATTCTATGTCTGTAGTCTGTGAATTGTGAGAGTGTCTAATTTGTTGGTTTTTCGTGCCTACAGCAGTGAATAGAAAGGGATCCAACATTTTCACTCTTCTTGAGACAGATAACCTGGCAGCTTTGTAATTTTGCTTATTTGAAAAACAGGAGTCCAACCCTCTAGTGCGTTACAAAACAGTGGAGTTTGCAAACAACACAACTGCTCTGCAAGAAAACCAGGCAAAAAGAGAAACACTTGAAGTTACTTTTTTGGACTACAACTATGAGTCATGGGAATTATGAAGGCTGTAGTTTGAAAAAGTTAATTTTGCAAACTGAAAAAGAGAATATAGCAGAGGCTCGTTGGGTAAACTGAAATGAGGAACAGGAGGGGAAAAGCCAATACCTGTTTTCCTTCTATTCTCTAACTCCAACAGGATTAGGAGGCTCTTCCACTTCAGATCTTCCCTCCTTGCTCTGTTCACTTGAACTCAAGCAAAACTTAAGAAAACTCAAGTTTGGAGTTGTACAGCATTTCATATTTGCTACTCCAGAAAACCTTACAAGTCTTGCTTTTGAAAACAAAAACACCAGAAGTCTGAAGCAGAGAGAACTCAAAGACGTAGTTTCTATAGATCTGACCAACCTACAAACTTTCCACTCTAGCAGCTCATACTAGATAGATTTTTAACAAGGTTTATCCAAAAGTCAAACATGGAAACAAAATAAAGTCATCACTTTAGCAGGAGCAGAAGTGTGGCAAACAGAGTTAACTGGCGCATACAAAATCTTATAGATCAGAGGCAGGAAATATGTGGCCCTCAAGGTGTCATCAGACCACTGAGCTTATCATTCCCAGCCACTTGCCATGTAGCTGAGGCTGATGGGAATTGAAATCCAACAAGAGATCGAGGGCCACAAGTCCTTGTACCCTTCCCACTATAAATCCAGCCACAGTACACTATGCCCTAGCTATACATGCTATTCCCAACTAGAGGACACCAAATCCACCAATGGCTGAATCACATTTGCATAGTTCCCATTGTTTCAAGAAATCTACTAAAGTGCAGACCAGCAACTAGGTTTAGATCTACACATTTTAATTTTTTGTAGCCAGTTCAATAATTTGCTTATCTTACTCCTACACAATTTGTTACAGTATTAATTACTGTCAGGTTGGCTTCAGAGCATGGAGTCCTAACTACGGACACTTGGGTTTTCTTTCTTCCTTGTTGCAAATTATAATTCTGCAAAAATCTTTATATTGCACTTTTATCAAACTTTAAAAAAAATTAAATGAACTGCAAAACCACTCCTTATGATTAACAATTAGCAATATGGTGGAAACCGGTCTTTCCCTTGTCTCACCAATTGGTCCTGCACAGTCCAAAGGAAATCCTGCTTTATGGGTTAAGCCAGACGTGATCTGTAGTGTTCACACAATATTGTCTTCTGTTTTTGAAAATGTAACAGCCATAGAAGAAACATGGGAAATCTGGAGAGTGAAGGCAACCTTTTCTGCCCTGACCATTCATGCAAACATATGCATGCATAAGAGCAACTATGGCATAAGTGCATGAAATGACGGTACACATATATAAAGCTCAAATGTACACAAGACTTTCTGTCTTTATTAATTGGATGCATCTCCCACATTTTTGAGAAAAATAATGTTCAGTGACATGCAGCAACATTTCCAATTGCTGTCATTGATGATAATGTAATATTCCTTCTTTTGTTTTGTTTAAATTTTTGGTGTGAAAGAAAACCCTGACCAAACAAACCAGAAAAGAGTGATGCTGCTATAGTAATCATGTGGACTACTTTACAAAGACTTGTACTAGGTCAAGTCTACTTTAACAAAGAACTACAATAAGGGAGAACCGAAGTCTTGGTATTTCCCATCAGCCCTTAGCTCCTAGAAGACAGACAGGACAGGCGCTCTGGTCACTTGCAAGTCTTCCCATCATGAGAAGATATATTGCTATTCATATTTATAAATTTGCATCCATGTATAGTAATTAAAATGGGCAAATTTGATGCCAATCTTTGTTCTTTCTTTTGGTGATGCAGTTTTTCCTTTCGACAATGTTTAAGTAAGCACCCCCAACAGTTAGGAATTGTTTTTGATGTGGAAGAAAATCTGACTGGAATTTGATAAACTCCAAAAAATTATATGGAAGAAAGGTGATGGCAGGGAATCTGATATGTGCGGAAGTGTGCTGCTAAGTGCTATGAGACATGATGTGGAGGGGGAGGCTGGAAGGGTGTGTGGTGAGAGGAACATCTGCCAGATAAGGATCTGGATGTAAAAGTGACAAGGAAATAATTTCAGGGGAGTGGCACCAGGAAGGAAAGTGTGAATCTTGGAAGGCTGTGTGAGAAATCTGTAAAAACCATATAAGAAGCAGCCTTTTACCAGGCCAGACAATGGCCGCAGATGACACCAAACTAGGAGGAGTAGCTAATACTCCAGAGAACAGGATCAAACTTCAGAATGACCTGAATAGATTAGAAAGCTGGGCCAAAGGAAACTAAATGAACTTCAACATGGAGAAATTTAAGGTACTGCACTTAGGGAGGAAAAATGAAATGCAGATATATAGGATGGGGGACACCTGGCTGAACGAGAGACTTATCCATGTGAAAGAGATCTAGGAGTCCAAGTAGACCATAAGTTGAACATGAGTCAACAGTGCGATGCAGCAGCTAAAAAGGCCAATGCGATATTAGGCGGCATCAATAGAAGTATAGTGTCTACATCAAGAGAAGTAATAGTGACACTGAATTCTGCTTTGGTCAGGCCTCACCTGGAATATTGTGTCCAGTTCTGGGCAAAACAATTCAAAAAAGACATTGAGAAATTGGAGCCCTGTGTCCAAAGGAGAGCAACTAAAATGGTGAAGGGTCTGAAAACCATGAAGCCCTATGAGGAACGACTGAGGGAGCTGGGGATGTTTAGCCTGGAGAAAAGAAGGTTAAGAGGTGATATGAGAGCCCTGTTTAAATATTTGAAGGGATGCCATATTGAGGAGGGAGCAAGCTTGTTTTCTGCTGCTCCAGAAACTAGGACCCGGAGCAATGGATGCAAGCTGCAGGAAAAGAGATTCCACCTCAACATTAGGAGGAACTTCCTGACAGTGAGGGCTGTTCGACAGTGGAACAAACTCCCTCAGAGTGTAGTGGAGTCTCCTTCCTTAGAGGTCTTTAAGCAGAGGCTGGATGGCCATCTGTCAGGGATGCTTTGATTTGGATTTCCTGCATGGCAGAATGGGGTTGGACTGTATGAACCTTGCGGCCTCTTCCAACTCTACAATTCTGTGATTCTATAATTCTATGAAACCAATCAGAGAAGCTGAACAGTGAATACCACTTTATATTTGGAACATACTACTATGTGATCTGGTTATTTGCTGAAGTTAGGAACAGGAAAAACCCTAAATGTTATGTTGTAAAATGGCAATATCAAAGGAAACTCACTATTACCAATTCAGACCATTGCCCAGTCTAGTCCAGCCCTGGGAGCAGTAGAGCCTGAGAACTTCAGGCAACAGCTTTTCGCTGCCTTGTGGTCTCTTCCAACTCTATGATTCTTTGATTCCATGTATGCCTGTACAAAGTCTTCTCTAGCAGATGGTGGTTCTCCCAGTTATCAGCTGGATGTCTTTCCCAGTGCACTGGAAAGGCCAGGAATTGAATCTGGACCCTGATAAAGCAACAATGCTGCTCTACAAGAACTTGGAAATGTTACTTTTTGGATTACAACCCCCAGAATCTCCTAATCAACACAAATTCTGGGAGCCATAATCAAGAAATAATAATTCCAAGCTCTGCATGTCCCCACTGTGAGCTATTTTCAGGTATTTTCTTGTATAGATAAAGGTATTCCCCCATTGACAAGGTTGTCAAGTCATGTCTGAACATACAGGGGGCAGTGCTCATCTCTGCTGAAGAGCCAACCTGGGCAGAGACTACTCTGATCATGCGGCCAGCATAATTGCACAGAACGCTGTTTATCTTCCAATCTGAGTGGTACCTATTTATCTACTTGCAATTGTATGCTTTCGAACTGCTAGGTTGGCAGAAGCTGGGACTAGTGACGGGAGCTCACCCCATCATCGGCACCTGGGCCTCGAACTGCCAACCTGCCAATCTTGCAATCAACAGAGTCAGCATCTTAACCACTTGAGCTCTGCTTCAAGATTTTTTTCTTACTTTCTGTTTTTACATATTGCTTGCTGCCTCACATGATGTGGGAGAGAGCTATTGTAATAAATATATCAGATGAAAAAACAACAACTCTGGGCTGCAACTAGAATAAAGGAAGAAACTTGATCAGGCCACTTTCTCAGAGAGCAAAGGTATTGGTTGCTTGACTTTAGTTGCTTCGAAAAAGTTCTTGGCGCGTACATTGGTTGTATCCAGTAGAGCTTGGAAAAGTTATGTTTTTGGACTATTTACTCATTATTTGCCATGAAGCTTTGGCTTTGACATACAGCAACCCTATGAATTAGAGACTTTCATGAGCCCCAGTTATTAACAATCCTGATTCTGAGAGTTATCGTCCAAAAGTGTAACTATTCCAAGATATGGTCATATCCTAGTACCTGCTTACAAGGGCTCTTCTGTTCCGACCCCTGATCCCTGTTACATCAAACTGAAGATGGGGAGGCACCAAACACAGACTAATTCATCAACTGCATGGTGCAAAATCCCACACAATCTTCTTTTTTTAAAAAAAGCCTTGCTTAGCACGAGTTCTAATTCATCCCTGTAGCACTGCCAAAAATCTACCATCTGGGTGCAGGCTTGTGAAAACTGACGTTTTATTGTGAAGTCGAAGGCTTTCATGGCTGGCATCCATAGTTTTTTGTGGGTTTTTCGTGCAATGTGGCCATGTTCTAACCACTCTCTTCCAGGTTAGCATTCTCTGAAGATGCCAGCCACAGATGCTAGCGAAACGTCAGGAAGAAATTCTTATAGAACATGGGCACATAGCCTGATAAACCCACAAAAAACTATGACTTCTTCTTGTTATGATTTTAATTAAAAGCTGCTCTGCCCTAGATGAGTGTTGCCTATAGTCTGACATCCACAGATGCCTGTGCATAGCACCAGGCGCATTGCCTGTGATCTGACCCGACTGCTGCTGCTGCTGCCATCTCCACCTCTACAGCGCTGACCTAGAACTGACAAAACTCTCTTGGCCTCCTCTTGCATAGGGGGTGGGGGAAGGCTTGCTGGCTTGAATGGAGCTCCTTATGCAGACCATTAAGCATGGCTAGCAAGCAGAGCCCCTGCTGCACCCCCCCAGGCAGAGGAAGCCTCTCCCAGCCAGGGTCAGTGAGCAGTCTGCCAAGGAGCCAGCCTCCGCTCCGCTCCACTCGGGAGTGTTCCAAGCAGCAGCTCTGGCCTAAGCCAGGACACAATGTGCTAACTCCACTCCCTGCACGCTGCACCCAACATGACTGCCTCTCCTCCTTGCATGCAGGGAGAGGCACCCAAGCCCTCGCTTTGAGCACAGGAAGTTGCCTCTTGCCAGGACAAACTCTTTGCCCAACCATTTCAACACTGTCTGTCCTGGTTGGTTGCCATTCTCTAGGAGCCTCTCAGGCACAGGTCTTCCCCACTGCTACCTTCTAGCTGCTCTTTATGAGCACAACAACATCCTTTGTTGTTGTGGGAGTTTATCACACGGGAGGAATTTCTCTTAATTTTGAATGAAAAGAAAGTGGGGCCAGAACACATTCATATGAATTCGAATTGCGTTTGAACTGATCTTCCCATTGTCGGAAAATAGCTTGCCATTGCCCGAAATTGTGTGTGATCGCCTCTCACACAATAGCACGAAACCCCATGATTGCGTTCAGATTGACTTCCCATTGCATGAAGTTGCATGTGGTAGTCTATCATGCAATAATGTTAAACCCCATGATTGCTTTCTGATTGCCATTGGATTATGCTTCCAATTTCCCTTGCCTGATAAACTCCGTTGTGTACCTTCAAGTCATTTTTGACTTATAGCAACCCCATCATGGGGTTTTCTGAGGCTGAGAGTGTATGACCTATCCATGGCCTGTGTTTCCATGGCCAAACGCGGATTTCAGCCCTGGTCTCCAGAGTCATAGTCTAACTCTCAAAGCACTACACCACACTGGCTCCCACAAGAACATCCTTACATTTTTAGTTATTTGTCTCATTAATACCCCCATCTTTCCAACAAAACTGGGGCTCAAGGCGCCCCACCAAGACTTTTTTTTTAAAAAAGATATAAAAATCAAAACTTCACAGTATTAAAACACACTTAAACAAAATCACCGTTTTAAAAAAATAATTTAAAGTCATTTAAAAACACATCAACGAAATGGACAGTGTCCAACAGTTAAAAGTCGCTTTTTCAAGTCAATGCTCCAAAGCCATGCGAATAAAGAGGCCTTTGCCTGCTGACAGAAAGACAACGGGGAAGGAGCCCTGCCTAGCTTTTGTCTGATAGGAATTTCGCAGCCTGGAAATTATACTGAAATCAGTATAATTTCCATCTATCCATCTGTCCAGTATTGCCCAGCAGAAACTCCCCAGGATTTCATATAGGAGTCCTTCTCATGGATGCTGAGAACTGACATGCAACCTGCTTCTTATAAAACGTATATTTTGCTGCTGAACTCTTTTTTTACTGGAAGTAAAAGGGAATGACTTTGGGAGCATCTGTAGGCAGATCATCACTATCATGGCTATGGGCGTTACCACATAAGTCCCGCTCTTGCAGCAATAAGGTCAGCTTTTTAAAATGCAAACATAATGCTTTCGGAGCAGCCATCACCACACGTCTTCTCATCCAGCTCCCTTCCTAACTCTCCCTTAACCTCCTTCTCTGCCTTCTGTCCTATCCAGCACGCCTTTCAGTTATTTTATTTTTATTCTCCCCTCCCACTTTTTCATACAATTCTGGAACTCTGGTACTGCAACTTTAAAAATAATTGAAAAGAGAGAGAGAGAGAGAGAGAGAAGAAATGAAAAAACAATTGAAGGGAAACAAGCTGTTTGGAAATAGTGAGGGGAAATGGGACAAGGAAAAGGACACCACAGGAATGCCAGTCTTGTAACTGCCCCAGCAGCAACGTTTCAAACCTGGGGATTTGTATGATTGTGAGGTAATTGACAGGTTTCCTTCATCAATAAAAAGGGATGCAGCATTTATGGTTTTGAGACAGAGCAGTCAGAGGCAGCATTGTGCAATAAGTATCACCAAAGCTGCTTTTTCCTGATCTAATCACAGTTTAAAAACCACATGTAGTAATCTCCTATGATCTCTTTCTTGGGCAGCCCAGCAATACAGCCGTTTCTGTTAAGAACAGTGAAAATTCATCCAACATGCCCATCAGTTCCACATTTCCACATTTGTCTAACATTGGCCTGGTCTAGACCGGTGCTTTGCGCCGGCCTGGCCACATACTGCTGTTGCGCAGGGCCAGAGCGTCTGCACACCCCGCAACCCTAGTGCGTGGCAGCGGCATCATCATGGCGGGCTCCCGTCCACACGGGGCTGCCATGATGATGTCATGCACGTGCCACGTCCAAACAGTGAGGCGTGTGTGTATGACATCTCCGCGCCGTCCCAGGCCGCTTCTAGCAGCCTGGCTGCGGCACAGGAAGGAGCTGCAAAATGGAGCTCCCATTGCTCTGGCTCCCAGGGTGTCCAGGGGCATGAAGCCCCAAGGACACCCCTTTTCCACGCCACGGAGAAGCAGCATTTAGCCGCTTCTCAGTGGTTTGGAAAAACTCCAGATTGGGACCGCAGGGCTGTCGGTGAGGGGCAGTATGTACCGCGCCATTGATTCTCAACACACATTCAGCTCTTCTTTTTTGAGCTTGGCCCCTTTTAAACTTGGGCTATATAGAAAAATCCCTCTGTGCACATGTTATTGCTTAGGAGCAAGGGCACATAAGCACTTATTTACTACATTTACTACATAATCACATTGGAGAACTCATCCACAGTTCATAGGAGGTAGTTTGCAGAAAGACTTAAGAACATTAGGAAAGTCATGCTGGATGAGATCAAAGATCTATTTAATCTATTCTATTTCTGCTGTGCCCAGCCAGGTGCCTCTGGGAAGTCCACACCCAAGGCATGATGAAGACAGTACCACATAATTTTAGAATCGTAGCAATGCCAGGATCATTGGGTCTAACCCCTGTGTCATGCAGGAATACACAACAGAACCACTACTAAGAGATGGCCATCCAACTTCTCTTTAAGCCCCCCTTCCCACTATCCTCCGAAGTAGGCCATTCCACTGTCAAATAGCTCTTCCCATTAAGAAGTTCTACCTGTTTAGAAGGAAAATCTGTTTTTGCTACTTGAATTCACTGATTCATGCCTTTATGCAGCAGCAGAAAAAAAGCTTGCTCCCTCTTTTACATGACATCGCTTCAGATATTTAATACTATCATGTCATCCCTCAATCTTATTTTCTCCATGTTAAACATACCCTGCTACCTAAGCTGTTCATCATAGGACTTGACTTCCAAACCTTTGACCATCATGGTCATCCCATCAAGACATGTTCCAGCTTAGCAATATCCTTCTTGAACTGTGGTGTCCAGAGCTGACCAAACACAATAAAAGAATACTATTAGTCCCCTCAATCTGGATAGTATACTCCTGTTGATGCAGCCTAAAAATGCATTGCCTTTTTGTAATCACGACACCACACTGGTGACTCCTGTTTAGAAAAAAAACAGATTCCTTTTAGGATGGCACATGCTGTTGGCGCACTCGTGATGTACGACATACAGCGACACCTATATGCTGTGTGTCACTTATGTCAAGATAGCGACCGCCATGTGGACGGGAGGCCGCCATTAGGTCGCCGCTGTGCTGTGCCAGGGTTCCAGAGCGTGCAGTTAATTTCACAGTTCAACTATGTGTGGTAAGAGGGGGGAAACCTCTTTTCTTTCTGTACTGAATCTTCCACCATATCATTGCATTGGATAATCTTGGTACTAGTTATAGGAAAGAGAAACAAATGTCTCTCCCTTGACTTTCTCAGTGTCCATCAGTATCCAGCTATCCTATCCAATCCAAGGCACCTATCCAATCCAGTATCCTGCCCAAGGCTTTAACTGGAATGATCTGTGTTTACTCATCAGATTAAGAACGTAAGAGTCAGGCTGCATAAGGCCAAAGGCTTTTCTAGTCAAACCTTCTGTTCCCATAGTGGCCAAACAGATGGCTCAATTCTGAATATTGAAGCCTTAGTTTGGAAAATTAATGTAAACCATTCCTTCCTTCCTTCCACCACCACCATCCTCAAAAGCAGCCATCATAGCTATGAACATCAGGCAACAAGAACTGGTGCTTAGGGCTGCAACAGCTTGCTGCCTAAAGAAAGCATCTGCTACTTTCTAGGAAAGATCTCCCAAGCAGGCTCACTTTGAATAGCTCTGAATATGCAAACTAAAAAGAAAAACTACAACAGCAGGATTTCTTGCCCATGCTCATGCAGTGAGGGAAAGCCACCAGAGAGGTGAGCAACTAGTGCTTCTTTAGGTAGTGAATTCCAGAGGTCACAGAGGAGCCCGCTTCTACATCCCAACCAAAGACACATTGCACTAAGCTCTTTCGAGGTCAATTTACAATGCAGCTTAATAGTCACAGAAAGTGTGGTTGTTGAACACCTGACACCAATGTGCCCATGTCACTTGTGTACCACTAGGTGACCTGTACCAATATAAAAGAAAATGATCACAGAAGCATCAGATCCAAAGGTATGGAAAAAGGTCAAGGACATGTGATCACAACAACCAAGGGCAGAGCTTGGAAAAGTTATTTTTCAAACAACAACTCATAGGATCCCTTCACCCACATGGCCAATTGCCATTCTGCTTGGGGTTTCTGGAGGTTATAGGAGTTTATCACATAGGTGGAATTTCTCTTATTTTCAAATGAAAAGAAAGTGTGGCCAGAAGGCATTCACGTGAATTTGCTAGTTCAGCGAATTTACGTGAATTCGAATTGCATTCGAACTGACTTCCCATTGCCCAAAATTGCATGTGATCACCTCTCACGCAATAACGTGAAACCCCATGATTGCGTTCAGACTGAGGTCCCATTGCCCGAAATTTCATGTGGTAGTCTATCACGCAATAATGTGAAACCCTATGATTACATTTGGATTGCCATTGGATTATACTTCCAATTTCACTTGTCTGATAGTCAAAACAATTTACTTTTCTAAGCTTTGACTGAGACAGATTCACTGCTCCATGATGTCACCAAGCTCCAGCCTAGGAGGCCCTTTCCCATAGTAGCTTTTATCTTTGTTTCCTCTGTCCTACTAGAGGTATACTCCCATTACCCTGAGTCTTGCTCATTTGCTGTAGCCCTCTTTGCCCTACTCCTCTCCCTTCCTGTTGGAAATCCCCCCCCCCATTTCTGCTTGACAGTAGCATCCAAAATCTTGGCGAAAATCTAATTGGGAGTCCCAAGCAGAATAGGGACTTACTACATCCCCAAGGGTTCAATAAATCTAGCTGGACCTAACAAATACAATCGAAGCCCTTGTTTTAATTAGCAACTGAAGCCAAGCAATATAGAGACAACACCTTAAAAATAGTACCATCTTCCACACAACCTCATGCCCTCTCCACCTTCCCTTAGTATCACCATGGTAGCTACAGGAGTTGTACTCTGACACATTTAGAAGGTACTATGTTGTGCACAATAAATACACAACTGACCAGATGTGTCGGATTGCAGCACATCCCCACTCCCACAAATCCAGAAAGTGCATCTCACACACACGTCCACACCTGGGCCAGCGCACAGATAATGGGAGTTCAATCCATACTCTGCCAGACCCAACACTGATTCATTTTGTGATTCACACACACACACACACACACACACACACACACACACACACACACCAATCAGCCAGTCATTATCTTGTCAAGGGTGCAATTATTTCAGCAACCTGGTCCAGAATGGTCCAGAAGAGCACAAATGATAACAAATAATTTCTTCCCAGGAGAAAAATGGCAGCCCCCACACACACACACACACACACACACATACACACTTACTTACTTACTTACTTACTTCTCTTTCTCTCTCTCTCTCTCTCTCCTTCTCTCTCCTTTTAAAGGACTGGAAATAATTAATTATCCAGTCCAGCACTCCAGAGATTTTTTTTGCAAAACATTCAGCACTTCAAGAGTTAAGGCCGCAAGGCATCTTTGTCACAAAGCCCCCCCCCTTCTGTTCCCTGTGCTGCTTTTTAGCTTGGTAGAAAGAGGAAGGGAGGGGGGGTCTTCCCTACATCCGTCTAGCAGCTAAACCCCTGTCGCCATGGGGGCATTAGCACCATTACTGCAGCCTGCTCCCCAGAGGAGAGTGAGTGGATCAAAGGGTTTTAGTTGCAGACAGCTCCTAGACAGATCTGGAGTGTCTTCAAGGCGGCCACTTGAGGTTACAAATGTACTTTTGGCCTGCAGCTCTGTGAAGTCAAAATTTTCACAGGGGCTTTATTCCTTAACCCTTCACAAGCATCCCTAAACCTGCACAAAATAAGGAGATGGGGAGGCATTAAGCTTTTTATGAAGAGCCATTAGTAAACTGCTCCTCATCCTTCCATCTGAAACACACATGAAGGGAATCCTTCTCCTCCTCCTCCTCCTCTGAAATTTTATGGACAGGTCTTGAAAATGTGTAATATTCCCAAAGAATATTATTGTCTTTGCCACCCCACATTAGACATTGCTGAAGGCTCCTCTCTCTGGCAGCATTTTGTTCATTTTATGCAACAATAAAAGATTTCAACAAAACCTCAACAATTGCCTGTCCCGCACTAGCTTTTGGAGCAGCTGTATTAGTGAACCAAACAGAACTAATTCCATGTGCGTGCATGTGTGCAGGTATGGGAGTGTGCATACACAGGTGCCACAGCCTCCCCATATTTCAGATAAAAACAGAGATACTGTACAGAGTCATATAGAGACACAGTCAGTCACAGACACTCAGGGTCACAAAAGTTATTAATGAAGAACAATATAGAAGCTTGGAGAGGCTTCAGGGAGTGCAGGGAATAGGGAGGAAACTTGGACATTTTAAAAGCAGAGAAAAAGAGGGACAGCAAAGGATTATTCAGAACAGTCCTGCCAAACTGATACACTTAGCAAGTACAATGTGGATAGGTTTTACACACACACAGTACAGTATATGATATTTAGGACTTTATCGTCTCCAGTGCCCGATTTACCTCTTCCAGACTGGGCTCAAATTCAGAAGGTAGGGTGATTTTATCACAATGACATTTGCCTCAAAACAGTTTCCCATTGCCTCCAGCGTTGAATTCGGGGCCCGTAAGTCATTTCAGTGGCCATTTTTTCCAAATCAGAAGCATTGGAATTGGAAAAAATGGCCACCTTACGACTTACAGGTCCTGAATTCAACACTGGAGGCAATGGGAAGCCGTTTTAAGAGAAATGTCCATGCAATAAAATCAATGTAATTTCTGAATTTGAGCCCAATTCAGAAGATGTAAGTCAGGCACTGGAGGCAGTGCAATAAAGTCTTTAATCTCACCATGGATCTGGTTTTGTAAAACTCAGAAGCAAATTCACCAATACTGAATTGGTAACTGGGAAGAAGGAAGAGTAACAGAAAACTGCCTCATAATTTGTCAGTACATGGGTCCTACTAACCCAGTATTATCTGGTTGTAATCCCTCTTCAATCCGTTGGGAGAAGCGGGAAAATACAAATAAACATTATTATTATTATTATCATCATCATCATCATCATCATCATCATCATCATCATCATCATCATACCAGGGACTGGGAACCTCAGGGCCTGGGGCTGAGTCCAGCCCTACTGGGGTCCCAATTGGGCCACCTTGGCTTCTTCCAGATGCCCACCTTCCTTCCCCTATGCCACAGTCAAGTAATGGTTTCCCAGCTTTTTCCGGTTCTAATACATTGAAATGCCTTAGTTACTGGCATTAAAAAATTTAATATAAAATATGTTAGCAATTTTACCTTTCGACTTGCCCACCACTGACATAGATCCTCCAAGGAAACTCCCTGAAATGGAATTTGGCCTTCTGCATTGACTGGTGCTTCCTCTAAAGGCTTTACACAAAGCTCGGCCTTGTAAAAGAAAGGATTACAGCCACCCCTTTACTGGCCAGATCAGCAACCTCATGCCTCTGGAGAGCGCAAAAAGGAGCCCAAAAAAAGTGTGTGCCATGTGGACCGATGCATGTCAAAATGGCACCCTTAGGACATCTAGCGTGAGGACGCTGAGATGGCTCTGCCCACAGGTCAGCACTATCTACCAGCCTGTATAGGGCCTGACTGAAGCATAGTTTGGGTTCTGCTATAACATTAAAGCTACAGTCCTATGCACAACTTATGGGACTTACTTTTTGTAAACTGTAATTTTACATGTGCCTCGCCTCACAATAAATCCTACAGAACTTCCTTTTGACTTAAAAGAATAGCTTTGTGGTGGAAAGAAGTCTGAAATGCATCACTGTTATCATCATTGTGACCAAACAGGTGATATAAATACAGTTCTGAGCTTTAAATGTAGGGAAAGGTGTACAAAATATATTTTGCAGGTATGAAGGTTCTGGATGAAAAATGTGTCCTGAGTTTCTCCTCTGTTTTAAAGAAATCAAGTTTCTAGCTCTTAAAATAATGAAAACAGGTATCAAAGTCTGTGTAGTCTCACAAAATGGGATGTGTGTGAGCAGCTAATCCAATGGTCAAAGAATGCCACCTCCTATAACCAGATACATTTTTACAAATTAAGTAAATTCATTATTGTTGTGTGCCTTCAAGTTGTTTCTGACTTATGGAAACCCTAAAGTGAGCCTATGGGGGGGGGGGGGGGTGGTCCCTTGGCAAGATTTGTTCAGAGAGATTTTGCCTTTGCCTTCCTCTGAACCTAAGAGACTGTGACTTGTGCAAAGTCACCTAGTGGGTTTCCATGGCCAAGTGGAGTTTTGAACCCTGTTCTCCAAAGTCATAGTCTAACTTTCAAACCACTATACCATGCTAGCTCTCTAATTAAGTAAGTATAGGCACAAGACAGACCATCCAAAAAGGACGGTCTCCCAGAGCCTAGCTTTGGTCCGCAGGGAAACCACAGCCTCCAGACCGCGGGACTCCCCCACGGACATCTTGCAGCGCAATTATGATGCCGCAGTGCACCAATGGCACACTCACAACATCATAATGGTGCCACGATGTGCGGAGGATAGGCATCCATCACGTAATGATGGTGGCACCCATCTGTACAGGGCTCTGCCATTTTGATGCCCTCGTCACATGTGAGGGGCGAGAAGCGTGGCCCCTCGCACGTGATGAGGGCGTCCTATCATGCCCATCTGGACTGGCCCATAGAGGCTTAATTTATATAGGTCACAGAATTCAGCTTTTCCTGATTCAGAACCAGGAACAGATTGAAAAAAAAATACTTTGGGGGGTTTTGTTGTTGTTGTTGTTGTTGTTGTGTGCTTTCAAGTCATTTCCAACTTATGGAGATGACTCTAAGGCTTTTCCTGTCTATGAATATGGGTTGTGTTGGTATCTAATTGGTTTTCAAGAATCAAACCCATCCAAGAATACATTCCACCCAAAGTGAAACACAATGAGAAGCAGGTATAAAGCTGCTCTCACCTCCTGCTTGGTTGCCCAAACATACCACTTAGGCCTAGACTGTCCTTTTATCCTGGAGCCCCGGCAAACTTAGACAATGCTTTTGCAGGCAGAAGAGCCAGCATGAGAAGAGGAAGGGCATTTCATGAGCGTAATGACAGCATCAATTATTCAGGCCCTAGCGGCTAGTGCAGGAGCCGGCAGTGGCTGCTGCCCTCCTCCTGCATGGGGAGCCGGACTCTTCAACTGCCCTTCCACAAGCGTTTGGTTAGGGACCATTAACTTAGGAAGAGGCTGGCAGGCCACACGAGTGCTTTGGCTCCCATCTCCCTCTCTGCAAGGTAAAGCTCCAGAATAACAATCAATCTCTGGAAGCTGGGGAGGGCGCCAGAGAAGAGGCCAATAGCAAGATGTGGCAACAAATATAGATCAGGCTACTTTCCAGCGGACCGCCCCCCCCCCCCCCCCAGTAAACCACTGCTTCTCATTTGCTATGTAGCGATGCCTTGGTCAAAGACTTTAGACTGAGCTGCCAAATTCTTGCTTGGGGTGCATTCCTCCCCCTAAAAAAAATTGGTTTGGAATTAAAATGCTTTGAAATATGACTTTGTCTGTACCTTTGAGAATCTTCCAACCAGTGGTCATGCTGAATGGAGGAATATGTCATCCAAAAAAGGAACATTCCCAAACTGTGGATCTCTAAACATGGTCTAGGAGGGCAGGGAATACACATTATAAAGGTGTATCTGAAATGGAAAAGGATGGCACTCAAGAACAGTATAGCACAGTGATGGCGAACCTATGGCACGCGAGCCAGAGGTGGCACTCAAAGCCCTCTCTGTGGACACATGTGCCATTGCCCCAGCACAGAGTTTGCCAGAATTTGTCACTAGAAAGCCAGAGGGACATGGCACTTTGCAATAAATAAGTGGGTTTTGGGTTGCAGTTTGGGCACTCGGCCTCTAAAAGGTTCACCATCACTGGTATAGCACATAGCAGAGCATTTATTCAAGCTGACAAAGCTCATGGTTTATATCATCTTTAACCCAACTTGCCCATAGCTAAAGCCGGGGGGGGGGGGGCAGGATCAAAAGTAGGAGTAGCCAACACTCTTTTCCTCTCTTTCTGCTGCCATTGCCTCTCTCTTGTCCTCCCTTCTGCTCCCTCTCCCAGTCTACCCAACAGGCAGACTGGAGGGACGTGGAACAACTGGTCCTGTAAAGGAAGGTATCTACCTGATCACCACCTGAATTTAAGCTGAAGGCACCCCTGTTTTATCCTAAATCAGTGATGGTGAACCTTTTTGAGGCCGAGAGCCCAAACTGTAACCCAGAACCCACTTATTTATTGCAAAGTGCCATGTCCCTCTGGCTTTCTAGTAACAAACTCTGGCAACTCTGTGCTGGGGCGACAGCATGTGTGCCTATAGAGAGGGCTCTGAGTGCCACCTCTGGCACGCGTACCATAAGTTCACCATCACTGTCCTAAAGAATAAACACCTCCTTGGCTTTTAACACAAGGGTTTGGATATGATCCCTTCACATCATAATATGGATGTTTAAAGTGTATTTGCCTGTTAAAACATGTAATTTTGAAGGGATGACATTGCTATGTTTTGCTTCAGTTACTAGGCTATGCTATTAAGATAATCTTGGATTAGATATTACTTCAGGGCAGTCCTTTGGGCTGTAGCATTTTGAGGAAGGTGACCAGACATTCAGCTTTTCCAGGGCATGTCCTATATTTCAACCGTCTGTCCAGGAGGAATTTCAAAATGTCCTCTATTTTCAGCGTAACTATGAAGCATGAATTTATATTTAGTGTTTTTCGATTTTATTTGGTAATGCCCTACATTTTTCTTGAATGTCCTACATTTTGGTGCCTTGTCCTCCTTTGCAGTTAGAACATCTGGTCACCCTGATTTTGAGTGGCATTTCGCCCCAGGTCTTTCAAGCTTCTGTTCACCAAGACAGGGCTCTTTTAGAATAGACAATTATAACACTATAATTTTTCTTTTATTGCCAGAGGTGCATCCTAAAAAATCCTGGCATTTGTAAAGTTCAGTGGGGCATTAGAGCAAACCGACTGAGAGTTTCTAAATGACCCTCCCTAAACTGCTCTCTAAACTGCCAAAACCAGGATTCAGTCATGACAACTGAAATGGAATAATAACACATTACAATGGTGACCTGCAGCTGATGAAAGGGGAAGACTGGAAAGTCAGCAGCAAGAAGGCTCTTTCTCCCAAGAAATCAGACCATAAGGAGATGAGATTTCCTCAGAGCTGGGCCACCATAAGGGCCAGGACACTGGGACAAAATTCCAGGGCCTCACTAAAGAGGATATCACACGACTGAAACTGGAAGTATAATCCAGTGTCATCCTGAACACAATCATGCGTATTCACGTTATTGCGCGAAAGGTTGCCACACGCGATCACTGGCAGTCCGAACGCACTCCGAACGCAATCACGCGTCAATCCACAGTTCAGTAAATTCGGTGAACTAACGAAGTCACAAACCCTGTTCCTAGGCAACTTCGCACTCAGTGCGCTGTTGTTTGGTGTGAAGGGCATTTTCTCCTCTGGCCCTGGTTCCCCCCCCCAAACCGGAAGGGGGGGGGTCCCTTGAAGCCATGCTGCAATTCCGCTTCCATTTTGCTTCCGCTTGTCCTTCAGCATTGCTGCCTGTGAATTAAGAGGCATGGACCCAGCACTATTGGGTAAGCATTAAATTCAGGTTTTAATGTGACAAGAGTGAATATATGCTCCTTTTAACACGAATAGCACATGTTCTTTCAACCCTTCTTCCCGCCCCCTCCAACCTCTTTTGTAAATTGTGGGGTTCCTTGATCCCTCTCTCTCTCTCACTCACTTAAATATGCTATGCTCCATTCATCTGGAGTCTCACTGAGCATGCGCAAGGGTGATAATGCGCAATGAAGAACCCACCGATGTGATGGCTTACTTTGCGCAGAATCTGGGTTGCATTCGGGGAGGCTATTACAGCGAATTTAAGGTGTGATAAGGAATCACGTAATTACGTCAATTTTTGAATTGACCTCGCTATCTTCTCTTTCGAAATTGAGAGCCTCCTGTCCCGTTTGATAAACTCCTAAGCAAAATGTGCAAGAGGACTGACAAACACAAGAGTAGCTTGAAATTTCTGGAAATAAGGGTGCATTGACAATGTAGAAATAATGCAGTTTGAAAACATTATTAACACTGTGGCGCCATTTGACAGAATCCTGGAATTTGCAGTTTTACAAGGCCTCACAAAACTACAGATTCCAGGCACATAAGGAGAGACGTGATGGAGATGTATAACATTATATCTAATATGGGGAAAGTGAATCAGGAAAAGCCCATCTCCCACATAGGTGCTAGAATCCAGAGTAACCCACTGAACTGAATGGTAAGAGATTCAGGATAGATAAAAGATGCCTCTCTTCATATAGCACCTAGGTCAACTATAGAATTCACTGCCACAAGATGTAGTGATGGCTAACAACCTGGGCTGCTTCAAAGTGGGATTAAATTAATTCATTGAGGCCTAGGGCTGTGATTCAGTGGGGCTCTTCTTCTGTTCGTTGTGCTGGCCACAGGTTTAGATGGCATAAAAAAGACTGTACTAAATCACCCTGCTGAGAGGCAAGGTACCATTGAATCTCAGTTGCTGAGCACCAAACAGCAGGTGACGATTATTACTCTGGGTTGTACTTTGGGTTTTCCGATTAACCGTAGTGGACAGCAGGTGGCTGATCTGATTTCCTTACGTTTTTTATCCAAGCTGTCTCGGAATATTTTAGCACTTCAGGCAGTGACAAAAATTGGCACTTTTAAAACATTTAAATAAGACATAGGGAAAGTGTTGCCTTGTTTTGAATTATTCTTCCTGGAAGCTTCATCTATGCCATTATTTACAAGCAAAAAAACAGCCATTTTGCCACTGGCCTTCAATGAATTCAGCAGCAAGTAGAACAAGGACTCCAGTACAAGAGCAAAACAAATGTAAAAATACAATAAAAAAAATCTGACACTGCTGGCCATGATGGCTGGGGCTTTTGGGAACTGGAGTTCTCAAGACCAAAATTTGAGAAGCCGAGATGCACCTTACTGAAACCTGCACCAGAACCAGTGTAGTGTAGTAGCTTGAGTGCTGGACTAGGACTCTGGGGGCCATGTTTTGAATCCTTTCTCAGCCATGGAAATCTACTGCGTGATCTTGGGCAAACCATGTTCTCTCAGCCTTGGAAGAAGGCAATGGCAAACCTCCACTGGATAAATCTTGCTAAGAAAAGCCTTGGATAGGAACTAACTAGCAGGCATAAAGCAACACAAACACAAAAAATGCACAATGCACATGAGCACATGTGCACAGAGAACCAACATGGTGTAGTTGTTTGAGTGACGGACTACTTCTCTGGAGACCAGGGTTCAAATCCTCACTCAGGTATGGAAACCCACCTTGGATAAGTCACACTTTCTCAGCCTCAAAGGAAAGCAAAGGCAAATCCCCTCTGAACAAATCTTACCAAAAAGCGACACTCCATAATAGGTTCGCTTTAGCGTTGCTATAATTCAGAAACAACTTGAAGGCACACACCAAGATGTGCACAAATGCACACATATTTTACAGCATACCCACGCAATATACAATAAGCATTGCTGTCCCATATAGTATTCAGAAATGAAAAATGAAAAAATAAGTCCAACTGAGCTCCAACAGATATTGCATGACTGCTTGTTGTTTTGTGCCTTCTAGTTGCTTCCAACTTATGACAACCCTAAGGCGACCCTATCACAGGGTTTTCTCAATAAGGTTTATTCAGAGGGGATTTGCCACTTGCTTCTTCTGACATGAAGTTACCCCAATAGGTTGTCATGATCAAGTGGAGATTTGAAATTTGGCCTCCTGAGGTTCTAGTCAAGACTCAAATCATGACTTCACACTGGCGACTTTTAATTTCCACAGAGTTTTCCACTCCGTGTTGTCAGACATCCATGAAAATTCTGTGGCGTATCCAAGTTGTTTTTACTTTTCGAATTCTAGTTATTGGATGTACATACAAATTCAGATGCTGCCCATTGCTTTCAGAGGATGTACATTTTTGTGTAATTTAATGTGCATCCCATAGAAATACTGGGATTTCCATCATTAGGTTCCAGAGATGAATGTGTATCACCACTAAAACCCTGCTAGATTGTAGAAGAGTGCATCAAGCCACATATTTTAAAACTGGTCAGAGTTGAAGCCAATGAGAACTGAGAGCCACTGGAGAGGAGTGTCAGATGTGGGACTTATTGAGGTTTAAACCCCAAATGAGCCACGAAAGTCCCTAGGTGGCCTCCCACCTCCACTGCCTTCATCTTTTTGCCTCATGTACCTCACAGAGTTGTTGAGAGGATAAGGCAGGGAGGAAGGGAGTCATAAGTAAAGGATAGAAATGTTACTAATAAACAGAAATAATATTGAATTTCTGACAGAAAGCGGGTTCAGGGCAGGGCCAGCCAAAGGACGTTATCAGAAAGGGAAATTGGAAGTATAATCCAATAGCAATCTGAACGCAATCATGAGGTTTCACATTATTGCGTGATAGACTACCACATGAAATTTCGGGCAATGGGAAGTCAATCCGAATGCAATCATGGCATTTAACGTTACTGCGTGATAGACTACCACATACAATTTCGGGCAATGGCAAGCTATTTTCGGGCAATGGGAAGTCAGTTCGAATACAATTTGAATTCACGTAAATTTGCTGAACTAGCGAATTCACGTGAATGCGTTCTGGCCCCACTTTCTTTTCATTCGAAATTAAGAGAAATTCTTCACGTGTGATAAACTTCATTGATATTTTGTTGTCTATGGTTGAGAGAAAATTCTTATGTATTCCATATACAAAAGGTGAATAAACAGTTAAATCTTTTAGTGGTAGGATACTATAACCTGCCACACTACACCACACCTAATGGCAGCCAGCTCAATTAATAGGCTCAAAGGAGGCCATACAGGATGTGACTATCTCTACCATCACCTTGTTGCTGACTCTCAGCATCTGACACCTGAGACAACTCTCTCGTTCTGCCTAATGGGAGGGTTGGGCCAATTATCACATATTCCGTAACAACAAGTAAGCAATATTGAGTCTTCTAACATGGATTTCTTGATACAATTTTTTTTAAACACACACATGTGCATTTTTGTGATGAGAAACAATCCCAATCTCCTTTAATACATGTAACACAAAATGGCATAGCAGAACTTCTGCAACCTATAGCATCTTCACATACACACACACACACCACAACTGAAAATGCATTGCATGCACAAATCATTGTACCTCACTAAAGATGTATATGCATAGATCATGAGGGCCACTGATATGCAGGCACAGGACTAACCTGTCAACTACCAGGACCTGCCATCTATCTATCTGTTCCCTATCCTGACAACGAACAGCAGAAATGCCCAGCAGTTCACAAACCTGCAAAATGCTCTGAGCCATGAGGTCTGGGCAATGCCAACTATGAGCAGAGATCTGCTGCTAAATCAGGATGGGACTCTCCGTTCTCCAGATGATATTTCCCAGAGGCAGGAAAGAGGAATCTGCATAACCAAGCACAAGCAAAGATCCTGTGCTCAAAATTAACCTGCTGCCACTATGTCATCAACCCTCTGCCTGACATAAATCTGAATCTAACAGCTGGCGCAGGGCTTGGCATGCAGCCTCCCATACACCCTCTTCTTGGCTCACATGCTCAAGCTACAGGATGGAAATTTCATTCTCTTTCTTTCTTTCTTTCTGAACAGTGGAGCCAGCAACAGTGCTGAGTGGATCCTATTGCTGGGATTCCAGAGCTGCCTGCTTGGCTGTGAAGCGGGTGGTGGGAAACTCAGCCATATGGCTGCTGCTCACAAGAGGTGTTCTGAGGACAAGCTGCTGAGCGCACACAGAGGCCAAAGAATGGGGCTCTTTTTTCTTTTCCTTTACCCACTGTGCCTGACTCTTGGGACCTTGAGGCTAAATGGGGCAGCTGAAAAAGGTTTGCTGAAAGCTGGGACTGCCTTTAGCTGCAGAGTAGGGGAGAAGAGTATGAAAAAGTCCTTTAGCTGCAGAGTAGGAGAGAAGAGTATGAAAAAGTTTCTTTTTTCAACTATAACTCCCATATGCCTACAGCCAGTGGCCACAAAGTGTGTTGCATACTTCTTTTTCCCTTCTTCTTTCTGCTTCTTGCTCCTGCAAGGAAGTCAGGTAAACAAGCAAAACAGCAAGGAAGAGAAAGAGTAAGGAGAAAGGAGAAAGCAAAGAGGAGAAAGAGGTTGACTGAGGGAGAACATCACAGCTACCAGTTTTCCATACAGCTGCAGCCCCAGTCCCTGGAACTCAGCAAACAGGGAAAGCCTAGAGGAGTGTTTTGCATGGATGTTTAGTGGGAAAGTTTTGAGGAGGAGGCTCCGAGTGCTGTTTCCGTGCCTACTTGAGACTACTGAACATGGACAAAGAGGGATCTGCTGAAGTCACCTACAACAACTGTGGTATGTTTCTGTTCTTGTAAAGAGTGTAAGTAGCTTCACCTGCAGCAAGTGCAAGTTGGCAAGAGAAGATTCGGACACTTGGTGCCTATTTATCCATTTATTAGGGAACATGAAGTTTTTTTAACAGAGTGGAGCAGACTGCCCTGGTTGAGGAACAGACATGGGATGCGTTTCCAGAGGAAGTCACCTCCCATATGCAGAAGGTAGACATTTGGAGGAAGGTGACACATGTCATATTGAGGAGGGAGCAAGCTTGTTTTCTCTTGCTCCAGAGAATAGGACCTGAAGCAATGGATTCAAACTACAGTTGACCCTTGTTATACGCTGAGGTTTGGTTCCAAGATCCTCTGTGGATCACAAAATCTGTGGATGCTCAAGTGCCATTAAACATAATGACATAGCAAAATGGTGTCCCTTATAAAAAATGGAAAATCAAGGCTTGTTATTTGAAATTTATACTTTTTTGGAACATTTTCAAACTGTGGTTGCTTGAATCCATGTATAAGAAATCCATGTATAAGAAGGGCTGACTGTACAGGAAAAGAGATTCCACCTAAACATTTGGAAGAACTTCTTGACTGTAAGAATTGTTAGACAGTGAAATGTTCTGCCTGGGAGAGTGGTGGCATCTCCTTATTTGAAGGTTTTTCAACGGAGACTGGACAGCCATCTGTTGGGAGGGCTTTGATTGTATCTTCCTGGATGGCGGAGGGTGGAGGTTGGATTTGATGGCCCCTGAGGTCTCTTTTGACTCCATGATTCTATGAAAACCAGCATCCCTGTTAACCTCGGGCCCTGATGCCTAATCCAACACTGCCAGGGTACCAAACCAGCCCTATGGAGTTCCCCAGGAAATCCCGGATCTAGCGCTACATTACTGGCAATAACTGCTGCAAACTAAAACAAGGTGACTTTGGGGAGGGAGTGTCTCATGCTTACACTTTTGGCCACATCCACCATAAATTTGGCCCTTGAGCTGAAAGAGATTTCCCCTAATGAGTAACCACTCCAAGCTACAGAAGACGGGCCCTAGTGGAGCAAGCCGTGGATTCATAGGGGTCATTCTCACTACTAGTTCTCACTGGAAAGGAGGAGAGGGGAGGGAAGGAAGGAAGGAAGAGAGAGATTAAGGAAGAGAAAGCACAGAGAAAGAGGGTCTGGTCAGGACCTTCTAAAGGGGTCCGGGAAGGAGGGTTGCTCTGTCTTCCCAGCTCCAATGGGAACGACAAGCGTGCCAACTAGATAAATCGATTCCAAACAGGCCCACTTTTCATAGTGTGAATGAGGGGCCTTTTTGGAATCAATAGAGTTAGCGGGATAGAGCCGGATCTGAATGTGGGTTATTCCGCCAGTGGGGATGACTCCATAGTTGACTATTGTCTTATTCCATCTGTGATCTGCCAGATGCCTCTGAAAACATTATAGATTACTATTAATTAAATACAGAATGGGCTACAAAGTGTGATTCAAGTGGTTGGATTTTTAAAATATCTATCAAAAGACCAGTGTCAGAGTCAAGGATTACAAGAATCCTGGAGAATTGAAGTATTCTACCAGATGTATTCTAACTGTGGATGATGGGGGGGGGGGATGAGTTGCGCTTCGCATAGCTTGTAGAGATGGTGATATGTAGTGCTAGGCTGAACCAGGGGTGAGTTATCTAGTGTCCTTGAGAGGCTGGCCTGCAGAGACTTGGAATGCAGTTTCGTTTCTCAGGGGATAGGGATGGAGGATGGGAACTAGTGCTGGGAAGGAAGGGTCCTACTGCGTGGGCTTTTGCTGGGGGTGGAGTGCTTTCGCTTTGGGGGGAACTTATGCATTGCTTTGGCTGGGAGGGGTCAATAAAGTTCTGTTGTTTCAACAAACAAGCTGACTGATTGATTGTCCAGGATTCTGGTCCACACTCTGACAAGAATACACTAAAAGGTATTGGACTAAAAGGTGACCTCCAAGTATGTGTCAAAGGGTGATCTCCTTCCAGTACAGAAATGGATAACTCTGACCCTGTACAGACCAGCCATTAAGGGTGGTCTGGGAGCGGGCTCTGGGCATTGTGTCCATATGATGCATGCCCCGACTTCACCCCCATGGCGGTGTGATTTACATGACGCAGCCCCAAATGAGCACCTTAAAGCTGCCGCACCACAGCTATCATGCCCTGGAAAGGTCAGATCAGGGCTGCGGCATGCGGTTGCCATGGCCCTGATCCAGCGCAGTTGGAGGCAGCTGCAGGCCACTTCTTGGGGGGAGTGTTGCACAGCCCCCTGACTGTAAAGAAAAGCTTCAGCCATCTCAAGGGCAAACATTCAAGAAAAAAACTGAACAGTGCACAATAAGGAAAACAGGAAAAGGCCTCTTGTTAGAAGTGACAGTTTCTGTTTTGTACTGTATCTTGGATAGATCTGTTTACACAAAAGCCAATCCCCTCAAGAGAGTTTGCAAAACTTCTACCAAGGCTGGACTCCTACTCCTATTTTGCTGCTTCAATTTCCATGATTTAACTCCCTCAAATAATCCAGGAAAGCTTCTGAAAGTTGAAGACACACTTGAGACAGCAAGTGATCATAAGTCCATTTCCTCTCTGTGATAGAGACAACAGCCCTTATTCCAGGTCATCTCAGCCTCATTATCTAGTGGTTTCTTACTCTTATATTTCTGCATCATCTCAGAGACCAATAAGATAATAGGGGACTTAAAATAAAATGACAGCACATTTTGGTGGTTCTCTTCCCTGTTGCCATGATACCAACCTGACACTTTGAGGTAAAGGCCTTTAGCTTCAGTGCAACTCTGACATCAGTGTTCCTTCTATTCCTCCCCTCTGTCCATCCTTCCCATCTTCTTGGGAGGAAAGATTGAGAAAGAAAGAAAGAACAAGGCATGCTTCTATGCCCCCTCCATCCTTCTATGTCTTCCCTTGCAAGTCTACTGTCCTCAAGAACATCTCTTTTCTCCCCATCCCACCACCTGCCGCTGGCCCAGTGCCACCTCCTTCCTTTGCTATATGTATTATTTGCAATTACACCTTCTTTTGTTCTCAGAGTCTGAGCAGGCAGGCGGCTGCCACCATTTTACAGGTGGCATGTGGGCTGATTAATAATCAGAAGATGCGATGTTCAACAATGAGCTGTTTTTTTTACTCAGAAGCTTCATAGGCTCAGAGCTTGTGCTCCTATGACACCCCTAGCTGCTCACGGAATAATCTTCTCCACCGTGTCAGATTTATATACATACTAAGCAAACAACAGTTTCAGGATCTGGATTAGGAAAGGCTTCTAAATACAAACCTAAATGCACTTGTATGAAATTAACTAAATTTTAACTTTTGCTGCTGTCGTTGCCATAGTTTAAGGTCTCTCAGTGCAACTTGTAATGGACCAGCCTTCTTGCAAGGCCTTTATCGCACGTGAAACTGGAACTTCAATCTGAAGCCATTCCAAAGGGAAAGGGAAGCAGAGTCAATTCGAATCCAAGGCAATTCACGTGATGAATTATCACACGTGAAGAGCGAAATTGTAGTCATCTCTGAAGCAAAGGGGAGCGAGTGCAAAATACATTATCACACCAGTACATACCATAAGGATTCACCAATTTGAACTGGCAGCCTTGCATATGCTCAGTGGGGCTCTGAACGCATCATGAACCTTTGCACTTCCAGGGTGAAGAAGGGGGCTACTTCCTGGTTCCAGTTTCACGGGAATGCTAGCCTCACATGGATGATGGCTTCGCGTTTCTTCTTCCCTTCTATTTTATTCTGTTTTTTACTGTATTTACTCTATTTCAACAATTTAGCAATGCCCGCAAGTCCCGCCATGTGTGATCTTGAGAATATATACAGCTACATCTAAATGCATCCTCTCTTCATCCCTGTCAGCTGCATCCAAACATGTCCTCCATTCTTGAAGGAGTACTGGAAGCAAATGGAGCAAAATTGCAGTGCTGCATCATGGAAAATTTGCCACCTTGGAGGTTTGAGGGTGTACCAGGACCAAAGCAAAATTGCATTCCACACCAGACCAATTCGGATTGAAATCAAAGTGAGCTTGGAAACAATTTTTGTGAATTCGCTTGTTACCGAATTCACTTACATCAGGAGTCACTTTGGACCGACTTTGGATCCGGCTTGGAACTACTCTCCAAAGAAAGCAATGATGTGTGATAATCAATCACGTTTTAACGTGAATTCGCATGGTTGGACCAGGAGTGACTTCGGATTGGTGTTGCAAAGAATTGGAAGGGCCTCATGGGCCATTAGGTCCTACTCCCAGCTCAGTGCAGGATCTACTGCTAAAGCATTCCCAGCAGGTAGCTGCCCAGAGAAGGAGACCCCGCCACGTCTTCATGCAATGCTTCTATTGCCAAAGCTCTCTCACTGTCAAGACGTTCATTCTAATGTTCCATCGAAATCTACCCTCCTGTAACTTGAAACCATTAGACCTAGTTCTACCCTCTGAGGCAGCAGAGAACAAACCTGCACCCTCCTCTTTGTGGCAGTCCTTGAGGTATTTAAACAGTCTGATCATGTCTTCCCTCAGGCTTCTCTTCATCATGTTGTACATGCCCAGCTCCTCCGACCTTTCCTCAGACTCCCTCAGAATGTAGTGGAGTCTCCTTCCTTAGAGGTCTTTAAATAGAGGCTGGATGGCCATCTGTCGGGGATGCTTTGATTGAGAGTTCCTGCATGGCAGAATGGGATTGGACTGGAAGGCCCTTGGGGTCTCTTCCAACTCTATGATTCTATGGTTCTCCATACATGTTATCATCTTCACTGCCCTTCATAGGGTTACACAGGAGTCTCCCCTTCTCTTATCCCAAATAGTTTGAGGCTTTTCTTCCCTCAGAGCTATTTCTCTAACCCTTGGTTCCCCCCCTCCACTTTCTTCAGCTTCTTTACTATTAAGTGTTTTTAATATACTTGGTAGCGTGTTTCTGATGTTATTACTTATAAATCACTTCAAGCCACTTCTTTGTGAACAAGAATAAAATAACTTTTATTTACGGAAAGAACTTACGATAGTCTCTCTTCGGATAGTTTGTTCTCAAAGCTTGTGGTTATAACATGTGCATCACTTAACTTGTTACAAACTGACTTTGTTTCAGTTCACTCAATGACTTCAGTTACATTTCAACTATGTTTTAGTTCTTTACACACACCTTCCACTAAAGCTCATTCATTAGGAGTGTAAATCCTATGAAATTCTAGCTTTAGCCTTAAATTACAATTCCACCGGATAATGTAGATATGAGCCTCCTTAACTGACTCTCCACTTCTCCAAAAAAGTTAATTCTTTAAACTGATTTCACAGGACTTCTTTTGTCCTTCTAAACTAATCCCATTGAGGCTAAACCCTTATTTCCAACTGCACTCCTGGCAGTTCTAACCAAACTCTTGGTAGTGGGTTCAAAGACAAATTCCTCTGTGTCACTGAACTCCCTTTCTCCTTTTCAACCTTTCTACCTTACATGGGAGTCTGAATCCCATTAAGGCGCATATCTACTTCTAACTGCTCTCCTGACAGTTCTGGACGCATGCATACCTTCCGAACACCACCTCCTCTTTTTTATAGCTTCTCATTAGACAGGCCCCGACAGCCTCTCTATCCTTCTTAAAATGAGGCACCCAGAACTTAATGCAGTATTCCAGATAAATCTAACCAGCACAAACCATATTTGGATGATGATGATGATGGTGATGGTGATGATGATGATGATGATGATGATGATGATGATGAGTCTCCTGCCCTTTTCCCAAAATTGGGAATCAGGGCAGCTTACAAGCTCTCCATCTCTTCCATCTGGCATCATCCACTTTCAGAGGGAGAGAAAGGCCAGCCAGTTTCATCAGGCCTGGCCTAAAGTAAGAAGCAGAGCCCTCCCTCCGGTCCATCTGCCTCGGTCCAGGCCTCAGAGGGAGAGAAGAACTGCTGGACCTAACCCCCTTCTTCTCCTCCCCCATTTCCTTCTCCTTTTGTGTCATGTCTTTTTAGATCAGTGGTGGAGAACCTATGGCACACGTGCCAGGGGTGGCACTCAGAGCTTTCTCTGTGCGCACGCATGCTGTTGCCCCAGCACAGAGTTTGCCAGAGTTCATTACTAGAAAGCCAGAGGGACGTGGCACTTTGCAATAAATAAGTGGGGTTTGGGTTGCAGTTTGGGCACTCAGTCTGCAAAAGGCTCACCATCACTGTTTTAGATTGTAAGCTTGAGAGCAGGGAACCGTCTAATTAAAAAAAATAATTGTAAGCCGCTCTGAGAGCCTTTAGGGCTGAAGGGCAGGGTATAAATACCGTAAATAAATAAATAATTGTAGAAAAATATAAAGACAACCACTACAATGATCAATGCAAAGAAATAGAAAACAACAACAAAAAAGGAAGAACGAGAGATCTCTTCCACAAAATCTGAGAAATCAAAGGGAAGTTCAAACCAAGGGCTGGGGTGCTCTATGGCAATAAAAAGAACATAATACAAGTCTAGAAATTAAAAAGACAATACACAGAAGAGTTATAAAAGGGTTAGGGCTGAAGGGCAGGGTATAAATACAGTAAATAAATAAATAAACAATAAATAAGCGGCCCTGTTGAAACCGCTCCACTGGCTGCCGGTTTGTTTCTGGGCACAATTCAAAGTGCTGGTGTTATCTCAGTCAAAAAAAGAAAAAAGGGGAAAGGATGTAAAAATACAACTGAAAAAGGAAGAATGTAAATGGGAAGTAGATCAAGGAACAGATATTTTCAGTTTGAAGGATGGGAAGTGATTTTAAATGTATATGTAAATGTTAGGAAAATGTAGAGTGGTTAGTGTTTTTGTTTTGTTTTTGTGTTTGGATATTGAGTCTGTTTTTGTATATGTTGTAGTCAATAAATAATCAATATTTAATTAATTAATAATTAATTAAAATTAACCAATAAAAACAAACAAACAAACAAATAATAAAACGAAGTACTAGCAATGACCTATAAAATCCTATATGGCTCAGGTCCAGGCTATTTGGCAGACCGTATCTCCCTATATGAGCCGGCTCAGGCTCTGAAATCCACAGGGGAGGCCCTTCTCTCCATCCCACACCGTCACATTCACAAGCATGGCTGGTGGTGGCAAGAGAGAGGGCCTTTTCAGTGGCTGCCCCTTGACCAGTGGTGGCGAACCCTTGGCACGCGTGCCAGAGGTGGCACTCAGAGCCCTCTCTGTGGACACATGTGCCATCACCCCAGCACAGAGTTTGCCAGAGTTTGTTACTAGAAAGCCAGAGGGACATGGCACTTTGTAATAAATAAGTGGGTTTTGGGTTGCAGTGTGGGCACTCGTCCTCCAAAAGGTTCACCATCACTGGCCTAGACTCTGGGATCCCTGCCCAGGGAGACCAGAACGGCCCTTGTTTGATGGCCTTCTGCCGAGAGGCAAAAACCTTCCTCTTCAGACAGGCATTCAAAACAGAATGCTCTTAAAGAATGGCCTAGCCTAGGGTACTATATTGTTTTCATGTATTTAAAGCATTTTTATCTTTTTAAAGTATTTGATATTTTAGCATTGAATATGTTTTAATTATTGTAGTAATTTAATCCTATTTTAACATTTTTAATGTTTTTAACTGTATGGTGTTTTTTAATATTGTAAGCCACCCTGAGTCCCAGTCTTGGGAGAAAGGCGGGATATAAATATAATAATAAGAATAATAAACTTTAGCAATCGTAATTCAAAAAGTAACTTCTCCAAGGAGAAGAGACTTTTTATCTCTAATGCTCATGTAAATAAGTTTATATGTGGGAGCCAGCATGGTGTAGTGGTTTGAGCATTGGATTACAACTTCTCAAATCCCCGCTTGAGCATAAAAACCCACTGGGTGACCTTGGGCAAGTCAAAGAGGATGGAAATGGCAAAGCCCTCTCTGAAGAAACTTACCAAGGAAACCCTATGATAGGTTCACCTGAGAGTGACCTTAAGTCAAAAATGGCTTGGAGGCACACAACAACAACAACAACAACAACAACAACAACAACACAATAATCCTATATATGCGTAGGCACAAAATTTAGTCCAGCAGAATTCAAATGGCACATGCTTACATCGAAATGAATGTAGAATTGTAGCCTAAGACATTCTGCCATGTAAAAAACCTCCTGTGCTTTTTAAACTGCTGATAACAAATTGTAGGACAACAGTGTCTATCACTGACCGGCATATCTGTTAAAAACCAAACGTACGGTTACTTTTGTATTTAGAATTTAAAAACATTTAGGTCAGGCTATTTCAGAACAAACAAATTCAGCTCTAATAGATAGCTTTAATGGGTAAAGTGGGAGCTGGTCAGGACTTGAGCAAAATTACAGCCATGCACTTATTTAACCCGTAAAAGTACTGAAGAGCTACTTGAGTTATTTTTATTTATATTCTTTGTGCTTCAGAGGAATGAACCTGAGTTCTAGTCAACCATGTCCTCCAGAAAAACCTATGAAATGCATGGGGTTGCTATAAGTCCCCAGGAAACTTTGAAGGCGCACACACAGAGGATAAGAAGGTCCATGTTTAGGATAACTCTTTCCTCTGATTAGCACAAAGCTGGAGAAGGAGAGAAAGCCAACCCTAAAGTCAGCAGAATAAGGCCTGGGAAAAGAAAAAAGAGGATGCAAGTCAGGGGGTTCACCTTAGCCATAAAATCCCCACATCTTCCCAACCGCTCAGCTCTTTCAGGTTGACAGCAGGCAGGAAGGGTTTCTTTGTGCCACAGCAGAGCAGCTAGAAAGGAGTCAGAAGAGGAGCCTGCTTGAAAAGCTTCAGCAAGCAGCTGAGCTGGGCTTAAAAGCCTCTCCAAGTACTGGTACTTGAGAATGTCTGTCTGTCTGTCTATGCGCATAGGGGGAACTCTTGGGAAGTAACTACTTGGTAGGAGACACTACAATAGAGGAGAGTGGTTAATAGGAAGTGACAGAAATGTGGCATCAGGTTGGCAGACTGTGTGGGAGAAAGCACCAAGGAGGCTATAATAGCATAGCCTTCCCAAACCTGTAGAGTTTAGATGTATTCAAATGCAACTCACATCACCCCAGTAGGTGCACTTCCTAAGGGTTGTGGTCCATCACGTCTCGAGAAAGTGCAGAAAGCTATCCTAGAAACATATGCCTGATGCACTTCTACAGAACCTGAAGCTCACACTCGTAGTCCAATAGACCCGCATTATACTTCCAATGGATGTGAACCCTAACACAGAGGCTGCAGCCTGTAGGCCACATTGGGCCTCAAGTCTCAATTTTGTTTCCTCTGAGAAGTCCCACTCTGCCTCCAAAACATACCTCCCAGGTTTTTAGAAAAGAATCTGGGTCATTTTGGGTGCAGTTCTTTAACTGAAAACAGTCCTAAATGTCTCCAATCCATGCATAAACCTGGCCATTTCACTTACATTCCTTCCAGTGCACATGAGAGACAGAGGTGTAGCTTACAGGAGGGTGCGCAAATTTTAAAATTGGCCCCTGCCTCCCATGCAGCTGTACACCCCTGTTCAAAAATATATACGTGTGTGCTCACATTCACACATACAGACGCACACTATGTGAATTCCCCAGTGATGATATGTTTAAAAGTGGCTACATTAGACCTGACTTGAGCCCAATTTGGACTCAGTCCAATGGCCATGCTGGCTAGGAAATTTAGGATGTACAAGTCAGAAAAATAACTTCTCCAAGCAATGTTCTGGGCAAGGCCAAATGAGCCTCTGGTTCTTGGAGACCTCTGATTTCAGTGTTAACTGAAAACCCAGCTCTGAGCCTTTCCCAGTTTTTGAGGCCTTCTCCATGCATGCCCGTTCTGCACATCTTACTCCCATACACATTCCATTACGTGTGTTCCCAGGCTTTTGCCGTCTCCCCCCTGCAGCCCCCATTCTTTTATAACAGAGCACATAAGCCTTGTTTCCGTCTTGGCAGCAGCTGCAGCTAGAGAGTCCTTCACACACTCAGGGAGGCAAGTGAGACTGAGAGCTGCCAAAGAGCAGCTAGGCAGCATGTCTGCAACTGGAAGCAGAGCGCCAGTCCCAGCCAGCTATCTGGGGCAGCCTTGCGTGCGAAGGAAGGCTGGCTGCTGGCAGCGTAGGAATGAGGTCGTGGGTAGGCCAGGGGACCGATGGAATCCACCACACACAGGAGAGGAAAGAGCGGATCACAAATTGCCGCCTGGAAATTCAGTCTCTCTCTTTCTCAATCCTTCCCCCACATCTGCTACTATCTCCATGCTCTCTCTCCCTTCTTCAGCTAAACGCTTCATAAACTTATTCAGGGGTAGCTGTGTTGGCAATGCAGCAGAATAGAACAAAATCCAAAATCCACAGAAGAGTGATAGCTTTATTGGCCACCAAAAATGCACAAAATACATCATACAAGCGTTTGAAGCTTCACTGCTTTCTTCATCAGGCAAAGACGTTAAAAGTTATACGGAAAAAGGAAAGTGACAATGTTAAGAGTCACAGGATGACATTTGGTCTCAGATGTTAAGCTGGTCCTCCTCCTTCCCTGCTTTGCTGGAAGGCCCAATTTCCTTCCAGATCAACCCAGACTGGGAGGGGATTAAGAAAGAGAATCAGCCAAGTTCAAAGATGCTATAGCCATCCCAGGGTCATATGACTGCCAGGGCTAATTGGCATGAAGCATTACCAGTGCTTGCTGCTCATGGTTATCCTGGGAGAGCGGCCCTTGCTTCTCTTCCCTCCTTTCCAGGCAGAACAAACAGGCAGAAGTTAGTTTGGAAGGAGGGAAGCAGGTGCAAACCTCTCCCTAAAGACCCTGGCCTCTCCCAGAGCGGAACAGCAATCTCTTAGGCTTTCAAAGAGCATGGAGAAAGTAACCAAGGGCATGTTTTAATAATAATAATAATAATAATAATAATAATAATAATAATAATAATAATAAT
>NC_056530.1:8536628-8573417 GCF_019175285.1 Sceloporus undulatus
CCACTGCTGTGTTGTTATACTGACCTGTAAAAACACAGTAGAGTTACTAAGGATGGGAAATAGATTTGCACAAACTGACTTTTAAAAAAAACAGATTTATCCAATGTGTGAACTGAGACGCTATCAAGAAAAGTGTGCAAATATCTTTAAGTTTCCAGCCATGAAACCCACTGGACATCCTTGGGCAAGTAACATGCTCTCAGCCTCAAGGGAAGGCAATAGCAAATCTCCTTGGAGCAAACAAATGGCAAGAACATACACTTTGTGCTAGAGTTTGTGCTACAGTATGGGTAGCATGTACAGAAAATGCTGTCTGGAAAAGAAGACACCTGCTGAAAGGAATACGTGACAAGGACATGGTGCTGATAGCGTACAAGAAGCTGACAGAGGTGTACCAGAAAGAAAGGTAATTCACCTGATGTGGCCACACAAAGATGACATAGGTGCTCCAGAACAAGGACATCAATGCACAGTGCAATCAAAACAGAAAAAAGGATAGCCAATGTTGAATTTCAGTTTCATGCCCAATATCTTGGGCATTACTATTAATATGCATTCAATTATGGATACAAAGCAAAGGGCACTACTTGTTCTCAGTCGTATAGTGCAAGCGATATATTTGTATAATCATGTTGTCACTACACTAGGTTACTTCTCAGTGATATAGTCAGGGGGGAGGAAAAAGAGAAGAAGAGTGCTTCAAAGGGGGACAATGATGGGAAAAACAGAGAGATCCTCCAGCTATGAATCATATCATGGGTTCTTTGAGCAACTCGGTAAAGAGTCAGCCTCGCTTCCCACAGGGAAGCAGCCAGAAAGCCACAGTATGACTCCCTTCTGAATGGATGCATCTGATGGGTGCAAACATAAAAGGAATAAATGAGTGAAAAAGAGAGCAAGAAACACAGAGACTGAAGGAGATCTTGGGTCACATTCACCATGCAGACACTTCCCCCACATTTGAGACGTTGCCCATGGGTGGATGCCTTCTTCCCCCGCTCCCTGATGTATCTCCCAAACTATCTACAGGCAATCCTCAGTAAAGAAAAAATTTCTCCTTGATCTCCCTTTATAGATGGGTTCTTGGAAGGCTTGGTGGCAAAAGTGGGAGGGAAGCAGAAAGAAAGGCATTGCCTCCTCCTTATGATCTCCCTGATAATTCTGCCCTGAATAGAGGGAGCCCCCCATGGAGACTATGCCCAGCACTGTCTGCCCTTCCATGTTGAGGGTGCTGAGCTGGACCCTGTTGGCCAACAGGCACTTTGCTTCATCTGTGTTCCCTAGAGCAAGCAGGCAGGAAGATGGTGCCATCCTCGAATCACATACAGTACCATCTGAGGTGGAAATCACTGGTTCCAGCTCAGTCAAGGTGCTCTACCAGTATTTCAGCTGCTTTGCTCACCACAGCTGCACTGATTTGGCCGGCTTCACCCGCACATGCCTCAGCTCCATCATGACGGTTATGGCTGTAGTGGCTGACGGCGCTGTCCCTCCTTCACTTGCCTTTGGGACCACCACCCCACCAAGCATTTTGGCCATGAGGAAAGTGCAACAGCCCTAACACCATCTTTACAATATTCTCCTCTCCTCTGAGTTACTGAAGTGTGAAAGCAGGTGGCACTAGATTAAAGCATAATGGGAAAGGTAGTTCAATAGGCTAATGATGAAACATCTGCATCTGCTGGGCAGTTTGGGTTGCTTATTTTTTCTCACTAGGTTTCAGTGGAGGGGGAATTGGGATTTTCTGCTTCAACCAGCCCAACTGGCCATGACATTTAATCCAGGATGTTCCCAGTTTTCCAGGACAAATGAAGAACTTATTGGAGTATGTAAACACCAGGTTAACAACAACCACAGGGCATTTACTCCTGTAGCTCCTAAATTATGGAACGACTTGCTGGAGGAGATCCGTCTCATTACCACCTTAGATGCCTTTAAGAAGGCACTTAACACGGATCTCTTCCGGCAGGCCTATTCACCCAATTTGCTATAAAAGAGTTAGAAATACCCCATCTCTATTTGTAAAGATATGTTTTTTAAATGATAATTTAGTCTATGTATTATATTGATAGCGGTTTTACTGTTTTGTAGAGTGTATTTTATATGAAATTGTAGTTTTTTATCTTGTTTCTATTGTTGTAATCCCGCCTCGATCCGCAGGGAGAGGCGGGAAATATAAATAAAAATCATCATTATTATTATTATTATTATTATTATTATTATTATTATTAAATGTTAACCCTAAATCAAGGCCAGATTCCTTTGAGCCATCAGCTGCACTAGCATACTCTCACCCATTAACCGTAGGAAGTGATCTATCCCATCTGTAGCCCACTCACACTACAGAAGTATAGCACTATGATTCGATTTTAACTGTCATGGCTGCATCTTACAGAATCCTGGTGTAGCAAAGTGGGGGAGGATGAGAGGAGGGTTGGTCGGGAGGAGCTTCCAAGGGTGGAAAGGGAGGAGAAGCCTCCAAAGGAGAGAAGCAGGGAGGAGCCAGAGGACCAAGGGGAAGGTATAAGAAGAGAGGGTGAGGTGAGTGGTGGGAAAAGGCTGGAACGCGGAAGATGGTGGCGTGGGGAGGCGGTCGGTCGAAGGAGAGGACAGGGAGAGCAGAACCTGAAGAGGTAGAGCCAGCCAATGCCTTGGGAAGGTCGGCTTAATTGGAGACCCCAAATTTTGGAGGAAATTGGGGACAGTAGCTATCCCTTGGGAAAGGGGTGAGGAAAAGGGGAAGGAAACCCCCCGGAGGGAGATTGGTGGACACTCCGGCCGGACCGCTGGTGTCAAGACCCAGACCCCACTGAGTGAGAAGAGCCCAGAAGAAGAGACCCGGCGAGGTGTTGGGTCCCGCGCTTGGACCAAAGGGGAACCCACTGTGAGGATAACAGCCAGACTTTCCTGTTGGAGGGACTGTGGGAATCCAAACTGTTGCTGTGTTAGTAGTAGATAGTAAAGTTTGACTGCATTTCAACCTGCGTGGGAGTAAGTTTGTTTCGCACGTGGCGGGAAGAGGAGGACGCCCAGTAAGAATGCAAGCCGGGCCTCCAGCGCCACCCACACCTGGAGTTTGTAGTTTAGTGAGACATTGGAGCACTTCAGCTGGGAAATGTAAATGCCCTTCCCTAAACAGCCAAGCCCAGGATTTCATACAATAGAATCATCACAGTTAAAGTGTAATGATGGCATCTCTAAGGGTATACAAACAAAACTGCCATCTTTTGCCAAGTGGTGTGGTGGAGCTGTATTATTTCATCGGTTTGTTACATTTATATTTTGATTTTCCTCCAAGGAGGAATACATGATCCTCCTCTTCTTTCTCCCACCGCTTTATAACAACCCTGCAAGGTAGGTTAAGGACAGTTAGATCATGATACCTTTGACAACCACAGATATATGGATGCAAGCTGCAGGAAAAGAGATTCCAGCTCAACATTAGGAGGAACTTCCTGAGAGTAAGGGCTATTCAACAGTGTAACACACTCCTTCCTTGGAGTGTAATGGAGTCTCCTTCCTTAGAGGTTTTTAAACAGGCTGGATGGCCATCTGTCAATGGGGATACTTTGATTGAGAGTTCCTGCATGGCAGAATGGGGTTGGACTGGATGCTCCTTGTGGTCTCTTCCAACTCTATGATTCTATGATCACAGAGGTGCCATCTGGATTCAGAAAAGGAAGAGGACTAGGGATCACACTGCAAAGATACAATAGATAACGGAGTACACCAGGGAATTCTAGAAGAAAATCTGCATGTTCTTTATTGACTACAGCAAAACCTTTTATTGCATACATCACAAAAAAATTGTGGCTTGCTCTTAGAAGAATGGCAGTGCCACAACATCTGATCATCTGGATGTGTAACTTATACTGAGGGAAAGAAGTTGCCATTAGAACAAAATACAGAGAAACAGAATGGTTCCCAATTCACAAAGAGGGTCAGGCAAGGCTGTATACTATCATCCTATTTCTTCAACCTGTATGCAGAAAATATCGTGCACACAGGGCTAGATTCAGAGGCAGGAGGAGTGAAGATGAGGGAAAGGAGCATTAATATTCTCGGATATGCAATCAACACAATACCTCTAGGAGAAACCAACAAGGTCCTGGAGCAATTACTGAAAAGGGCAAAAGAGGAAAGCACCAAGATAGGCTTAATGCTAAACATTAAGAAAACAAAAATAATGATCACACAGGACATACAAGAATTCATCTTAGATAATGAGAAAATTGAAATAGTCAAAGAATTCCCATACCTTGGATCAAATATTGACCAGAACAGAGACTGCTGTCAAGAAATCAGAAGAAGACTAGGACCCAGAAGGGCAGCTAATAAAGAACTGGGCAAGATCTTAAAGTGCAAAGATATTCCTAACTCAAAACACTACAGTGAGGATAGTCCAAGCCATTATATTCCCCATCCCCATCTACGGATGTGAGAGCTGTTCAGTGAAGAGCTGGACACTCAAATGGATTCCAGAACAGATGAAGCCTGAACTCTCCCTGGAAGCCAAGATGATGAAACTGAGGCTGCTGTACTTTGGCCGCATCATAAGGTACGACTCATTAGAAAAGACAATGATGTTAGGAAAAGTGGAGGGCAGTGAAAGAGAGGAAGACTGCATGCCAGATGGATAGACTACATCAGGGCCTGAGCCTGCAGGACCTGAGCAGAGCAGCTGAAGACAGGTGGTCTTAGAGATGTCTTATCCACACGGTTGCCATGAGTCAAGCTCAACTCAAGAGGTTAACAATAACAAACTGCCTTGAGTTCCAGGCCTGGGGAAGAGAAAGGATATAAATGAGAAAAAATAATCAACATCATCATTATCACCCTTATCAAAGCTATACTTTGACTTGTTGTTGTGTGCCTTCGAGCCCTTTCCGACTTATGGCAACTCTAAGACGAACCTGTCATGGGATTTTCTTGGCAAGTTTCATTAGAGGGGTTTGCCATTGCCATCCTCTGATGCTGAGACAGTGTGACTTGCCCAAGATCACCCAGTGAGTTTCCATGCCCCAGGTGGGATTTGAACCCTGGTCTCCAAAGTTACAGTCCAACCATCAAACCACTAGGAGCAATAGCAGCTTCATTTATATACTGCTTCATTCCACCTAACTAGTCTCTAAGCAGTTTACAACTGTAAGCGAATTGCCCCCAACAATCTAGGGACTCATTTTGGCTCCTTCCTCATAAGGATGCAAGCCTGAGTCGAGCTTGAGCCCTTTTGATGATCTTGAATTCACAACCTTCTGGTCTGTGAGTGAGTGGCTGCAGGACAGGCATTGAACCACTGCACCACCGGGGCTCACAAAGCTGGCTCTCTATACTTTGACATAGTGATGAAAAAACATTTAAGTTCTACAACTTTTTCTTTGTCACTATATAAATAATTATCCTACGGAATATGAATATGCTTAACTAGTGAGAAAACCAAAACAGATACTAAAAGACTGAAGAAGGATATTAGCGTTACTAGTAGATTACTGAAATAGAAAAGATTAGTAAAAGGTTTATACAGGCAGCAATTTCTGGAACAAATTTTATTGAAAGTATCGAAGTACCTTTGGATTGCCAGATCAAACCTCTATATGAGGTACCAGGATTATGGTAGGATTAACCTCTATGCTAAATATACTATAGATGAAGTGTCCTAACCAACTAACAAAAAGTCTTGTGACAACTTAAAGACTAGCACATTTATTGTGTAATAAGCTTTCATGGACTGGATTTGTGTCAATAAAAGCTTATGCTGCAATCAATTTGTTAGTGCTTCAGGTGCCACAAGAATCTTTGCCGATTTTGCTCTAATAGGGCTGCTTCTACCCTGGAAACTCACCAAAATGAGACAGCACTAGAAGACAGCCATCCATATGAAAATGCATTAGCCAGTGGCTTATCTGGATATGAATAGTGCATTGCTGCATAGATTATTTGTCTCTATGCTAAGAAGTATTGTGGTGCCAGGTGACATGATAGTCACAATGTCAGTTCCACACACATGAAACACACGACATGACTGATGCTGTGGCCACTGAGTGAAAAATATACAAATGTGTATGCATCTTAGAAATGTTTATGTTAGACCTAAAACAACTGTCCAAGTTCTTCAGAGTTGTCTTATAAGTTATAACCTTTACTGATAAACTAGATAGATAGATGAATTTGAAAAGCCATACTTATTTTTTCCCTTCGGGATTTGCCAAACTTACCAAATACGATAATTGTTCTACTTCTTGGAGGCAAGGAGAAGCGCACATACTAAGCTGCACTGTGTCCAAAACCTTTTGTGTGCTGCCACACTTACAACTAGAAAAGGCCAATATCTTTTACCACAATTTGCAGTTAATAAGGAAGAGGAGAAGGGGAAAGCAAGGCAGAGCATTCAAACAAGCTTATTCTTGCAACACAAACTCTGATTTAGCAGTATACCGAGGCAAATTTATAAATCAAGTACCACCGTATCCAATGTAGGCTCAAACATTTTATTACGATTCTTAAAAGTATTTCCCCCTCTGAAAGCAAACTCTTATAACACACTTGCTTCAAAAGGGAGCACACAGGGCAAATGGATTACAGAGGTAGTAGGCAGATGAACACTGTCTTCAGCAATCTACAATGGAGTTACTTAAACAATAATTCTCAGTTTAAGAATACTGTATGTAAATGTACTCCTTGTCTTTTCCATGAAGTGTTTATCTTGATTTCCTTTCTGTGGCAAACTTACTCAACTGTTTTCTGGCATTTTTCCTCTATACGAGCAGTTTGTGGTTCATGGGATCATAATACCAAGTAATTATGAATCAACATTTAAAAAAATGCAAATCCAGATCTCAGAGGAGGACTTAATCTAAATTCATTCATCACCAGCTGCTAACAGGGTTCTCATATGAAAGGTTAATACTTGAGAACTCTAAAACAAGGTGAAGAAGAAAAGAAACAGATATAGGATGGGGGACACCTGGCTGAACGAGAGACTTATCCATGTGAATGGGATCGGGGAGTCCAAGCAGACCACAAATTCAACATGAGTCAACACTGCGATGCAGCAGCTAAAAAGGCCAATGCGATTCTAGGCTGCATCAATAGAAGTATAGTGTCTAGATCAAGGGAAGTAATAGTGCCACTGTATTCTGCTTTGGTCAGGCCCCACCTGGGATATTGTGTCCAGTTCTGGGCAAAACAATTCAAAAAGGATGTGGAGAAACTGGAGTGTGTCCAAAGGAGAGAGATCAAAATGGTGAAGGGTCTGGAAACTATGAAGACCTATGAGGAAAGACTTAGAGAGCTGGGGATGTTTAGCTTGGAGAAGAGAAGGTTAAAAGGTGATATGAGAGCCCTGTTAAAATACTTGAAGGGATGTCACATTAAGGAGGGAGCAAGCTTGTTTTCTGCTGCTCCAGAGAATAGGACACAATGGAGCAATGGATTCAAGCTCCAGGAAAAGAGATTCCAGCTCAACATTAGGAGGAACTTCCTGAGAGATAAGGGCTGTTTGACAGTGGAACACACTCCTTCCTCGGAGTGTAGTGGAGTCTCCTTCCTTGGAGGTCTTTAAACAGAGGCTGAATGGCCATTTATCAATGGGGATGCTTTGATTGAGAGTTCCTGCTTGGCAGAAGAAGGGGATTGGACTGGATGACCCTTGCGGTCTCTTCCAACTCTACGATTCTATGATTCTATGATTCTATAATTCTATGAAACCAATCAGAGAAGCTGAACAGTGAATACCACTTTATATTTGGAATGTACTACTATGTGATCTGGTTATTTGCTGAAGTTAGGAACAGGAAGTGAGGAAAACCCCTAAATGTTATGTTGTAAAATGGCAATATCAAAGGAAGCTCACTATTACCAATTCAGATCATTGCCCAGTCTAGTCCAGCCCTGGGAGCAGTAGTGCCTGAGAACTTTAGGCAATAGTTTTTCTTTGCCTACTGACCTTGGCAACTTTGGCATACAAAGGATATGCTTATTTCAGGGCCCACGATCAGTAGAAACAAAAACTTCCTTCTCTGTCTCCTCCGGGGGAATCCCAGTTTGTAGAAAGGGTCATATGCATGTGTTTCTCAAGACTTCTGTTTTTCCACAGAGAAGTGTGAGAGTTACTGACTATGGGCCGGTACACACTGGCGGCGAAACGCTGCCCCTCTTTTGCGGTGTCGCAAACAGGAAGGGTCGCCGCCATGATCCCACTTCCTGCCAGCAAGGTCTGGTCACTGTATGGCAGCATCATCATCATGGCAGCCCTTGTGTGGACAGGAGGCTGTCATGATGCTAGTGTCCATACAGACCAGGGTTCCAGAGCATACGGTTGCTGTGCGCTCCGGAACCCTAGAATCAGCACCGCCATGCCGCTTCCTGCCCATGTGCACCAGGCCAATATTAACTTACTTCAGACCAGGTGGATTGCAGTCATTTTCCATGTTCCATAAATATGACTGGTGTGGCTGAAACAGGTTAACCTGAAAAGTTTTCAGTTCCAGCACATTTAATAATGCAATGGTTTCTAGATGACCATGGTGCGTGATGAACGGAAACATTAGTGTGCCACCACACCACCCTGTACATAGCTTATTCGATCTGATTTCAAAAGTTAAGCAGGGTTTGCCACGGGTTAATCCTTGGATAGGAAACCACCAGGGAACACTAACAATCTTCATGTAGGGCTGGGAAAGAATTCTGCCTTAGATGCTGAAGAACTGCTGCCAGTGACAGCTGGCAATACTGAGCCTGATGGAGCATTGACCTGACACTGTAAGGCTGCTTCCTATAGTCCTATAACAGAAACACACCCAAAGCAGGATACAAGTCCACAGACACCTAAGCTCAGAATAACATATGCACAGAACCTTAGTGTCTGAAAGAACTTCTCAGGAGTACACTGGCCTCTTGGTATCTACTGCCCTACATGGCTTGGGCCTGAGTTACTTGCGGGAATGCCTCTCCCTACACAATCTGCCTCACACTCTCAGGACATCCAGAAAGCAACTATTGGAAGATGCTAAGGCCAGGTTAACAACAACTTCCCACAGAGCATTTTCTGCCATAGCCCCCAAGTTATGGAACGACTTGCCGGAGGAGATCCTTCTCATTATCACCTTAGATGCCTTTAAGAAGGCACTTGTAGGCCTATCCCCCCAATCTGTTATAAGAGAGTTCAAAATACTCCACCTCTATTTGTAATGACATGTATTTTAAATGACGATTTAGTCAGTACATTGTATTGGTAATGGTTATATTGTTTTATTATAATAATAACTTTATTACGGCCATTTGGCCAGCACAATTACAAAATTCCAGTTTAAAACACAACAGATTAGAGAATATAAACAAATTACAGTCTATAAAAAGTAAGGTTAAAAAGCAGTGATAGGACAACATGATCAGGCAAACACACAACAATGAGTAGGCTGCCATCATCTCGCAAACAACTCTATCATATTATGTAAAAGAGGACCACATTCATGACATATTGGTTCAAAATTCACAAACATATCCCCTATCCAAGCAAGAGTTAAACTACAAAGTGCCAATTAATCAGATGCAATTGGTTACTAATTTACAAATTTTACCGTTAAATCAAGTCCTCTGTACAGATTTTGAGGTTATATTATAACATATTACATCTGTTTAACAAACTGTTTACGATTTGCAATGGCAGCTGCAAAAAATTGTGCAACTGCTTGCGTTATATCTTCCTTCTGATCTGCAAGTAGAAAATTTGTATAAAATTTCTCTTGTCTGCCTGGAAACTGCAGCACAATTGGTGTTATATATAAAGCACGTATTTCTGTATACAAAGAACAGCCAAAGAGTACATGATTAATATTTTCGATTTCCTCCGAGCCACAAGGACAGTATCTGTGTTCGTAAGGGATCTTTTTAAATCTGCCCTCCAGGACTGCTGAGGGTAAGATGTTAAACCTTGCTGACATGAAAGCTCTTCTAAATTTCGGGACATTCAAATTCTCAAAATATTTCGCACATTTGCCAGGTCTACTGGATTCCCTAACAGGATGTAAAGTTAGTTGGCTTATATGAGTCTGGAAATCAATATCCTTGATGCGTTGAGAAATCACAGATTTTGCTTTATCATAACCTAGTACAGTTATTTCAGATAGTGAGAGTCCAAGAGATGAGAGTTTCAAGGTCAGTGTCTCCTTCCAGGGAGACAAAAAGGAGTCTGTTAGAATTAGTGGCACTAAACCGATCGGAACAAAAAACATTTTGAGCCATAAATTTAATTTGCGTATCCATACACGCGCCTCAATAGATAGCATCCCTGTTTCTAGACGAAGAATAGAATTTGAAACACAATTTGGGACACCTAAAATTGTCCTTAAAAATTTGGTTTGAACTACCTCAAAGGTTGTAAAGTTACTGAAAGTACAAATCTCAGAACCGTATAATAATTGTGCTAATATCTTAATAACAAAGACTTGGAGAGCTGCTGGAATATATTGGCCTCCCTTATTATAATAGAAAGAACATAAAGCTTTAATACTTCTTTGTGTGTTCATTACAGCATTTTTCTGATGTAATTTGGTAGATCCCTTGTCATGAAATGTGATTCCCAGATATTTGTAAGTGGACACCTGTTCTATGGGATGATCATCTAGGGTCCACTTATATCGGAGGCGGCTCCTCGAGAAGACCATTACTTTGGTCTTATTATAATTAATTTTTAGAGCATCATTTGTGCAGTAAGTTGCTAAAGCTCTCAGAAGTCTATTCAATCCTACTTTTGTGATGGACATTAGAACAACATCGTCTGCGTAAACAAGAATCGATAAAGGCTTATTTGAGAGAGTCGGGGCATGTGCTGATATTTCTGACAGGGTCGAGATCATGGAATTAATATAAAAGTTGAAAAGAGTAGGTGCTAGAATGCAACCCTGTCTTACTCCATTAAATGTGGGAATAGGCCTTGTTGCATTGCCCTGGCTATTACAACGTAGAACTACTCGAGAATTCTCGTGTAGTTTAATATTGTTTTATTGAGTATTTTATATGGCATTGTAGTTTTAATCTTGTAATTGTTGTTTTTATTGTTGTAATCCTGCCTCGATCTGCAGGTGGGAAATATGAATTATTATTATTATTATTATTATTATTATTATTATTACTGGGGTTTGGTTCCAGAACCCCCCTCCCATGGATGCTCAAATCCCATTATACCCAACAGGGTAGTAAAATGGTGTCGCTTATATAAAATGACAAAATGAAGACTTGCTTTTTGGAATTTATTTTTTAATATTTTCAAACCATGGGTGGCTGAATCTGCGGCTGCAGAATCCGTAGATATAGAGGGCTGACTGTATTTTTGGTTGTTGTTACTTGATATGTTCATGGGATGAACCCTGACACAGGGGAAAAAAGAGCCCTGGCACAAACTGAGTCCTTAATCATCTGCCTTAAAATCTATTGACAGCATTTTTAGAAGCCCTAGGAGGCATTTAAGCTTCCCTTGTCTTCATCTCTCTGCATGAATATACAAGAAACTCCACCTCTGTCTGTATAGGGTTAAGTTCAACTTGGCTTCTCTGAATTTGATCTAGATTCCCAGCCAGAAAAGTTGGACAAGATCCAGAAGGAAAGCAGCCATCATTTCTAAATCACACCTGCTAAATGAACCTAGGTGATATTAAGGCAAGGGAAATGGGAAGGTGAAAAAAACCAGAACGAATGGCTCACAGTTCTGTCACTGAGCCACTTAGATTTAAACTGCAATGACAACAACACCAGTTTCATACAAAGAAGGGTCTGGATTTGATCTCAGGCATCTTTCTTGGAAACGGTCCATTTTTGTAGGATGGTTCACAGAACCTGCTCCTCTGCTAGCTTAGCCAGTGCAATCCAAAAAATGACATTCCCAAAACATGCCTTTTAAAACAATTGTCCGAGGCTCCTTTCACATCACACAATTAGGCCACCAATGGTATCATTAAGATTGGTGTCATCCAGTGTGATAACTTTGGGAGAGGGCAGCATCAGCCATTTTTGCTACCAAATGCCTCTCAAAACCCAGGTGTGGCTTTCCAAGGAACAGGCAGGCATGATGGAGGGCTCCAGCTAGGAGGGGTACTCAAATGGGAGAATGGGGAAGAGGTGAGGGGATGCTTCAGGGAGTACTCCAGAGTAAATACTATGGGGAGGCAGTACCCTGGGCTCTCCAAGGCACACTCTCCTATGGTTTCAGAGCTTGGGGTTGGCAGGAGGTTGCTACTGTTTCTGTCCATCTGCCCTCTTCCCTCCCTCCAGTAATGGCAGCATGCTCTGCTACTGCAGCTGTGGTGCGCTTGCTGCATAGTGGCAGCATAGGCTGGGAGGAACAGTGAGCCACTGCCCTACTGGAGATTCACCCCTGCACCCCGAAAGCAATGCCACTCTAGACCACGATGGGGATTACCACACCAGGGGCAATTCAGCAATAATCACGTTAATGAAAGTTAATGCGACAGCAGTGCTATAGCACTAGATATTTTCGCAATCATGCAATGACAAAATTATTGTGACATTACCATATGATATCACAATCAGATTTCTCCCACATCCATGAATGAATCAATAGTACATTGGAATTGATCATTTTGCGCATGCATGATTTCAGCACTACGGCACATGTCTTGAAATCACCTTTCCATCCCGCACAGAATAAAAGACAACAAAATAATATTTATTACTTCACCACATTGTTTTAATCCAAAATAAACAAAACTGTGCCCCATACCTTAAAAGAAGATTGAAATTCACTGCAAAACCAATCCTGGTAAGGAGAATGGATTGCTTCAACTGCAATGCATTCTGTTTATCCCTTGTTGCTTCCACAATAGCATGAATGAAATGCAATTAACTTTCATGGGCTGCAGTTCCATGAGGAGGGACTTCTTGCAACGGACGGGTTGCATCTCACGCCAGTTGGAAGAAATGTTTTTGCCAACAGTTTCAAGAACTTGATCAGGAGGGCTTTAAACTGAGTTTCGTGGGGAAGGGAGACAATATTAAGGAAGGCAAAGGGGACGGAGAAAATAGTCAAATTGACATAGAGGGAACACGACAAAAAGCACAAAGACCCAACAGTGGGAGGCAAAAGAACTTGCACAGGCAGCAAGTAAAGGGAAGCCATGGTCTGTGATGTCTCTACACTAATGTGCAGAGCATGGGAAATAAGCAAGATGAACTCGAACTCCTAGTACAAGAAAGCAAATATGATATAATAGGCATCACTGAAACCTGGTGGGATGAGTCTCATGATTGGAATGTGGAAATAGAGGGGTATAACCTTATTAAGAGAAATAGGCCAAACAAGAAAGGAGGAGGAATAGCACTATATGTCAGAGATATTTACAGCAGCGAAGAGATCCAGGACATCAATCATGGAAGCCAAGTTGAGAGCATCTGGATAAAAATTAAAGGGCAGGGAAACAACAAGGATGTTATGGTGAGAGTCTACTACAGACCCCCAAGTCAGATGGAGGAATGTCTTTCTAGAATAGATGACACTCAGAAAGGAGAGATGTAGTAGTGATGGGTGACTTCACCTATCCTGATGTTTGTAAGAAGTCAAACTCAGCCAAATCCTCAAGGTCTAGCAAATTCCTCACTTGCCTGGAAGACAATTTCATTGTCCAAAAGGTGGAAGAGGCAACAAGGGGGTCAGCTATTTTAGATCTGATCCTAATCAACAAGGATGACTTGGTTAATGGGGTGCAAGTGGTGGGATCCTTAGGTTGAAGTGACCATGTTCTCCTGGAGTTTGTAATACAGTGGAAAGGAGAAGCCGGACATAGTCAGACACTCATTCTAGACTTTAGGAGAGCGGATTTCAGTAAACTTAGAGAAGGATTGAGGGCGATTCCATGATCAGAAATACTAAAAGGGAAGGGAGTTCAGGACAGATGGGAGAGATACTGAAGGCACAATTTCAAACAGTTCCAGTGAGAAAGAAAAATGGGAGGCATCTCAAGAAACCAGGATGGATGACTAATGAACTTTCAACCGAGCTGAGTTTGAAACGGAACATGTATAAGAAATGGAAAAATGGGGAAATCACAAAAAAGGAATTCAAAGAAATAGCAGGCATGTGTAGGGGTAAAGTCAGAAAAGCTAAAGCACAGAATGAACTCAGGCTTGCTAGAGAGGTTAAGAACAATAAAAAGGGCTTTTTTGGATATGTCCGCAGTAAAAGGACGAAGAAGGAAATGGTAAGGCCTTTACATGGAGAAGATGGCAAAATGCTAACAGAAGACAGAGAAAAGGCAGAATTACTCAACACTTTCTTTGCCTCAGTCTTCTCAGAAAAGGAAAAGGGAGCTCAACCTGAGGATAATGGAGCAGAGGACAGAATAGGAGAAACTCAGCACAGAATAAGTAAAGAGATAGTAGAGGAATACCTTGTTAATCTAAATGAATTTAAGTCTCCAGGACCAGATGAACTACATCAAAGGGTACTAAAAGAACTGGCAAATGTAATATCGGAGCCATTGGCAATCATATTTGAAAACTCCTGGAGAACAGGAGAAGTCCCAGCAGACTGGAGGAGGGCAAACATTGTCTCCATCTTCAAAAAGGGGAAAAAGAGGATCCCAACAATTATCGTCCAGTTAGTCTGACATCTATACCAGGAAAGGTTTGGAGCAGATCATTAAACAGAGAGTCTGTGAACATTTAGAAGGCAATGCCATAATCACAAAAAGTCAACATGGGTTTCAGAGAAAGAAGTCATGCCAGACAAACCTAATCTCTTTCTTTGATAAAATTACCAGCTTAGTAGATGAAGGGAATGCTGTGGATATAGTATATCTTGATTTCACTAAGGCCTCTGACAAGGTTTCCCATGACATTCTTGCAAACAAGCTTGTCAAATGTGGACTAGACAATGCAACTATCAGGTGGATTATTAATTGGTTGACTGGCCAAACCCAAAGGATGGTCAGCCATGGCTCCTTTTCATCCTGGAGAGAAGTGACCAGTGGGGTGTCCAGTGGGTTTCTGTCCTGGGCTCAGTGCTATTCAACATCTTTATCAATGACTTGGATGAAGGAATAGAAGCATGGTTATCAAAGTTGCAGATATTAGGAGAAACAGCTAATACTTCAGAGGACAGGATCAAAATTCAAAATGGCCTGAATAGACTAGAAAGTTGGGCCAAAGCTAACAAAATGAAATTCAATATGTGGAAATGTAAGGTACTGCACTTAGGGAGGAAAAATGGAATATACAGATATAGGATTATGGGGGACACCTGGCTGAATGAAACTACATGTGAAATGGATCTAGGAGTCCAAGTAGACCACAAGTTGAACATGAGTCAACGGTGTGGTGCAGCAGTTAAATAGGCCAATGCGATTTAAGGCTGCATCAATAGAAGTATAGTGTCTAGATCAAGGGAAATAATAGTCCCCCTCTATTCTGCTCTGTTCAGGCCCCACCTGGAATATTGTGTTCAGTACTGGGCACAACAATTTAAAAAGGACATTGAGAAACTGGAGCCATGTGTCCAAAGGAGGGCAATTAAAATGGTGAAGGGTCTGGAAACCATCCCTATGAGGAATGACTAAGGGAGCTGGGGATATTTAGCCTGGAGAAGAGAAGGTTAAGAGGTGATATGATAGCCCTGTTTAAATACTTGAAGGGATGTCATATTGAGGAGGGAGCAAACTTGTTTCCCACTGCTCCAGATTATAGGACCCAGAGTAATGCATGCAAGTTCCAGGAAAAGAGATTCCAGCCCAACATTAGGAGAAACTTCCTGACAGTAAGGGCTGTTCGACAGAGGAACACACTCCTTCCTTGGAGATTGTGGTGGAGTCTCTTTCCATAGAGTTCCTGAAACAGAGGCTGAATGGCCATCTGTCAATGGGAATGCTTTGATTGAGAGTTTCTGCATGGCAGAATGGAGTTGGACTGGATGGCCCTTGTGGTCTCTTCCAATTCTATGATTCACACTCTCACAAGCATGCATCATTCATGCTATTAAGAAGCCATTCATCGGACTTCCCCGTGAATGGTTTGTTGCAGGAGCATACCAGGTTCTTCACGGGAGAAGTCCTGGATGAGCAGGACATCATCTGAAAATCTTCAGTGCAATCACACAATTGTGCTAGGTTTCTGACTTTTACTCTCAGCTTTTTTCCCTGTGTAATAATCTCATATGATTCCATTTTAACTGCTGTGGTTCCACCCTGTGGATTACTGGGATTTCAGAGAGGCCTATTTAGTGTGTCTCCAAAGTACAAAGCCCTGGATTCCACAGAACGCAGATTTAGCAAAGTGGAATCATGCTGTGCTGTGTCAAAGTGCCCTGGTAAAGACTACAATCTGAAATGTTTGCAAGACACTGCTGGAAGACAGAGGAGATGATACTAGACTAAATGCAAAGTCTGCTTAAGAAGAAGAATATAATGGCATGATGAAGTGGGAGGCTATGATTGGGAATGTGGAGCATTATTTTACTACTGAACAGTTCCATCTTCATAACTGAGGCATCTTTCTTAATATTCATTTGTTCTTAAAGTAACTTTCCAAGGTCTGGCTGGCTGCAATAATGGTCTGATTTTGATTAATGCAGGTTGCTGGAATAAATGCACTTGGTAGGAAAATTTATCTAAAGCAGGTATAGGCAACTGTGATTTTCCTCGTGCCTTTGCACTGCAAGTTTCATAATCTATCCCTAGGGCAGATGGAAGTTATAGACCTAAAGCATTTTCCTAACCCCTAACCTAAGGCAAGATGCAAAAGATGTGCTCTATCACTAATCTATGGCTCCAGTTTTAAACTGCTGTGAATTAGCATCCCAGAAATTTGCTTTATATTAGCAAACTCATGTCCTCCAGATGTCATGGGCCTCAACTTCCATCATCATTATGTATTACTACCCCAAATGGTGCAGACTACAATGAAGGGAACCGTCATCCCACTTGGAAGGTTTGGGGAAGGCTTTTCTAGCATATCTACCAAGACTGATTTTTTTTTTCATTTTGCAGTGAACTTATTATACATCTTCAACTTACTGCATTTACCTTAATCCAATAAGCTACTTGGACTCATTATAATTGACTTGAAGAGTTGCCAATTACACAGTGGAGAACTGCGATAAGATGGTCAAACCTCAGACACTGTGAGGGTAGCTTTCTTCTCCCTTCCCCTTTTCCTTGTTTTCTGTTTTGGTTTTGCATACCATGCTTCGGCATGTTCTACTGTCATTTCCCAAGGAGGAAAGATTAAATCAGTGAAGACCTGAGCCAACCTTCCTTCAGCTTGTCTACACTGCTGAAAAATTCTGTACTCACTTGAAACCCTTCAGTGTTGACAGTCCTGGTGGCTTCCAGGGCAGATCCTTGTTTTTCTGCCCTTACCCTAATTTGGCTCCTAACTGAATAAAGTCAGGAAAAATCCTTGAGCTTCCCAGAAACCCTATAGTGAACCTGTGAGACAGTTTTGAGCATGCTCAGAAAAGGTATTTCTATGCTGGCAATGGGGATTTGTTTGTCTCCTTTTGATACCCAAATTCGAATCTGACCCTAAGTAATGTGCCTTTAACCCCTTGTTGTGCTCTTGTGTGTGGTAACCATTAGCAAATGGGCTTGCTTCCCTGGGATGACACCAATTTAACCATTTTTGGGATGGATGCACATAGGTCCCGGTGTGGAAAAGTCCTAAGCCTGTTTGAAGAGCCGCTGCCTTTGACTTTTTACAGACAGGACCTCCATGTAAATCCTTCTTGGTGCACCATCACTTCTGTTAAGGACAAAAACAGGCACCTGGATTCCTTGTTGATCCCATATCTGGGCAGTTGTTTCTGTCCTCAGCAGAAGCGGTGGCATGCTAAGTAGACTTTACACAGAGCTCCTGCCCATGAGAAAGCAAAGGCAGCAGCTCCAAAAACAGGGGAGGTGCCAGTGAAAACAGTGCAATATCAGCCTGGCTGTCCTGTATGCACAGTAATGTGGCATTGCACCAGATTTGGCCTGGTGCATATGGTCACCATCGTAGTTGGTCCAGGCCTCATCAGGGTCATAATACCCTGGATTAGGCCTGGATTAATCAAATGGTGTAAATGTGTCCCTTCTCTCCCAGAGCAGCAGAGCTTTGAGCTTGAGTAGATGCTCACTTATTCCAGTTTAAGGTACAGTCAGGGAAAGTGTAGGTGGGCACGGCCAGGCAACCTACAGATATTTTGGATACAAATTCCATTGGTGCCTCCATTGGCTATGCTAGTTTGGGGTAGAGATGTTGTTCTGGGGGAAGGGGAATAAGGGCATTCTATCCCCACATGAAATTTGACTTCAGTCTCCCAATTGCAAGCATTGTAAAGAGTGAGATATTGAAAATGGCCCCCGCTGAAGACTTTTCTTTGCTGTGCTGCTGGTAACTTTGACCCTTGTAAACTTTGCCTCTTTTCTTTGATTCTCAAAAATGTACTTTTAAATGTTCAACAGAAATTTTAAATTACTGCAATGACAGAAATTTGGGGATCAAAGGGAAATTTTACTGGAGAGCATACAATTTTTTTCACTAGGACAAAGCCCTAATTTTGCCCCCACCCCACTGACCCCCTGCTACCCCCCTCTGATGGCTGCAAATGTGGATGGATGGATGGTCATATAGGCAGAAAGACAGTCACCTCTCTTCCCATTGCCACTAGGACACAGATATTTCCTGTCCTCGGTCAGCATGCATGGGAAAATAGTATGTTTGGAGATTGTTGATTTGCTTTTGGAATTATTCCTATTCATTTCCTTTTAGTTCTGTTTTATAGTAATTTATAATTCATGTCATGTTGCCATTGAGGAGAATTGCACTTGAGGTCCTGTGGAATTTGCCATTTGTCATGGGATCTGGAATGGGACCCCTGCAGATAGAAAGGGCCAACTGTAGCATAAAATGCCTTTAAAACATAATAATGAAGACAAAAGTGCAGTACCCCCTTCTGCAACAGCCAGTTAACGGCTTCTGTCTTAACAGAAAGTTCTTTGCTTGCAGGTGGAAGGAAGGCAGAGAGAGGGAGCCAACAGAGCTTCCTGTGGAAGGAAATGCTGCAGCCTGGGAGCAGCGACCAAGAAGGTCTTGCCTGATGAAATTTGCCCATGGCAGTGATGAAACTGAATGAAAGCCCTCTCCAAAGATCTTAACATTTAGGGAGGGTTAAATAGAAAGAATGATTGGCCCGGGGGGGGGGGGGGGGAGACAGCGGAGAATATTATTATTATTATTATTATTATTATTATTATTATTATTAACTTTATTTATAAAGCGCTGTAAATCTACACGGCACTTTACAAAACCAAGTAAAATCAAGAATATAAAAGCCTGCCTATGGCGTACAATCTAAAAGTTAAAGCAACAAATTAAAAACATCATATGAAACAAGTTAAAACAGCAAATATCCAATATTGAGTCAAGCATCTGAACAACCAGGACACAATCACAGACTCCCTGGGAACGCTTCCCTAAACAATATGGTCTTTAACTCGGCTTTGAAGCTGGTTTGAGACGTGTTGAGTCGTGCTTGTAAGGGGAGGAGATTCCAGGAGTGAGGGGTGGCAAGCGAGAAGGGACGAATCCGGGACGGGGCCATGGAAATCCTGGGCTGGGACAGGAGACCTTGGCTACCAGAACAAGTGGGGATGTAGGGAGAAAGTAGTTCAGAGAGATAGGGAGGGGCCAGCCCATGTAGGGCTTTAAAGGTGAGCAGAAGAAGCTTGTACCGAATGCGGAAGGGAAAGGGGAGCCAGTGAAGGGATGACAACAGAGGGGAGACATGGTCATACCAGCGAGTGAGTGAGATAATACGAGCAGCTGAGTGCTGAACAGAAATCAATGGGTGGAGGTGAGAGAGAGGAAGCCCTGCCAAGAGAAGATTGGAGTAGTCAAGTCGAGAGACCACTAGGGCATGGACCAAAGTCTTTGCAGTAGAAGCAGAGAGATATGGACGGATTTTGGAAATATTATAGAGGAAAAATCTACAGACCTTGGCTGTGGCCTGAATCTGAGGGATAAATGACAGAGAGGAGTCGAAAATGAAACCAAGACTGCGGGCTTCCTGGACCGGCTGAACAGAGATGTTGTTGACAGAGATAGAAAAGGAATATTGTAGGGTGGGCTTGGGAGGGAAGACAAGAAGCTCTGTCTTAGACATGTTGAGCTTCAAACACTGATGGCGCATCCAGTGAGAGACAGCTGTCAGACAAGATGAAACTTGCTGCTCAAGCCCTGGCAAAAGGTCAGGGGTGGAAAGATACTACTGGGTATCATCTTGTACAGATGATAAGAGACACTGAATGAGCTGATAAGTTTACCAAGAGACAGTGTGTATAGAGAGAACAAGAGGGGAACCAAAACAGAACCCTGAGGAACTCCAACAGATAGGGGAACCTGGATCTTCCCAGTCTAGTGATGTAAAGCCCAGGGGATGGAGAAGGAAAGATTCAGTGGGGGGAGGCTTCTCTTCCTCCTCCTCCCCCCCCCCCTCGCAAAGATTTTTCTTCTTGGAAAATTGGATTATGGAATAATTTCCTTTAGAATGATTTAAAACGTTGAAAGTGTTCACATATTTACTCCCCCTAAATCATTTTTAAAACTTATGTAAGAGGAAGACCTCACATTGTGGTTTTGAAGTTTCACGTGATAAAGTCCTTCTACAAACCACAGAGGTGGAAAAATGTGGCTTTGGTGATATTTTTGGCACAATGACACCTTTGACCAATAGCTGTTGTGTCCCTGAAGCACAGTTAGCGCATCCCTTTTCATTAACAAGGAAACATGTCAATGAGCTCACAATCATGCTAGTCCCCATGGGTGAAATGTTGCTGCCAGGGGAGTTGCAATATTGGCACTTGCGCCGTGTCGATGTCTCCTCCTCTCTCCCTGTCCCTCCTTCCCCCATTATTCTCTATTGATTTATTGATTCGTTTCCTTTGAATACTGCCTTTCTCCAAGAAGAGACCTAAGGCAGCTCACTATTCTCATGCAGGCTAATTCCCTTTTTTTAAAAAGTTAAATCACAGTAGAGAGTTCCAGAACTGCATGAAATGTGAAAATAAAATTAAAATGACCAAACAGCATTCTGGGTAGGGCATAAGGCAAGGAGGATGCAGGGGGGGTCAGGAAGAGAACATAATGGCAGAAGCAGCCCCAGTCTTGTGGCTGAGATGACTTGTGATAATGGCTGCTCTTAAACAAGTATAATTCGATTTTGTAAAACAAGCATGATGGCGTCAAGAATGTGGCTCAGGTGATAATGTCCTAAGACAGTGATGGCGAACCTTTAGAGACTGAGTGCCCAAAATGCAACCCAAAACCCATTTATTTATCGCGAAGTGCCGTGTCTCTCTGACTTTCCAGTAACAAACTCTGGCAACCTCTATGCTGGGGTGACGGCACACGTGCCCACAGAAAGGGCTCTGAGTGCCACCTGTGGCACGCATACCATAGGTTCACCACCACTGTCCTAAGACAATGACGATGGTGGCTTTATGGATTCTGGTTTCTCTTTCTTAGTTCTTTCTATGGAAAATGAGTGTATTGTGTCTGCTTGACACTATGCACAACTAGCAGAGACAAAATAATGTCCTCTATTGTACTAATGTTAATGCTTTCTTGTTTTTACTGTATTAGGGGTTTCTGTCTGCTGCTCAAACTGGCAAAACCAAAGATGTTCTTTAGGGTTCCGTTATTCCTTTAAGTTGAGGACCTTGTTGTTCCATTTGTAAGAGGGTTTTCTTTTTAATCTTTTACTGGCTAGGTAATATTTTTGATCCAATTCTTCTTCTTTTTTTGTCTGCTGTACCCATCTGTGCTGCTATTAAATTACATTAAAAAATATGAGTATAGCTTTAATTGTTAGTCTCTGAGTAGTGAGGAATCACTAGAAGAAGAGTCTGACCTATCTTACAGGACTTTTGCAAAAATAAAGCAGGGAGGAAGAGAGACATGAATGCTCTCGTGCGCTTCGTGGCAGAAAGGCAGGGTGGCAAAACAGTGACAAAATCCAAAGGCATATGCAAATATAACATGCACCCATATGGAGTGATTCTTCCATGTAACTATTCATTGTGGTATAGCTGGAATTGTAACTATTTCATTGCGTATTTCATGTAACTATTTTATTTAACTATTTCATTGTGGTCTAGCATCCTGAGACGCTAGATACCTGAGAAATTTCAGCAGCAGCACCTTGACTGAGGGACTCCCTCTCAAGGTGCGTCAGGCTAGCACCATCCTTGCTAACTTTCCAGAAAGCTGTGAAAATGTATTCTACTTTCTGGAATAATTGTTTTCAATCTGTTTTCAAGTCCTGGTGGGCAGGAAAGGCAGCAAGGACGTAGTCAGGGGTGTGGGTCCGTGGGGTCCGGACCCCCCCTTCCCTTCCATTAGATAAAATGAATGGTGTGTGCCACTGCGCCGCTGTGCCCAAGCCCCATTATAATGGTGGCACTTAGTCTGGACCCCCCCTCCCTTCCCAAAATCCTGGCTACGTCCCTGAAGGGAGGGAGGGACAGACAGACAGACAGACAGACTCTGCTTAGCTAGACTAGGCAGAATGCAGATCAAAAATGGCTGCCTTTGCTCTCATCACAGCCCTTTCTTTCTCTTTGGAGAGAGGCAGTTATCTGAGCCACTCTGGGGGCATAAGAAGCAAAGAAGGAACCTTTTTGTTGAGCTGTGGGTATCAGGATTAGGAAGGATTGGGGGGGGGGGGGGTGGGGCTTCAAGGCAGCTTTTAAAGAACTCACCAAATCTCAGGAAGCTTGCAAGCTAAGGGGTGGGGGAGAGATGGAGACAGAGGAGCCCAGCAGACACCTTTGATTTGTTAAAAGAGAAAGAGAGGAAAAGAGAGAGGGGGGTTTTCAGAAGCCGCCTGCCACCTGGAGTGATGCCAGCACTCAGAACTCGATGAGGCAGACCTGCCAAGCTGTAATTGCAGACAGGTTCATTTAAAGGGAGGAGGAATTCATTTTTGACTTATTTTAAGGTAATGAACTGATCTCTACACTTTGGGTTTAGAAGTTCACTACCTTGCTCCCCTGCCTCCCAATGGCCCTGCTTCTCCCAGCCTCCTGATTTCCCTATTTCCGGGCAGGTTTACTCATAGTATAATATAACTGTCGTTCCTTTTCTTAGTTGTGTGGAGGTGAAATACATTTTCCAGCCTTTTCAGACTTTTGGAAAAATTAGATTTCTTGCCACAACTCCCAGAATCCCCCACTGGTTTTGCTGGCTTGAGAATTTGTGGCGTCAATGTCCAAGCAAGTACTTTTTCCATACTCTGGCCATTTCCCCATTGGTCCTCCCTTTCTAGGGTGGCTCATGTCTCCTACTTTACAGAGGAAACTCCTCTGTCTGAAGGGCTGCCAGAGGGCAGTGTTCTGTTTGGAGTCGTCCTTCATTTGTAGGGTTATTAAAGATAAAATCCCCCTGAGAGAAAAAGAACCCTAAGAAAGGAATGCAGGGAAGGCCACTGAAGTTGGGCATTAACAGTCAACAGACTGAGCAGACTGGTCCAAGGGTCCCTGGCTGGCCCTTCATCCTACTGTGGTGAGAGGCATGGTAGTACCGCTTGCTCTCCTTTCCCCTTTTTTTGTCCTATTCCCCCCCCCTTGGTGACTGACTTTTTCCGGGGAGGGGGGAGAAGGAGGAGTATGAAAGTAATATGTAGGCTATAGTGTCCAACAGACAAACAGATGGTTTTTCCCAGACTTCCAGCATGAAAGGCATGTGCTGGACTCCTGAACTGCAGCCTTCCAGCCTGCCATGACTCTGGGATGGACAGCAGGCATTGGGTGGAGGATGCGCATTGAATAGTCAGTCTAAAGGTTAGGGCTTGAACCTTTGCTTCGTCAAGAACAGCTTTGGCTGCCTGATAATACACACAAAGTAGAGGATGTTTTTCATGGCTGCTTAAGATTTGCATTTAAGTCCCTTTATGTGAACTTAGAAAAGATCTTCTGTTTAAATTTTACTCATCACCACTACATTTCAGCTTAATCCCATGCCAGAAATGCCTATGAGTGCAACCAGAAGCTAGCTAACTGTCTCAAGTACTCCTCCAGGAGTTTCTTTCAGTGTGAAATGGAAGGTTCTGAGCAATGGCCAGGCTGCAACCAGTAAATTCCCTCATTGAACCACCTCCAGGGCTTTCCACCTTGCTATGAAGGCAGACAGGTAAATAGATCAAGGTACGAGGGCCTAAATACCCTAAAGGTACCTAAATACCCTAAAGGCCCCAGGAGTTTATCACACGGGATGGGAGGCTCTCCATTTCGAAAGAGAAGATAGCGAGGTCCATTCAAAAATTCACACAATTACATGATTCCTTATCACACCTTAAATTCCCTGCCCATGTGTTTTGCTTCAAAGTACAAGTTACAGAACCAAATTAATTCAACCAAACCCCCCAAAATAAATCTAAAACCTGGGGCCACTGACTGGTACATTTTCCTACATCAGATGGGATTTGTAGTCTTGCTGGTTAGAAGCCCCCCATGATCTACAGGCCAGAACCAGAGAGAGAGGAAGACAAGCAAACAGGGAGACAGCCCTGACTGCTCTCGAGGCCTTTGTAAAACCTTGCCTCAGCACCATCTAGCAGGTTCTCTCCTCTCCCCAACAGCTCATCTCATTATACAGTTGCCACCTGTGATATAGACCCTCATTAAAATGGAACAGTATCTCCTCCCACATTTAACCCTTTATTATCTGGGGAGAAGGCTCTGATAAATGGAGGGACTCTCATTTGTTGCAACAGGTTGGATGGCCATCTCTCAGGAGTGTTTCAGTGATCTATGGCAGGGCAGGGGGTTCGGCCCAAAAGGCTGTCCCTTCCAACTCTGTGATTCTAGTTTGCATTAAGGTGGAGGAGATTGGAAGGAAAAATTGGAAAAAGTGTACATTAAGCTATGCACAAAGGATTGTGCCCTTGCACACTGCCTGCGCAAGGGTGGGAAGTGGTTTGCATCCACCCTTGCAGGGATATACAACATCATAAAAACCATCATTCATTCCTAACTTAAAACCAATTAAAAAATCAGTAAAACCCACTAGCTAAAACACGATCAAACAACATAACAGGAGCAGATAACAATTCAAGACATGGTATGTATGATTTTTATTCAGATTTTTAATCTGTAAAGAAAATAAGAGCCTAGAAAATGTATTCCAGGTCAGTCCTTCTCGTATGTTTATTATTAAGAAAGCCCAGATCCCATTGGTGGGGAAAGGAAGTATATACATTTTAATAATTGCTAATACACAAACCAAAAGGATTTTAGGAGCAAGGTAAGGCAAACGCTGCCACAAAAGCAGTGGCCATTTCTTGATGGTTCCTTCTAAACCTCCCTCATCTTTCCCCTATATTTGAAAGCAAAGGTGTGTGTTTGACACAGCCTATTCTTCAGCCCCTAAAGAAGTCAAAGTGGGGCCAGTATGATGTAGGACTAGGACATTGTAGGACCAGGGTTCAAATCCCCACTTGGCCATGAAAATCCACTGGAGGATCTTGGGCGAGTCACATTCTCTTGCCTCATATGGACCCCACCTCTCAACAAATGATTCAGGAAAACCCTGTGACAGGTCCTGCCTTGGGGTTGCTCTAAGTCAGAAATGACTTGAAGGCACACAACAACAACAACGACAACGTCAATGTCAACATGCTATCAAGCTGTGCTGGAGGATCCCATCTCCATGCCACTGTAAAAGAAAAGTTCAGCTACTAATCCTATTGGCTTTTGTAAATGGAATGAGTGGCAGGCTTTTTGTCTTAGGTAGAAAAATGTTTTTGATCAGCCATGCATCATTCATGGAGGTTTACAGGGCTCCAGACATCATTGTCTTCAATTTGCAAACCTCTTGTGTTTTCCAGTTGTTTCTTCCAACCTTTTTTGTAATCGGAGAGAATCCACGAAGGAAAAAGAAATGGAAGAGCAGCTGCGCAGAAGGGAAATGTCTTTCAATTGTGAGCAGGAAGAATCCTTGCTCTGGAAGGACCCTTAGGCTCCTGTTTATAAGAAACCACCATGCCCCAAATCCAACTGTTGTTACATTCAGGCCAATAGGGTCAGCTCTCATTGTCGCCAGGGGTGCAGGCAGGTTTCCCAGATGTAACTAGAAGCCCCAGAAACTGTCTGGGAAAGCAGCCAACGGACTACTGATAAAGGGCTGAGGCCAGCTTTGCAGACAAACAAATACAAGGGCTTTGCAACAGCCAGAAACCAAGTCCAATGTCACAGTACCAGTCCAATGTCCAATACGGTAGAGTCAGGGAGCAAGCCAAAGGTCCAGGATTCCAGAGAGCAAGTCAACAAGTCAATTCCAGGGTCAAGGGTTCCAGGTCAATCTGTAGTCCAGGAGGCAAAGTAGCAGGCAACAAAGTCCAAGGGAGTCAGAGCAAGATGCTTTCGCCAGGGAACGCAGATAGGCTCTGACAAAGAAGCTCGGCGTTTTGCACCTGTTTATACTGGCCCAGTTCCTAATCACAGCTGTTTAGTGATTGCTGAGCGTTTTTCATATAACCTCTTGGATTGACGGAGGCATGCCCTTTCTGTCCTTCGCTGGCTGAAGGTAGGTATGACTTTGTTCTGCTCCTCTATGTCTCCCAGGGCTGGAATCTCTGCTGAGGGGAGGCTGGGCTGCTGAGCCACAGGCTCTGCTGAAGCTGGCATCACAGAGCTGGGGCTTGGCTCCACTGACTCTGCTGGAGCTGGCATCACAGAGCTAGGGCCTAGCTCAGCCTCTTTCTCCGAGTCCTCAGCCTGGCTGGCCATGACAGAAACTGACCCTGGGATGGATGGATGGATGGATGGATGGATGGATGGATGGATTTATTTATTTATTGTGTGTGCAAAGCAAGAGCTCTGCTACTGAAGAACCGTGCCCTTCCTACTCAGAAATCATAGAAATCATAGAATCATTAAGTTGGGGAGAGACCACAAGGGCCATCCAGTCCAACCCCTGCCATGCAGGAATTCACAATCAAAGCATCTCCAACAGATGGCCATCAAGCCTGTTTAAAAACCTCTAAAGAAGGAGACTGCACCACTCTCCAAGAGAGTATGTTCCCACTGTCGAACACTGTCCATATGAAGCAGTGTCTCAGATATCATTGTTAACTATGTGGACTTCGCACCAGTCATGTACTGTTTTTCAGATTTTTGTTCATGATTAATATATTTTGCCAACAGGTGATTAATTCCCACCAGACACTTTTCCTGCCCCACCCCTTTAATTGAAACATGCATACGTGAACATATATATCTTTACATTTCCAAGCTTTACAATTCCAGTGAAATACAATGAAATCTTTACATTTCCAATGATAGAGCAACACAGGGATTAAGGCTCATCAAAATAGCTACAATATAATAAATAATAATGATAACAATGGTGTTAGTCTTAAAAGATGGTTAGTGTTGATAATAGAGCTAATGAACTAAGCATATTAAAAAGTATGTAAGTATAAATATATTTATTGACACATATGCTTATGCATGCATGTGTGTGTGTACTATGATCACTTTTCCTGGCCCTTGAAGAACACACACCCCTTGGAATACTTGTGTTGATCCTTTTAAAATTCAAGATGATAGGAACTGTATACAAAGCATAAGCTTTGTTATTTAGCTACAATTCCGTGCTCTTAAAGGTAGGAAGGAATAGAGTTAGAGGGGAAAACAGAAACCATCTGTCACTTGGCCTACAACTAGATAGTCCTTTACCTATGGACTTTATCACATGGGGGAAATTGGGATTTTAAACACTGACTACCCTGTGAAAATTGCACAATCGTGATTAACATTTTCACACACATCACCATTAAAGAGCCACTACCCTGAGAATAAACAGGCAATAACCAGCAACAACCCACTCACGGGATTTCCCTGTGAATGATTTGTTGCTGTTTATTGCCTGTTTATTCCCAGGAGAATGGCAGTTTAATCATGATGTCGTGTGAAAATGTTAATCGTGATTGCATGATTTTCATGGGATAACCAGTGTTTAAACCCCCGCTTTTCCCCGTGTGATAGAGTCCTATGCCATGATATGTGGAAAACCCAATCCAGGATGCCTTACATCCCACAGGTGTGGTATACCCTCCTGTCCTGTAGGTGGTGCAGGCACACAACAGACACTGCCATGGGAAAGGGAACAACCTGTCTGTCTGTTACAGCATACAGATGTGCATTCCCCCAGGGTTCTTGCCTGCAACCAAGATATTCGTGATCAGGTGGAGGAGTCTTCGCCTGGCATGGCTGCTTGATAGCATAAAGGCTGTCATATTTGCTTATGTAGTAGGGGCATGGGGGGACTTAAAAGCAAAGCGAATCCACAGTGGATGCTCAAATTCCATGGGGGAGGGAAGGTGGGGACTACCTGGAAGAGATGACAAAATTGGGGGGGAATGAACGGCATTATACAGGGCAGTAAGGGATGGAAGGACAGTAAAACTTGCCACAACGACCTAGAAAATGCACCCAACCCAATAATATGCAATTTGCTTGTGGTGGATATGGCAAGAGATGGAGGGGCTTTGGCAGAAGGAAGGGAGGCATTGGCTTCTGTCTCTCTCTTGGCTTCTACTCCTGGAATCACAGCAGCTGTTCTAGGAAGAAAGGCTTCTCCCAGCCATACCAGGGGATTGGAGAGCTGGCTCTGTTGCGCCTGGAAAGCACCTGGCCAATGGATCCATCTCATCCTGATAGGGAGGGAACAGACCTCCTGCATGTTGAATGCTGGTGTTTCCCACCAGTCACTCCCATGTCGTCTTTGCTACTGGTTCTAGATTGCAAACTGTGTTACTCTCTTCACCCTAAACTCTCCCTCTCTATCACACACAGAGAGAGAGAGAGAAGCAGGAGGAGGAGAGAGAGACTCCCTTCCGCTGCTTCTCCTCCCGCGGGTGAAAGCAATCTTTGTGTCTTGCTCTCAGCACTCTCCTTGGCTGGCAGGCTGCCAAGGCAGCACACAATAATGAACAGATGCTGTCCAAAAGGAGCATGAGCAGCAGCAGCGCACACGGCAAAACCATTTTGACTGACCTTCCGTAAACTAAACTGCTTTTCACCGCAGCTAACATGTAGCCACCTTCAGCAATGAGGGGGGGAGCATGGGAGGAAGCGTATACACTGAAAGACCAATGTTGGTAACAGTCAACATTCATGTTACCATCCTAGTGGGATGCAATTCAGTTTACAGAGCTCAGAATAGCAAGAAAAGGGTCGATGCCACTGGCTGGTGAACTACAGTGTTTTACTGAAGACATCTGGCTGTTTCTCCTTGCTCCGCTGTGAAGCTCATTGAGTGACCTCAGCCCGGCTCCTCTTTTCAGCCTTTGAGCCCATACAGACAGGCCAAAATAAAGCAGCTTTGGGTCACTTTGGAGGTATGCTGTTTAAATGATGCATGTATCCTAACAGGCTGGAAGTTGCGCCAAAGCCATGCTCCATAAAGGGAATGTGGCAGCATCTTTAAAACTAACTGATTTTATTTTACCATGAACTTTCATGGATATGAACTTATTTCTTCAGATGCAGATGGGTTTTTATCAATGATACCATGGGCCACCAGAAAGACATATATAGACATACAAGGGGGTCAGCTATTTTAGATCTGATCCTAACCAACAAGGATGCCTTGGTTAATGGGATGCAAGTGGTGGGATCCTTAGGTGAAAGTGACCATGTTCTCCTGGAGTTTGTTATACAATGGAGAGGAGAAGCCAGGCATAGTCAAACACGCATCCTAGACTTTAGGAGGGCGGATTTCAGTGAACTTAGAGAAGTATTGAGGGTGATCCCGTTTTCAGAAATACTAAAAGAGAAGGGAGTTCAGGACGGATGGGAATTTCTCAAAAGACAGATACTGAAGGCACAATTTCAAACAGTTCCAGTGAGAAAGAAAAATGGGACATGTCTCAAGAAACCAGGATGGATGACTAAGGAACTTTCATCCGAGCTAAGTTTTAAACGGAACATGTATAAGAAATGGAAAAAGGGGGAAATCACCAAAGAGGCATTCAAACAAATAGCAGGCATGTGTAGGGGTAAAGTCAGAAAAGCTAAAGCGCAGAATGAACTCAGGCTTGCTAGAAAGGTTAAGAACAATAAAAAGGGCTTTTTTGGATATGTCCGCAGCAAAAGGAAGAAGAAGGAAACAGTAGGGCCACTGCGTGGAGAAGATGGCAAAATGCTAACAGAAGACAGAGAAAAGGCAGAATTACTCAACACTTTCTTTGCCTCAGTCTTCTCAGAAAAGGAAAAGGGTGCTCAACCTGAGGATAATGGAGCAGAGGACAGAATAGGGAAATTTCAGCACAGAATAATCTTTACTTATAGTTGAGGAACACCTTGTTAATCTAAATGAATTTAAGTCTCCAGGACCAGATGAACTACATCAAAGGGTACTAAAAGAACTGGCAAATGTAATATCGGAGCCATTGGCAATCATATTTGAAAACTCCTGGAGAACAGGAGAAGTCCCAACAGACTGGCGGAGGGCAAACGTTGTCCCCACCTTCGAAAAGGGGAAAAGAGAGGATCCAAACAATTATCATCCAGTTAGTCTGACATCAATCCCAGGAAAGATTCTGGAGCAGATCATTAAACAGAGAGTCTGTGAACATCTAGAAGGCAATACCATAATCACAAAAAGTCAACATGGGTTTCAGAGAAAGAACATGGAGCAATGGATGCAAGTTCCAGAGAAAGAGATTCCACATCAACATTAGGAGGAACTTCCTGACAGTAAGGGCTGTTCTTCAGAGGAACACAGTCCTTCCTCAGAGTGTAGTGGAGTCTCCTTCCTTGGAGGTCTTTAAACAGATGCTGGATGGCCATCTGTCGGGTATGCTTTGATTGGGATTTCCTGTATGACAGAAGGGGGTTGGACTGGATGGCCCCTATGGTCTCTTCCAACGATTCTATGATTCTATGATCTGGTGAGAGAAATAGACCTAGAAAGTTGGCATCAAGATGGAGAAAACATCCGTAAATTCAGAAAAAAAATCAAAATATCAAAGAAAATTACTTAAAAATGGAAACTTGATGGTATTTAACCCCAGTTAAAATTAACAATATATATAACTCTGGACAAAAAAAAACCCTGCTAGAATTGTAAAAATGCTATTGGATCTTGGTTTCATGTAAGGTGGACATGTCTGGATGCAAAAGAATATTGGAAGAATATATACAAAACAATATGTAAAATCTTGAAAATAACAAGATCTCTAATCAAAATAAATAAATAAATAATTGGAGACATACGCATAAGTGTGGAAATAAAGCTACACCCCAGATATAGATATAAGGCTTACAAAGACACTTGATAACATAGAAATGGATAAACTTATACAAGCATTAAATGGGAAACCAATAGATTAAGGTAGAAAAAGAATGGGAACCCCTGTTAAGATTTTGTAAAGAAGAATGGAAGTAAACAATTTAAAGGTAAAAGAAGGTACAAGAAGGGAATAGCTTGTCACAAATTTTTGTATTGCGTGCTGCAAATGGTGAATAATTGAGCCAGAAGCAACATTGTGATTTCAAAGATAATTTTTACTTCTGTCACTGTAATGATTTAGATAATGAGGTTATTGTGCTCTGTGTAAAGAATGAGTAGAGACTGGTAGACTGAAACTGTACAGAAGTTTTTAAGATTAACTTAGCAAGGTATAAGGCACAAAGAATCAATGAGAAGTTACAAAAGTTGAGTTTGAGTAGTATTTTGTATTGTGTTAATCTAATGGAATGACTGTACACTTGTCCCTCCCTTTTTGCGGACTTGGAATCCGCAGCCTCGCTCTTTGCGGAAGGGACAAGGAGGGAGGTGCAAAATGGCGTCGCGTGCCTCTGTGTGGCCACAAGCACATGCACCATTATTTTCAATGGGAATGGAATATTTGCAAGTCGCCATTTTCGTGACCAGAGCTGAAAAAAATAATATTTTGTAATACGCTTCCATGAATCCCTCTAGTACTGCTTCTGGGGGATTCTAGGAATCACGGTCCAAAATGTGATTGGTCACCAGGATGTTCTTTATCTCAACCAGAAGCGTTTGTCTTACATGAGAGATAGGTTCTTTCTTCCTCCATTTGTTCAGATTTGCCAGGGAATCCAATCTGTTTTTGGAGCTGGTGGGAAACATTTCCAAGGTCTTCTTAAGTAGTAGCTCAAATGCCATGAAACCGTTTTTACAGCCTATGGACCTAACATTCGGACACACACACACTGTTGCAGTAAGCTGGGGGAAGTTTTCCTTTTGACTTCAAAGTGCTCCTAGTCTACAACATCTTAAATGTAGTTCATATGCCAACATTTTACACACACACACACACACACACACACACACACACACACACATATATATATATATACTAAGAGGTGCACAAGCTGTTCATTTGCAGTGTCTCCCTGGGGTTTAATAAAGCTCTACTCACTGCTGTAGTATCATTTTTATGCTATCATAAAGCTGGACCATTTAGCAGGTTTGTGTTACTTCAGCAGTTAGCGCGGCATGAAAAGCAATTCCAGAAAGGTGAAAAGAAGGTGGGGAGGGGGGAGAGGATGAAAAAGGAAGGGAACGAAAACCTTCAAACAGATAAAAATAGAAGAGGGAGAAGCAAGCACATTCTCCAGGCAAATGATTCCCCTTTCCCTTTACAATCCACAACACAGAAGTAACCTGGCTATGGAAAGGAGAGTCCAATCCTATGACGTCTCACCACAGAACATAAAAAAACCCACAGGCATAGCTCTATCAAAATCTCCTTTCTATGTGTCAGTTTATTTACTTAGTATACAGGTATACCTCCGTTAACAAAATAGTTATGTTCCTGGGTATTACTTCTTTAACACAAATTTTGGCTGAAACAACATGGAAAGACGAGAGATAGGTTCCTACACCATGAAAAACAAGAGCAGTTCAATTTGTTCACCAAACTTTTCCTCAGAAATTAAGACCTCATTTGCACTTATAAATAAATTGGTTTGTGATCTGAATTGATGGATCAATTTGACAGCGGAGTGTGGTTCACACTACATTTGCACCGACTGCATTTTTTCCCTGTAAAATAACTCACTTGTTGTTCACATTGACAAAGGAATCGATTCAAAATAAACCAGCTTCAGTCAGCCGAAGGGCAAATTTAAACCGATTCCAATCTGCAGCTTGTTCACTTGAGCCAAATTGATTTATTTTTAAAGGACGCTGAAAAAATCGGCATCAAAAAGACACGCATTAAATGGGTCTAGCACATGCCCCCCCTTTCCGAACTATTTCAGAGATTCAGGCCTGTTACAGACTGCCAAAATAAAGCTGCTTCGGGTCTCTTTGGGGGTATGCTATTTAAATGATGCATGGGTCCTAAGAGTCCGGAGGTCGTGCCAAAGCCTAACTCCATTCCTAAGCACTGGAGTGCAGCTTTAGTGCAGCTTCCGGATTCTTAGGGTGCATGCATCATTCAAACAGCATACCTCCAAAGAGACCCGAAGCAGCTTTATTTTGGCAGTCTGTAACAGGCCTCAGTTCAAGTGCGAACCAGAGTCACTGAAATCACTCCAAAGTGGTTTGCAAACTGGTTAAGACACTGTGGGAATGAGGCCTAACAATATGCACATGTTAAATGAAGCAACCATGTCAGATAAGCCTTAAGTAAATAAAAACCTTTTAAATCTTATTGGAACCACTTGAAGACTTCTTCCAAAAATGCATCCACCATGACTTTTGCTTTCATCAGGCTCTGCTTTTTTATTATTTCTGTTTTGGTGGCCAAACGTACAGGTCTAAGCTTCTTTAACATGCTGGGGAGGCAGGCTAATTCTCTCCCTTGCTTTCTGTTTTGCTGTTCACAGGTAAGGAATCTCAGAGGCAGAGGCATTTTGCCTTGGCTGTTGTAAGCAGGTGCAGCAGTAGGAGCTCAAGCAGAATTCTATTCTTTATGCATCGATTACTAAAGACACACTCTTGCTACATGATGCTGAAAGTCTGCTTGTCCTGCCCTCTTCCATCATCCTCTCAATGCTGATGCTGCTGAAAAATCCTCCAGCTAGATATAAGACCAGGAGTAAAAGGGGGCCTGGGGAGGCTTGGCATACCAGACTAGATCTCCTTCTAGGTTCAAAATGTTGATGTGAATAGCTCTTCTCCACATCGGAGCAGACAGCTGGACCAGAACTAATAAAATGAATTTCAACAAGGAGAAATTCAAAGTACTACACTTAGGCAGAAAAACAAAATGTACAGGGTACAGTTGACACCTGGCTTAACAAAAGTACAGTGGGCCCTTGGTAGCTATTTGAATCTAGTTCTAGAATACAAAAGTTCATGGATGCTCAAGTCCCATTATAGACAATGGCATAGTAAAATGGTGTCCCTCATTTAAAAATGGCAAAAACAAGGTTGGGGAGGGGGTTATTAGGGGGGAGGGGTATTTTCAAGCCATGGATGGTGGAATCTATAGCTGCAGATCCATGCATACGAAGGGCCAACTGCACATGCAAAAGGGATCTGAATGTCTTAGTAGACCACAAGCTAAACATGGGTCAACAGTGTGGTGCAGCAGCTAAATAAAACAATATGGTCCTAGGCTGCATAGTAGGCGCGTATATTCAGGGAAGCAATAGTGCCACTCTACTCTGCTTTCGTCAGACCTCAACTGGAACACTGTCTCCAGTTCTGGGCACCACAATTTAAGAAGGATGTAGACAAGATGTAACACGTCCAGAGGAATGTGGCCAAAATGGTGAAACGTCTATGAGGAGTAGCTTAGAAAAGAAAGTTAAGAGATGATATAACCGTCATATTTAAATATTTGAAGGGATGTCACATTGCTGAAGGAGCAAGCTTGTTTTCTGTTATTCCAGAGGCTAAGACATGGAGCAATGGAGTCAAAGTACAGGAAAAGAGATTCCACCTAAACATCAGGAAGAACTTGCTGACAGGGAGAGCTGTTCAACAATGGCACACGCTGCCTTGAAGCAGGGGTTAGTTCAGTAGGAAGCGGTATATAAATGAAGCTGTTTGTTTTTTACTACAGCTCTGGGGGATTCTGGGAGCTGCAGTCCAAAAAAGAACTTTTCCAACTGTGAAAAATGCCCAAGGGACAAACCGCTAGAGAATTGGTCTGCCTCTGTCCAATTTGACACAGCATCACAGAGAACAGTAAGAGCTCAGCTAGGACTCAGGCACCTACATTTTCACTACAGACTAACCCAAGTCCCAAAGAGGAGGTCCAGCTGCCGCCTCCATCCGTGAACAGCTCCCTGCTCTGCCCTTCTGCAGCTCATTGCCTGCAATGCTGCTATTCAGGAGGAAGGCTGCCTACAGCTCCTCTTCAGCTTCCAGGGAGATCTTTGGCAGCATGAAAAGCTGGGGAAAATATGTCCATCTATGGAAGGGTTCAGCTGTCAGTATTGCTGAATTGACTGGCCACAGAATGGGGCTATCTGTTGTTAAAGAGAGCTGAGAACAGAAGGGCAATCCCAAACCAACAAAAAACAGAAGATTACATTTTCAGCATGCCAAGATTAGAGTACTCACTCAGCTAAGCTATGATGTTATTTTAAGTGTCCTTCCTCTCTGGTACTTCAAGTATTTTCAAAGACTTACCACCATTCCATTACCAATATTAATTAATTAATCAGTTTATTTATTTCCTTATTTATAAAGAAGACATGGTTAAGAGGTGATATTATTGCCTTGTTTAAATATTTGAAGGGATGTCATATTGAGGAGGGAGCAAGCTTGTTTTCTGCTGCTCCAGAGAATAGGAAATGGAACAGTGGATGCAAACTGCAGGAAAAGAGATTCCACCTCAATGTTAGGAAGAACTTCATGACAGTAAGGGCTGTCTGACAGTGTAACACACTCCTTCCTCGGAGTGTAGTGGAGTCTCCTTCCTTGGAGGTCTTTAAGCAGAGGCTGGATAGCCATCTGTCAATGGGGATGCTTTGACTGAGAGTTCCTGCATGGCAGAAGGGGGTTGGACTGGTTTGCCCTTGTAGTCTCTTCCAACTCTATGATTCTATGATCTCACCTCCAAATAGCTCAGATTTATTTGATTTATACCCCACTTTTCTGTCAAAATAGGACCCCAAGCAGCCTTTCCCCAAGTGAATTACAAACTAGGAGATAGATCAAAACCTCAGAGAGGGGTGAGAGTAGGAAGGGTTAAATAATACTGAGCCGGAAAACCAAATGGTCTGACTTAGTATAAGGTACCTTTCTTTGTTCCCATGATATAGCTTGCCTGCCATTCTATTCTAGATCATCTACATCTTTCCTTTTTTTAAAAAAAAAAACACAATATTGCTTTCTTTTTTCTTTCTTTTTTCCTTTGCTTTCTTTTCAAGTGTCCATGATAATACAGCTTAATAACAGAGGGATCACAATATGAGAAATAGCACGATAACAGAAAAAAGTGGACAGCTATAATCTGGGAATCTACAAACCTATTAAGGTTTAGATTGAAAGACTTTTGCGAGACCTAAAAATGCATTGTGTTGTGGGCCATACATTCAAAAATCTTATTTGCAAAAATAATAAATAGGTACCAACATATGAAAAATTATCTCATCTAATTTATCCTCTGGCTGCTTTTAGTTAATAAGTCAACTTTTCTAGTGATGATCCTATCCATGCACAGTCTGTAGCTACTCTCCTACACAGAGGCCATATTTTCCCAGTACTGAGCAATCTCTAAATACCTCCCAGCAATAAGCAGATAAGGGCCAAGATCCTGGAAGGAGAAAATGCAACACAAATTTACAGTTGCAGAGTTGCATCTCAGCCACA
>NC_056530.1:8573442-8583620 GCF_019175285.1 Sceloporus undulatus
TGGGGGTGGTGGGTGGCCTCGTGGCCCGCTGTCGGTGGTGAGCCGCGTGACCTTCCTTTGTGGCCAGCCCCCTGTGTGCGGGCTGCCCCGCCCGCACCTGGGTCTATGAGTGTGCCGGCGGTGCGGCGGGTCACGCCCGTCTCCCTGGCCTGCCGACTTTGGGGGGCGCTGGGAGGGACACCGTCCCCACGCCCCCTCCACTATAGAGTTTCAGGACCCTTCATGGGGGCCATCTTCATGAGAGAGCAGAGGAAAGGGAGGCCTTCATTGCGTGTGGGTCATAACACACGATTGAAATTTGGTTTAGTTTCACGGTTGCGTTACCCTTCTCGTGCCAGGAACGGCCGACCGTCAGAGCTCTTCGCCGGGCCCCCCACGCCTTGGCGTGTGGTGCAATCGCCGTCGGTGGAGTCCTTTCAGCAGCACTGAGGGCTGTCCATCTGTCAGGGTCTTTGACATTGCGCTTTCCGGCAGGCGGAAAAGGGGGTGAGACTGATGGCCCTTGTGGTCTCGTCCAACTCGAATGATTCTAACAAATCACACAGTAACACTCCACAGCACAGTAAACTAGGGCTCGAAGAGACAGGCCAAAATAAGCCGTCGGGTCACTTTGGAGTATCTAGGTTAAAAGGTGCATTGTCAAGTATGGCCGAAGCCTCAACCAAAGCCACGCTCCAGTCCTAAAGACTGGAACACAGCTTTGGCAAGCTTCTGGCCGCTAAGGAGCGCTTGCCAATGTACACAGCACACCTCCAACGTGCTCCCCAAGCAGCTTATTTTGTCCTGGTCCTTCAGGCCCCATGTCCCTTATACACAGAGGCTGGATGCCATCTATTGGGGGGGTGTTTTGCTTTGTGCCTTCATGCTGTCCGTGGTTGGCCCGGCTGTCTCTGGGTCTCTTCCACCTTTTTCTTTCCTTAACTCTGCTGCTTTTCTCGCCCTGCCACTCCATCATCCGTTTCTCCTATCACACTCCTTCCCCGCACTACCCCTAGCCAACTGCCTTCGTGCTTTCCATGGTTAGAACTGATCTCAAATCTCATAGTCTCTCTCAGTAGCCGCTAAACCCACCCTCTCAAACATAGGGCGTCTTCTGACGTGCTACAAACACAGTTTTTAAGCAAAGGCTCACGTTAACATGTGTTGCAATCTGCACTGCAAATAATCTTGTTTTGGCACAATTTATTTGCCATGCTCATCTATGGAATTCTTGGATTGGGAGCTTGTTGTTGCACAAACTATACAATTCCAAGAATTCCTAGCATGGATCAAAGGCAGTTAAAGTGGTGCCAATCCGGATTATTTCTGCGTTGGATCAGCCCATAGACCGAGGGGAGGCCCAACGGGTGTGCACTGAGAGCTACAGTACTTAAATTTGTGTCAGAACGGCATATTCCTACAGTGTAGTTGTCACCCTAAAAATCGAGTTGTCCTCTCCATACAAAAGTGAACGAAGACTCTCACCTCCGGATTATTTAAATATGTCATTATCATACATCAGAGCATTTTTTAAAAAAAGTAGTTAGCATAGATCGCTTATGTTGCAGGCAATAACCATTATGGCGTTTCAAAGGGAACTACGTCGGGGTAAGTTTTTCATCTGTCACCAGAAGTATGCAAGGCTGAGTGAGTCATCTTTTGGAAGTTCATTTCGCCTCACTTTTCCTTTCTTCATTAAGTTTACAGCTGGACTGCAGCTTAGCATTACAATTTAATTAGATCTAAAATATGCTGTATGCTTTGGAGTTGCTTTGTAGAAGGTGGAGTGTGGGACATGGGAAAGCTGTTTAGTCAAAATGCCTGGTACAAGTCTCTCAATGACCAATAGTACTGCAAGGCTGGGTAGAGTAGGTTGCACTTCAATAACACTAAGGAGGGCCTCTTGATTTGTAAACACTGGCGATGAGATTCGGGGAGTTATAGTTGAAAGCTAAAGTTCCTAGCTCTGGGGTTCTACTTTACTCTTTCGTTCCCGCATATAAACATTTTGCTGCTACTGTAGGAAGGTCCTGTTTTCTATGTATGTTTCAATCTCCCTAAAATTATAATACGGTTTTTTATGTAGACCAGCAGGTTACAGACAGCAATAAAGCTGCTTCGAGTCACGTTGGAGGTAATGTATTTCAATTGATACATTACTCTCGAAGAGTCCAAAGCCGCACCAAAGCCACGCGCAGAGTCCTAAGGACGGGATGCCGCTTTGGTGAAGCCTTGTCCAGACTTTAGGACGCATGCATCATTAAAATACCATACTGCCAAAGTGACCGAAGCAGCGTTATTTTGGCCGTCTGGAACAGGCTCAGTCAGGTCATAAGACCAGAGCGGGATGGGGGAACTGTAAAACGCCAGATTGTTGCTGAACTAAACACCCAGCAGCCCTACTGAATAGGGCAAGGGTCAAGTGATGATGGGAACGGAAATGCCTGTAGGGCGATACATCCCCATGTTTTGGATTTGTGCACTAAGGTGGTGGGCAACCTCTGGATCAAGTTTGCCCTCAAGTTTTCAAGATCTATGTGAGCTAAAACCATAAAGAGTGTTACAGTTATAGGCTGCCTTTTGTGTTGTACCTTTCCTAAGTTGTTCCTTCCCCAGGCGCTCAAGGTGGCATACATGGTCCCTCTCTCCCATTTCTCACCTGCACAAACCTTAGGAGATATGTTGCGCTTGCACTGTGATTATAAGCGCTCTGACAGGAAAGGCTAGGGATCACAGCCCTGGATTTGCTGAATAACCTTCGCATTGTTCTTGGGTTTCAGCTCTGCGATGCCTGTTCACAGGGTGACGGGAGGGTGTCGGTTTTATGACTGCACAGAAGGCCCTGTGACTGACAGTTCTGCTTGAATTAGGAGTTGTGATGTTATCAATTCCAAAGCGCTGTGAAGTTTTCTGCTCCAGATCATGTTGTTTCGACTTGTAAGGGGAAACCAACACCGCTGTCAAAGGACAGCAGCTTCTGGTGCATTTTAAAGTGGCTCTTTGTGCTACGTTGACATCCAGAATATAACATAAAAGCTATCAAGTGGTGAAGGAAGCCGGGGGATATAGCCGGTCAATGCCAAAACTTTAATTTCTGAGCTTCCACGTTTTTCCTCTCCTGCATCTTTGGAATGGTGCTTCGTGACAAGTCGGAAGCAAGCAAAGTGGCTTAACGCGTTAAGCTGAGAGTTGCTCTCAAGGGCTGAGAAGGAGTGACTAAGTGATGCCAACTAACTTAAAAGTTTTAATTACTGTGGTATTGTCCTTGGGCCAGTTAGTAGTAAGTCCCTCCCTCTTTTGAGCAAGACCATGGAAGAAGACAAGGCTTAATTGGCAAGTCCCTGCTTTGCAACATTAGATTACTTACTCCGAACTTTTCTAGCTAAAGGATCGCGTATCAAAGAAAAAACTGCCTTTGTTGACAAAAGTTCTGCGGCCCAGCTGGCCAGGCAAAGTAGATACCTTGGCTAGGAAGACCATACTGGACCTTGGAAGAAGTTTGCGTTTTGGACCACTATTCTCTGATCTCCCAGTGGGCTGATTTCCAGTGATGGGAGTTGTAGGAAGAACACATATTTCCAAGCTTTAGGCGCAAGTGTGGACAACCTGCTGGGGTGCTAGGGGCAAATTTTCCCCAGTCTTCCCCAAATAAACCCCCCCTTTCTTTGCAGACCATCCTCCAAAATGAGGACAAGAAGTGACATTGCAATCAGTCCCTATTTTTGAGAAACGGCAGTGGGAAAACAGAAGTTTTGGGCAGCATTTGCGGTGGGTAATACTTGTGTGAATTCCAGTCCAAAATTGGTTAAAAATGCAAAGTTAAAAATTGAGGGTTAGGGGGGCCATTGGAGGACGTTGCAGGGGCCACAAAGTGGGGTCCCAAGGCCTGCACTGAAGGCAGTGGTCTTGACCACCTGGGTATTATCAAAAGTTACTTTCTTGATCACAAGTTCGAATCACAGGCGAGACAGACTGTCCGTTTGGCCATTCTTGGGAACAAGAATAGTTGGTAATGCTGGGGGTAGGTAACAGGTGTTAAAGGGCTACCTTGATAATCACCTCTACCCACGTTGTCTAGATCAAGTGAGAGATTAATCAAACAGCATCGGGAGGGGGCCACACTTTCCTCACCTGTGAGATCCTCCATTCCATACAGAGAAGAGAGAAAGAAAACCCAAACAGCTAGGCCATGAGGAGTTTCATACAAAGTATGGATAAAAGAAGCAGTAGTGGCTGTATAAAAAAAAAATCCAGAAACTTGTGGAAAGAAACCATGTGGGCTTGGTGAGGTAAAAACTGTACAGTCCCAACAGTGCCTCCATACGAGTTATAAAGGCAGAGTAAAAAAAAAAAAGTGTGAAGTAAGATCTTGAAAGGGAATAGCAGTGTCCTATGTCAGCTGAAAGATTCATAGGGGATACTTATGTAATGCACTGACGTGCCAAACATTTAAAGCATCCATATATATTATATTATTAACTGCGAAGAGCTAGTCATGATTTGTGGAAAATTTAAAAAGTGGGCACGTTCCTAAAGTACTTTTGTATCTGAGTTTTTTCAGACTGATTCTTCCTTTTTTGCCATGTGAGTGTAAACCTACGGTTGACACAATTATAATGTGGCTAGAATAATAAACAGGCAAACAAATGTCCGTACCCTCCTTCCTCCCTCTGATATAAGAGTATAAATTTGGCCCCAAACAGGCTCAACAAGACAGGCTTGTGGCTGGTACATAGGTAGTTTCAGCATTTTCAGTGAGATAATAATCTAAAGTAAGCTGTAGAGAGTGTAGCGTCAAAGCTGCCCTGATGTTTATGCAGGTTAGTCAAAAATCAGGTTAGTCCAAAAATCTCTCAGAGTTTACTCATGTCATGATGTGTCTGCAACGTTATAACTGCAAGCATGAGAAAGTAGAATACAGTGGTTCAGCTAGACCAGTGATGCCCAATCCTTGATCCGCAGATTGTTTGGGATGTCCAGCTCCAAAAAGCTTAGCCAGCATGCTGGGGTTAACGCATGCAAAATGACTGTAGAGTTACAAAGCTTGAGGAACCGGTGCTTTTACCCCAGCATTCTCCTACTATTGGCCAGTTCTTTAGAAAAGTGTACCTTTAACACAAGTTTACCTTTTAAAATCTTTTAGAAATACTTTGATGACAGACTATGGGGGGCATGCTTATCAAATGTTCCAGATGACAACCATTTAGAGGGGGATCCAGTATCACAGAGGACAGGATCAGAATTGAAATCACTTAACAGATGAGAGCGAGGCAAAGCTCACAAATGAATGTCACGAGGGAGAAATGCAAGATTATGAATATTAAAATGAAAATGCACAGATATATATAAGCTGACATCTGGTTTGACAACAGTACATGTGAAAAGTAGCTACAATCTTAACTACTTAGGGGTGTGATCCAGCAAGCTAAAGGCCAATCAATTCTAGGCTGCAGCAATAGGAGTATGGGTTTTTAACTGACCGGAAATATAGTATCACTCTGTTGTCTGCTTTGGGTCAAACCTCACCTGAAAGGCTGCGTCATTTTGGACACTACAATTCAAGGATGAGAGTGACAAACGGAGTGTGTCCAGAGGAAGGGGCAGCCAAAATGAATGAAAGATCTGGAACCAATGACCTTATGAGGACAGCTTAGCAGCTGGGTATGTTTAGCCTGGGAAAGAGAAAGTTAAGGGGTGACAGGAATCCATATGTAAATTGTGAAGGATAGCACTAATGAGGATGGAGCAAGCTTGTTTCTGCTGTGCATGAAACCAGGACAATGGAGCATGGATTCAAACTACAACAGACAAAGAGATCCTCTTAAACATTATGAAAGAATGTCCTGAGGTAAGAGCTGATTCCGGCCGTGGATGCCTGCCGTGGAGTGTGGGCGGGGGGTTGGACCCGATGATCTTGTGTCTTTTTCCCACCCAGTGAGTCGATGATTCTTGTTCAAGAGTTTTCCAGTGCAAGCCTAGTAAAGTAGCTGGGACTGGTTTCAATGTGAGGGCTTTGCATCATCGACTTGCAATGTTGCCTTCTGGCGTGGAGAGGGTAAATTTATTTTCAGTTTCCCATCTGTTCTTACGAAACATTCTTCAATATGAAGATCGACAAAGACATTGTCGAGCAGAAGTGCTTGCCATTGTTCAGTGTAGCATACTCGAAGTAAGTGTATGATAAATGTAACAAACTGTAATGTGATGCGTTCTCAAGAAAGAAGAAACACCTCATTTAGGTTTTTCTGACTCTGTTCTGGGGAGGGAACTCTGCGGCATTTGAGTTGAGGTCCTAGTCTTCCGTGGGGTGGGGTTTATATCTATACATTAATGTGGGGTAATGGGGCAACGCAGTGACTTAATGCCTATGAGATTTTGGGGGGGTATTGGCACAAAGGGGTAGTTAGAAGCACCAAGATACCTTGGGAATGCCCAGCCACACGCTGATCCCAAAGTGCCCGCCACGTGGGCCCAAATGGGGAGTGGAAACAAAAAACTCCTTGTTGTGGGCGGGGTGCCGTGGTTTTGGGTTCATCTTTGCCGTCTTCTGCATGTCTTGGGGACCTGCAATAATGGTAATCGCCATCCCCCAACTTGCACGAAGCTGGCTTTTTGACCGGTTGGGTTGAGATTCTAATTTAAGAGCAGGGGGAGGGTTAGGAGATTAGGAATATTTGATTGCTGTTGTTTTGTAAGGGCTTCTTGTACCGACCCCCTCGATCGTCCTGTGAAAGGGAGCGAGCGTCGCGGACTAATACCCAATAAATATTGTATTATTATTATGTATTTCATGATTATTCAGCCCTCTTGTCTCATAAACTTTCACAGAGAACCATAGCTAGGTCAGTATAGCCCAGCCCATGCCCTCTCTCCAGCCTACACTGCCTTTCCTTAGTACACGAGACAGAGTAATGCATGCTGAATTTAGGCAGCGACATCCGGTTTTGGACGGGGATGGCCAAGGGTGGACAGTTACGATGTGTTCTGGAAATTACAATGGTTTGTGTGGCTCCTGCAGCCCCTCGTAAACGCCTAGTCTACTAAAGCTAGCCCTCTTAAGGCAAATACTTGACTGGTAAATCAAATAAAACAGTAAAAAACATTACAGCTTGCTATCATAGTTCTATATGGAGAGAAAACGGAGGGCAATTTAACTACCAACAGCACGTTGGCTAGTGTGTCTGCTGGTATCTTCTAAAAGGCAAAGAGTATCAGGTTTTTCTTCTGTACTTGACATGAATGTCTAGCCATATCCAACTGTAGGGCCGGTGCGCTTATTCTCCATTAATTATAACCAAAAGAGTCAGCGTTGCCTGAAGACAACTCTGTGGCCATGTGGCCAAGCATGGCTGCATGGACATGCTGTTACCTTTACCTTCCACCACAAGTGGTACCGATTTATCTACTTGCACTTTTACATGCATTTCGAACTGCATAGGGGGGGTGGTTGGCAGAAGCTGGAATGAGTGACAGGAATTCAACACCAAACAACATGCACCACTGTGGGTAGCACTTGAAACTGGCGAACCTTCGTTATCCATCCAGAATTGGCATCTTAAACCACTAAGAGCCACACACACACACACACACACACTTTGTTGGTACACTACATTCCATGTCTTGTATATTCTGTTATGTAAGTAAGGTAGGATTTGCCTTTGAAAGATGCCATCAATGGCACATAATAAAGGAGGTTATGAAAATGGAGTTAATGCATGTAGGAGCTTTGCCATTGCATCCTGTCGTATATGATGCTTAAGCTGACTGGATTGCCATGGTGTATCGCCACTGTCACATTGTTCTTCAGTCCCATACATGCTTAATTTAATTTGTGCAAAAACTGCCAATTCTGTAGCAAGAGGGGCAGAGTGTGGCTTACACCAGAGACCTTCATTGTCAAGAACTAAATAGGAAGCATTAGCAAAGCATAATTAAACCACATACAATTTCAAATCATTGGCAGGCTATTTTCTAATTTGTTACAAAAGCAAAACATCCTTGGTCTCCTCCTTTCCCATAGTACCCCACTCCTGATTCCTTCTCTTTACTTTCCCAGGGAAATGACGTTTGGTAATCTCAAGCCAGGCATTACAGTACTCCCTTTTCTTTGTTAATTCAGCACAAAGGAATGTGATCAACAGCCCCTCGCAATCAAGAGACCACTGCATATCCCATCACATTAGTTCTGTATGCCAACACACATTAATCCCTCACAGGTTCGTATTTGCATTAAATCTGTGGCAGGCAAGATGCAGCTCCTGACACCAGACAATTTAAATGTATCTTCTTTCTTTCCCCTTCCAAAATATTATTTTATTAGTAAAACAAATCATACAACTGCAATTGTATCCTTGAATTAAAAAAAAGAAAAAATACATCACACTTAACTTCTCAACTTTAACATGAGTTCAAATGGCTGGTGGCTGTGCTTACTGGATTTCTTGTGGTGCAAAGAGCAAATGGTAGAGAATTTATTTCAGTTTGTTCCTGAAGATTTGATCATATCGTGGCAAATTCTGGGGATGAGATTTTAAAACAAAACAAAACAAACAAACATGATGCAGGTGAAAATAAAAATGGGATGTTCTGCATGCAAAGTATCGACCCCCTCCCAAATATAATGGTGATGCCCTTAATGTGCTGCTATGGGGAGAGGAATAAATTTCCCTGGTCAAGCCTTCCCTTCCATAATGCCTTTCTACCTGGGCAGAAAATACAGGAAAAAAATGGGGACAGAAAGTCTTCAAACAAATACTGTACTGCTCAGTACTCTAAGGCAGCTTATGGTTTTGAAAGACCCAAATGCAAGATACCCAAGTTGCTGGATCCAAAGATCAGTTGCAGTCTGCTGAACTGATTAGGACTTGCATGTCTAAGATTTCACTGTGAGTCCTGCTTACAGCAGCGTTAAATTACTTGTGGCAAAGGGTGGGATCAATAAATTTATTGTTCTGTTCTTGTGAGCTTTCAAATTATTTCTGACTTATGCCTACCCTAAGGTGAACCTATCATGGGGTATTCTTGGCAAGTTTCTTCAGAGGGAATTTGCCATTGCCATCCTCTGAGACTGAGAGAGTATGGCTTGCCCAAGGTCACCGAGTGGGTTTCCATGGTCGAGCTGGGATTCGAACCGTGGTCTCCAGAGTCATAGTCCAGTGCTCAAGCCATTACACTATGCTGGCCAAAAAGCATATTTAAAACTAAATATGTGGTTTTATTAGTGGCCTTTTTAACTCACCCCTGAGAACTTGCCTAGAGTTTTAGAATCATAGAATCATAGAATTGGAAGGGGCCTTGTTACCCAGAGAACAGGTGGGAGGGACTAGGGTTCCCCATCTTCTGTCAATGTTAATTCAAATGTTGAGGAAATTAGCTTTTGCAAGAGGCTTGGTAACCTTTGGATGATTTGGACCTGTGTACAATGGGCCCTTGGTATCTCCTGGGGTTTGGTTCCTGCACCCCCTGTAGATACCAAAAGCAATGGATGTTCAAGTCTCTTTAAATACAATGAATAGTAAAATGGTCTCCCTTATATAAAATGGCAAAATCAAGGTTTGTTTTTCGGAAATTATAGATTTAAAAAATATTTTCATGCTGTGGATGCTTGAATCCATGGATAAAAAGATCTGTGGATACAAAGGGCCAGTAATAACTGAGGACTCAGTCGTGGAAGAATTAAGAGAGTTTTATTTAGAAAAATGCAGAGTGGTCTCTCATACACAGGACAGCAGTTCACACAGACACAAGCATACACAGCTAACCAAAATGGAAATATGGAAACCAGTTAGCAGAATTTTTAGGGGTTATATGCGGAAAGCTGGATTGGCTCAAACTGGGAGGTCTGAGGCCAACACAGAACATACACCGAATGTGGGGGTGTATGCCAGCTGTGTGTGCAGAGTGTTGGAACCATATTGATATTTTAAAACTAGCCCCAGGCAATGGGCTCTATTGTCGGGTAACAAAGGCTGGATGTCCTTTCCCAGGAATCAGCAATGGGCAGCGTGATTCCAGACTAGTAGATGGCTTTAATTTTAGTATAATAAAACAGTGATTGGATCAGGATATCCTCAACAGGGACGTAGCCAAGGGGGGGGGGTTCTTGGGGCCCGGACCCCCCCCTTCCATTAGAAAAATGAATGGTGTGTGCTGCTGCGCCGCCACACCCAAGCCCCATTATAATGGTAGCACTTAGTCTG